>NC_142013.1:100280251-100605251 GCF_049901735.1 Notechis scutatus | reverse complement strand
GAACAGAAACTGAAGAGAACAAATTTCCATTTTCTTTAACTATAATTATGAGGTGATAATCCTGTCAATTAATAATAATGTCAATTAATTAGGGTTCAACAAAAGCCTGGTCTTCTTTGATGAAAAGGTATATTGGAATTCAGACAAAATAATTCAAATTAAAAAGTGGATTAGGCAAATGACCTTTCTTAACTAATTAGAATAAAACTTCAAAAAGAACAAAAACGAACAGAGAAGACTAAAAATATTTTTAAAATATTCTATAATGAATATATTATATACATTTGATATAATCAGTGTAGAACAAAAAGAATTGTTCTGAAGCAGACAAATAATGTTTTGACAGTAATCCATGGTTTATTAGTAGACCATGGCTTCTTAAAATAAAAACTGTGCTTTAAAAATAATTTGAGCAATCTATGTCTGTAACCAGATTAAAAATTGGGAATGCTAAAATGTAGAAAATTTCTGAAGAATCTATTTCTTTTATTGTTAATAAGTGTTTGATTTCTGTTCTAGTTCATTATGTATCTTTTTATGTGTATTCGTGTGTGTGTGTGTGTGTGTGTGTGTGTGAGAGAGAGAGAGAGAGAGAGAGAGAGGGAGGGAGGGAGGGAGGGAGGGAGAGAGAGAGAGAGAGAGAGAGAGAGATGTTCATTTGAGATGAAATGCAATAAATTTTGAGATAATTTAATTAAATCAAATAGTTCCAGGCCATATTTTAAAAAAGAAATATATTCATGTAAAAGATGAAAGTTCTGATTTATGAACATAGCTACATCTGTCAGTAGTTTTCCTTTACATAGATGCTTGCCATTAGCCATATTTATTGTGACGAAGATATCTGAAAACTTGTCATTTTCTATCAGGGAAGTATTCTATTTCTAATGTTAGGTGGAATTTATAGGACTGTTTTTGTCCATAGCATAAAAATAACAGAGCTGTCTAGAAGTTTTATTATCTTGATATTCATGTGATTTGTCTTCCGGTGTTTTTTTAATCAAAGGCTATACATTTTACTGAAACTGAGTGATTTTAAGGCACCATCTCCAAGGTTTAGAAATATAAATAAATAAATGAAAATATCTGTGCGTGGTAACTGAAAATCATGAATACTCTTAAGAAGACCATTACCTTTAAACCACCTGAGGTGAACATATAATCCAGTATATAAATACCTTAATGTTTTGAATGAATGATGAGAAAATGAATGACTATCAAATAGAATGCCTGTTTGAGCCACATCAGATAAATTGAGATGGTTTTACTCAGATTAAAGTGGGAACTCCTTTTAATTTGTTTCAGAATCCTTGAGCTATTTTAAGTTCAAAGAAATTCTGAAAATGGTTTACGTTTTATTTCAAATTCGGTGTACCTCTAAGTTATATATATTTATTTTTTTTAAAAAAATTACAGAATTGTGAAAGAACATTTTAGCATGCTAATACAGTAATAATTTATTGCTTTACAAACAAGAAATCTAAATAAGCAAACCATTATGAACATTGGACTAAAATCATCCTCCAAATTTCTAGAGGAAATCAACCATATCAATCTTGTTGATATAGAATAGAATGGAATGGAATGGAATAGGAATAGAATAGCAATAGATGGGATAAGATACAATAGGATAGGACAGGATAGGAGCTGGAAGGGACCTTAGAGGTCTTCTAGTCCATCCCCCTGCTTAAGCAGAAGAACCTATACAATCTCAGACAAGTGATTGTCCAGTATCTTCTTAAAAACCTCCAGTGATGGAGCACCCATGATTTCTGAAGGCAAGCTGTTCCACTGGTTAATTGTCCTTAATATATAAAATATATTTTTAATATATTGCTATATAAAAAGATAGGCACAGAACACCAAAGGGTTTCCCACCAACCTTTTGTTATGGATCTTAGTTAATGTGCTAATGCTAATGTGTCTTTTGAAGAACTCCTGTTCTTTACTGAGAAAGTTGCAACTTGCAAGGGAAGGACAAATAATGATGCATAGAATGCTGGTTATCTAAGCAGTTCTTACCTGAGGTCATCTTAATATTTCTAGTATTGTGTTCTGATTGCATACTTAATATACTACTATAATCCAAAGCAACTCCCAATATTTCACAATAAGACAAAACTATGATATGTATAATAAGAAAATGATCCAAGATACAAGCCCTAGTTATCAGATACAATAATTGACATCTTAGAATCTTATAGAAAAAATGTAGTATATTGGGGAAATTTCTTATATAAGGTGGAAGAAAACTATTGTCAGTTAGCTATCTTTTTTTTTAAATTTAATTTACCAAGGATTACTCTGTAGATGTCAGATACAAAAGATCAGAGTTACACATTAAGTTCAATTAAACTGATTTATTACTTAAGCTTATGCATAGGAAACTAGTCAACTAATTCTTAGAACTATTTTAGCACTAGCTCATAGTTAATGGAATTCTAGAGGGAATGGACTTAGGCTACTTGTGGAAATGTAGAGATTCTAGGCTGATTCTCCTTTTGACTCCGTCCTCAGGATCTGCTACTCCTCCTACAGTAGGATGAGTATGTAGGATAGGATGATTCTACAGAAAGGTATTTCTGAAGATACCTAGGAGACAAGTTATGTAGAGTTTAAAATAAACTTGGAATTCTACTTGTAATCCACTCAGCAGCCAGTGCAGCCCCCACAAAACTGACATAATGTGGCCATATGAACTCTCACTTGCGTGCACATAGACTACAGCATTTTACATCATTTTAAGCTTCTGATTAGTCCTTAAAGGCAGCTCAACACTGCAATTGAAGCTTCATCAGTGCTATGACAGTCTTCTTTAAAAAGGATAGATGGAAATTAGGGCTAATTATCCAGGGTGACTGGGTATAGGAAAGGCCTTTCCAAAAAAAGTGGCTCCATCATCCCCTTTAAGAAATCTAGTATGGCTCCTTATAACGAGTGACGGTGGCACAGTGGTTAAAGTGCAGTACTTCAGGCTACTTCTGCTGACTGCCAGCTGCCTGCAATTTGAGAGTTTGAATCTCACCACCCTCAAGGTTGACTCAGCCTTCTATCCTGCCAAGGTGGATAAAATGAGGTCCCAGAGGGCTGTAAACCACTGTAAAGCAGTATAGAAGTCTAAGTGCTATTGCTATTGCTTATTCAAGGCAGATGTGAATACTTCAGAGATCTAGCTTGAAAGGAGCAGGGAGGGGACTTATGCAAGCTAAAAGTGTTCCCCGTTTTCAGATCAGGAATCAAGTGCTGTGAAGCAAAAGAGAAGTCAAGCATCCTTCTATATCATGGGTGTCAAATGGGTGTTGTCACATGACATTTCATGACATTTTTTCCATTCATGGAGCTGGGGTAGGCATGGCCATGATGCATCTGGCCCATGGGCCACCAGTTGACACCCCTGTATGATGACCCAAACAGAATTCTGCCAGAGAGATTTTAAAGTTAAAGTTGCTGCCAATTAGATCAGAATTACTATTGCTATTGTTTTATTATTCTATAATAATAATTCTATTATTCTATAATTATTATTGCTGCTTTACACATTTTAATGTTTGAATTGGATTCTCTCCCCTTCCCTAGTTTTTTTTTATTTGTAATGCAAGCCACTATAAATAAGTTCCATCTGGCAGTATATAAATACATAAACATAGTCTTACATCTCATTCTTTGTTTATATGTATAGACATACACATTCACACAATGCAGGCACAATGAGATTTTCCTGGTTTGGATCAGTTCGAGCGAACCCCTTGTTCTGACAATCAGCTGGCTCCAAACTGGTTCGCATGTAGGCCTGTCCACCTGCCCCTGTTCTTTCCTGTCCTTTATGCTTTTTTGTTAGATCACAGCTGATTCATGAGGCAGAGCAGTTTGCTGAGGCTCAGCTGTTTTCTTCAGCTGCAGTTGAGGGCAAGTATTAGCTTTTTAAAATGCGGAGCATGCACAGTGCATGCTTGGCATGCCTGTGCACTAAACATGCAAAGCACACAAAGTGTGCGCTCACTGAACCAGTTGTTATATTGGTTGAATTGTACCCCTGACACAATGTACATTTATATGAATGTAAATTACAAACAACAAAGAAATATGATATATGCAAGCAATCTTGTATTCTCAGACAAGTGGATTTTATCCAGAAAAAAAAAAAAAAAAAAGAAGAGTTCCCATTAAATCTGTTCTATTGAAATTTTGTCTAGGACAAAATGTTCTCTTTATGCAATAATTTTCAAACAGTAGCATTCCATCTGGTAAATGGAATTCATAGGCTTTGGATTCGAACTGTTTTAATGAAAGTGCAATTGTCTAGGAAAATGCACTCATAAAAAGTTCTATTTTGTCTAAAGCTGGGCTCGTTCAAATTTTGCACTTGAATGGAATCCTCTTATCTGAAATTAGTTCATTGATTTGCATATATACCAAGCCCAGATGGGAAGGAGATTTTAAAGTGAAGACACCATCTGCATTATCTTTAAAGACAAGCTATAGAGTTGCATACAAATTTCAGTTTTAGTGACGAGTTTGCAAAATGGTTTACATGTCATTGCAATCATTACTTTCAAATCTAAAAGATAAAATTGAAAAAAGTCAATTACATAACACTCTGATCAAAAAAGGAGCAATTTACTATCTTCTGTATAATTAATGATTTAATAGACAGTATTTTCCTTCCATCTTTTTTTCAGTCTGGAAGCATTAGTGATTATTTTGACATTATTGAAACATGCATGTAGGTTTTGTATTTTTCCAGTAAAATTACTTCAAGCTATCCTCTTATTCAACCTTCCCCTAATGAGATTGTTCAGAAACTTTCAGTTGATTTACATGAAGAGATAATGAGCATCAACAGCCCCCAATGGAATCAAGAATAGGCAAGTTTAATCAACCCTTTAAAATTAGTACTGAAGTAGAGGTGGCTCAACCTCATTAGCCCAGCCAAATGAGAAGAATGACAAGGACATCCACCAGATTTGTGGAGTTATCCTGGAAAAGTGGAACAGCACCATATAGCAACAAAAACACAGCTAAGGGATGAAGAGAAAAAGAGACATTTGTACATAACCATACAAGTGGTTGCTAGATTGGATTTTGACAGCAATGAGAGTACAGTATATTAGAAATATATATGCCATGCTTTATTCAAAGGGATTGGGACAAGGTTAGAATCTGAATATATAACAACCGCTTTGAGTTTGACACCCCTGTCCTAGAGCAAAGGGGGACTGCCAGAGGACTGGAAAAGAGCTGATAAGAAAGAAAGAAAGAAAGAAAGAAAGAAAGAAAGAAAGAAAGAAAGAAAGAAAGAAAGAAAGAAAGAAAGAAAGAAAGAAAGAAAGAAAGAAAGAAAGAAAGAGTGGGAGGAATGGGTCCAGGGAAATTATAGATCAATCAGCTCAACACCAATACCTGGGAAAATCCTGGAAAAGATAATCAAGTAGGGGATTTATGAACATCTAGAAATAAATAAATCATTACTAGAAGTCAGCATAAGGTTGTGCTAAACAAACCTTATTTACTACTTTGATAAAATGACTAGATGAGTGGATCATGGAAATACTGTTGATATAGTGTACTTAGTGTTCAGTAAGACATCTGATAAAATAGACCACTATCTACTTCTTAGTAAGATGGAATAATGTGGGATAGACAGTATCACCACCAGACAGTTGGCTAACCAGCCACATTCAATGTGTGGTTCTCAATGGAATGGAGAAGCATGCAGTGGGATAGCTCAAGATTTTGTCTTGGGGACAGTGCTCTTCAATATCTTCATAAAGAGCCTGGATGAGGGGATAGAAGGGGAAGTCATCAAATATGTAGTACATGTAGCTCAATATATAAAGTAGAACTACTGTGGCAAAAAAACAAAGACAGTAATACAAGGTGCCAGTGGTGGTGTTTCCAAGCATCTGGAGCATCTCTTGAATACCATCAGCACTGATAAAATCACCACTAATCAATTGCAAAGGCAGCTTTACTTGAAACAGCTGTGATGATACCTTTAATGATATCAAATAATATCTGCCTATCCCAGATTCCTGGGGAGGACTTGATGGGTGGATAATAGAATAGAACAGAATTCTTTATTGGCCAAGTGTGATTGGACACACAAGGAATTTGTCTTGGTGCAAATGCTTTCAGTATACATAAAAGAAAAGATATATTTGTCAAGAATCAAGAATCACAAGGTATGACACTTAATGATAGTCATGGGATACAATAAGCAATCAAATCATATTAGGAAACAGTCAGTATAATTCGTAAGGATACAAGCGACAAAGTTACCACCATACAGTCACGGGTGGGAGCGATGGGTGATACGGAGTGATGAGAAGATTAATAGTAATAGTAGTGCAGGCTTTGTAAATAGTTGAACAATGTTGAGGGAATCATTTGTTTAGCAGAGTGATGGTTTTCGGGGAAAACTGTCTTTGTGTCTAGTTGTTCTGATGTGCAGTGCTCTATAGCATTGTTTTGAGGGAAGGAGTTGAAACAGTTTATGTCTGGGAAGTGAGGGGTCTGTAAATATTTTCACAGCCCTCTTTTTGACTCATGCAGTATACAGGTCCTCGATGGAAGGCAGGTTGTTAGTAATTGTTTTTTCTGCAGTCCTAATTATCCTCTCAAGTCTGTGTCTGTCCTTTTGGGTTGCAGAACCAAACCAGACAGTTATAGAGGTGCAGATAACAGACTCAATAATTCCTCTGTAGAACTGTATCGGCAGCTCCTTGGGCAGTTTGAGCTTTCTGAGTTGGAACAGAAAGAACATTCTTTGTTGTGCTTTTTTGATGTTAGATGTCCATTTTAGGTCATGTGATATAATAGAACCTAGAAATTTGAAGGTCTCTACTGTTGATACTTTGTTGTCTAGTATTGTAAGAGGTGGTAGTATGGGAGAGTTTCTCCTAAAGTCTACCACCATTTCTGAAGTTTTGAGTGTGTTCAATTCCGGATTGTTCTGGTTACACCATGAGGCAAGTTGTACAACCTCCTGTGTGTATGTGGATTCGTCATTGTCTTGAATGAGACCAATCACTATTGTGTCATCTGCAAACTTCAGTATTTTAACAGATGGATCATTTGAGATGCATCATCATCATCATCATCATCATCATCATCACCATCATCATCCATAATGTTGGGTCTACCTAAAAAGAAAATGCAGATTCTAAATTTATCTATTTGATTGGTAGATCAGTGGGGAACATTACATTTGTATTGCGAAATCAGTACACGAATTTCAAAATGTTTTTTTTTTAAAAAAAGATAAAATTAGAAATAATTACTGGGATTACTCAAATTGATGAGTTATTCCCTTAATAGAGTGTTTCAGAAGCAAATACATGATATTTATGTCTTCTCGAGTTAGATATAAAACGTGTGATTTATTAGCATAAGTTTGTTAGGTGTTAAAGGAAAACAAAACAGAATAAGAGAGCAGTATGTCAACTAATACCACTTCCTGAGTATTGTGTATAAAGAACTAGACTATAAGAGACCAGAGGTAAGATGACCACAAGGAAAAAAAAATCATATGTAGCATTTTGAATTAGAAACAGAAGGAAGGATTAACGATTAAGTTGTAGGAACAATGACATCAGCAATGATGCTTTAGTTGTTGAGGTGAACCAAAGAACTTGTGCTGTGTTTGCTTGCATTACGAAGGTGAGCATGTACTGTATATCTTTAAAGCATAATTAATCAGAAAGATATTCCCAGTCATTAAATATGGCATCCTTTCTTTTGTTTATATAGATTTAAAGAAAAAATGTTCTCTGAAAAAATAAATTATATTGATACATCTTTGTAAATGTTGCATTGATTTCCATAGAATTCCTTTCCTCCAGATATAACATTTATTTTTTTAAAAAGAAAGGTAATTCCCTCCTCCAAATTTACATTTATCATCTTAAGGTATGCTAGTTCCCCCCCACCCTTCAAACCTAAACTTATATGCCACTTCAATGACTATGCTTATTGGGAAGCTTCTTATATGCAATCTCGGCAATGTGCACTTGTTGTACACAATTTTCTTTATTATGTGTATTTCTGAAACACTAATCAATATGTTTCATATTGTTGTTCCAAAGCTAAACTGTTGTCTGACAGGATTTGACATTTCATATATTTTTTACAAATCTCTTTGTGATATCAGCATAAAGTCACTATCCATCAATTTGTAACTATAACCAGATTCATTTATTATCACCAAAGGGTTAAATTAACTGTATATAATTCTATTTTTCTTTGTTTATTAAGCTTCATCTCTGTAATTAATATAAACAATGGCAGCCATTTCAGAATAACACTGCAGAGATCAGAGAACTTAAATACAATATGCGACTATCAGAAGTAACTGAAAAGTTACTGTATGCAGGTTGCACCACTTATGTCTAATTCTATAAAAGTCTCAATATCTCTCTCCGAAAGATTTAGTTAAGTTCCAAACAGTGAGTACAATTAACCAATGGAAGAGCTTGTCTTCAGAAGTTTTGGGTGCTCCATTACTGGAGGCTTTCAAAGAGATTGGATAACCATTTGTTTCAAATGGTATAGTCTCCTGTTTGAGCTGGGAATTAGAGTAGAAGACCTCCAAGATCCATTCCAAGTCTATTATTCTATGTTCTATGTTCATTCTAAAACTAAAAGCTATTTAATATAACTTCCTAGCAACTAGTCATAATTAAGTGACATCCTTTAAAAATTAATTTCGTCCAAATTATTTTTTCCCCAAGACCAGAGTTTGTTTCCTTCACAATAAAAAAAGAAAAACTTTCTCAAAGGTCATCTAAAGCTCAAAATGTAAGAAATGTCTAAAGATTAAGGTAATTACTGTTGCAGGATTAGTTTTCTGGAAGAAGAAAAAATATCATTTTACTGCAAATGAGACACAAAGTTCTATACAGATAAAAACTTAGCATCTCTTGATACTAAAATCATTCCTATTTTTTTTTCAAGGAGATATCAGTCTATTGATGCAATGAAATAGGATATATTACATTAAAAGGATCTGGTATAGTGAATGTGACTATTCAATACTTCATTTTTAACCAACATCCAGATCAGAGTAAGCTGGTTGTGATGTTTCTTTCTTTCTTTAAGACAGGGCAAGTTTTTTTAAGCCAGTTGAATGTTTTTCCCCACAAAGCCATGCCTTTGATACTTAGTTCAGCTTCATGGAGATGCATTGGCAGCCAATATTTGATATTATCTGATTCTGCTAATATCAGCAGAATCTTTTCTTCCTCTGGAAGGAAAGCATGAAGTAGATTAATGAATATTGTTGGAACCGCAATAGCAGGCATCACATATAAAACTCCTTACAGTCTTAGAAGCATTTATTTTATTTATTTTCAGTGTTATGCCTACACCCTTCTGCCAAAATGGGATACAAGTCTATTGTTCTACTTCCATATTTGCTAGCTGTCAATGGAGCCTAACATGTTGTTTACAAAGATCTGTATTCTAAAGTCTATTTAGATCCTTTATGCTATATTGTGGAAGAGCTTGTATTTTTTAAAAAATGGAAATCAAATTCATTCTCTTCATTTCCTGGTCACTATTATGATTCTTTAAAAAAACAAAACTCTTTCAAAAAAAGTACTTGCTCTTTTTTCCCCCCCATAGTAATGAAGTCTGGGCCTGTGATCAGCAATAAAATATGATTGAAGTTTTGTTTTATAGAGTCGCTGGATAGTTGCTCTGACTTTAGGTGCAGTCCATGGAAGATACAGTCAATTGAAACTGACCCAAAATGTATGATTCCAAATATTGGAATTATACATAAGCATTGCATGCTTATGTTGTGAAATACATGGCATTTACTCTCCTTCTTCTCTCTGCAGAACACCCATACCAGGTGGTTTAAGTAAGGGATAAATCAGAGTTATCAGATAGGGGGAAAGAATATTTGCCTTAATGTGGATAAAAAAGGGAGATGGAGAAGGGAGCGGGAGAAGCCAAGCATTTTGCTTGAAGAAAAAATTGTCAAGAAATTTACCTATGATCCATGAACTGGGGCATCTGTTAAAAAATAGCCTTACAAATGGAAAACATATGACTACTGAAGTAGTTTCACTGCAATGGAAAAAGCAACAAGACTGGAGCTTTTCCTTTGCCATGCAAATTATATGTATATCTATACCGATACCTATATCTATAATATCTATATCTACAGTATGTCTATATCTATCTCTCTATCACTCTATCTATATGTCTCTATTTCTATCTCTATCTAGCTATCATCTATCATCTTTTTATATTTTTTTCAGGTTTGAAAAGACTATGAAAAATGTGATTTCTCATCTATAAATCTGGTCTTTAGAACTGGTTAGTAAAATATTGAAGTCCTGCACATCAGTGACTCATCTTAAATTGACTAAACTTCACATACCTAGTGGAACTATTAAAACATTCTTCCTGTTAGCCATAAAGACAGATGAAAGTGGTTGCTTTTTGCTCCATCAATGCCAGAGAGACTGCATTTTCAGACAAATCCACATGACCTTATTACAGGCTTCACATTTATGTTGTGACAGCTTACAACAGTCATAATATAAATCGTGACCAGCTCAGATAGGGCCCCCTGCATTCTCTAGAGAGAGAAAAAAATGTTTAAGTTGGATTCTAAATAAAGAATAAGCATGCAGAGATCCATATAGGCTATCAATTATTTGTTATTTTATATGATAACTGGAGGCATGATGGCTCAGTGGTTAAAGATGTTGAACTTGTCATCTAAGAGAAGGACCAGGAGAGATATGACTGGACAAAGGAAAACTTTATCTTTACGCGGTAACTAAAATTTTATTTCATATCTTATATACATCCCATTCTTTTCCCTTCCATTAAAAAAGCAGACAGGGAAGGACATTCTAGCAGTAGACAAGGTCCAAGGCAAGCAGACTTGGCCATGAAGACAAGTAAGGTATAAATTTAAGCTACATTTCAGTGGTAGGACTCAATTTTTTTTACTACCAGTTCTGTGATAGGGGGCATGGCTAGGAGGTGTGACCACACCTGTGGCTAGGTGGGTGTGGCTTTTTATCTTGCTTTTTGAAGCACACACACACCATTTTGGGGGCCTTCTAGGCCTCAGGCAAGCCTCCGGGGGGGGGGGAATTTTGCTCCCAGAAGGCTTCCTGGGGCTCAGGAAGTCAGAAAATTGAGCCGGGGGGCCGCAGCACCCATACCCACACCCACTTTGTTTTGGGGCCTCCGTGGGGCCCTGGAAGGCAAAAAATGGAGGGGGTGGAGAGGGTTTTTTTGCCTTCCTGGGCCTCAGGGAAGCCTCCTGGGTGAAGCAGTAAGTAAGCTAGGGGAATCCTGGCATAGCTGATTGTAGGAACAGCTGATTGTTGGGAGGGGAAAAGCGAAATACCTTAAGGAATGACTGGGTGGGCTAGCATCAGGCGGGCAGGGTGAGCGAGCATCAGGCAGGCGGGGCAAGCAAGCGACTGGTGACAGGGTGACCGGGTTGGGGGTGTGGCAAGCCAGAAGTTATTACCGGTTCAGACACCCATGCCAAATCCTTGCTACCAGTTTTCCTGAACCGGTACAAACCGGCTGAATTCCACCACTGCTATATTTCCCTGAATTTCCAGTGCTACTCCCAAATAGATCTGCATATACAAAATTCTTCTGGTGCACTTTTCCCTTTCTGTTCTCTCATTCCCTATAAGGAGATGGAAGAAGGGATAGCATTGTCATAGATTCTGGATCTCTATCTCCCTGCATATCTTACCAAGACTGCCTTTTACTTTGCATATCTTACTAAGAGTGCAATGATACTGTTAGGTTTTGGGGATTAACCCCTAGAAGAGTATTGCAGCAGTAGTCAAATCAGGAAGGGCCCCAGAGTATACACACACTGAACACAAACACTGTTTGTAGTTTAAATAGTTTTTAATCCAGTTAGAGTTTAAGCATTGTCATTCAGTCCATTAAGTCATTCACAGTATTTCCATCCAGTAAGACTCACTAGTATAGTCCAAGTTAAGAGTCCTTGCAATATCTTTATCAGCCGATAAAGATATCTTCTCCTCCTCCGGTTTCACTCTCCAGAGAAACAAACGCTGGATATTCAGCAAACAGTAGCAAACAAAAACAGTTCAGTCACAGGCACTCACAGTCAGTAATCTCAGTTAGTCGCAGTAGCACACAGTAAGTCGCAGCAGCACACAGTTACAGTAATCTTTCCAGCTTCTAATGCTTCCTTATATTGTAACTTCTAACCGCACCCTTAATCGGCTAATTGCCTGCTGCATTGTGCTTAAAGTGATAAGCACTTAAACCATGATATCTAAGTTTTATATATTTATTCACCCAAACCATATTTGGTATCAATGTTATACCTAACATACTCCCCTTTTGGGTGAAATAAATATATAATACCTTTACAATCTAATCCCATATTTTTCACAACTCTCTTGGTGCTTACTGGCACCTTGGGCTTTAGTAAAATTATCAGCTAAATTGTCTTCCGACATACAGTACTCTAGCTGAATCATCTTACTTCTTACAGATTGTCTCACGTTTAGGTATCTTAGATCTGTATGCTTGCTCCTTGTTTTTACTCCAATATTTGTGGCCATTTGAATTGCTGCCTGATTATCTTCATGTATAATTATAGGATAATCTACAGTTATACCTATATCAATTAACATTTGTTTATACATTATTAATTCTGTACATAACAATGATAAACAGGAGAATTCTGCCTCCATAGTAGACAAACTTATATGCTGTTGTCTTATTGACTTCCAGCCTATTAATGTCTTACCCAGCATTATGGCTGTTCCTGAAGTCGACTTTCTAGTGTCTCTTTCTGATGCAAAGCTAGCATCTGCATAAGCACTCAAAATTAAATCACCCTTTGGTTCTAAATACAATGAATAATTCATTGTCTTTTTAAGATATCTTAATATCCTCTTAGCTGCAATCCAGTGTCTTTCACATGGTGCAGAATTGAATCTAGCCAACTGATTCACGCAGTACGATATATCTGGTCTAGACCAATTACTAATATAACTCAAACTACCAATTAAAGATTGATAAATCACCTTATCAAATTCCGGGCTTTGTTCATCAGTGTTGCTAAACTCCTGACTCATTGGAGTCTTAGCTGGCTTACAAAGCTCCATCTTGTAATCTTTTAGCAATTTGCTTATCTTATCTTCCTGAGATATCTTAAAACCTTTCCGTGTTTTCTTTATATTCAAACCGAGATACTTCTTTATCTCCCCTAATTGCTTGATCTTTATTCTCTTTCCTAATGATGTTATTATTTTATTTGCTTCATCATTAGTTTCAGTAATCAATGCAATGTCATCTGTGAATAGTAATAATAATGATACTTTCCCATTTGTCTCCCTCTTAAATAAACATGGATCGGCTAAACCAGCTTTAAATCCTATATTGTCTAGTTCCTTTACAATATACTGGTTCCATTCATAGCCTGATTGTTTTAGACCATAGAGGCTTTTCTTTAACAACCAACAATCATTATTATCCTTATTTTCACTTTTAATACCAACAGGTTTTTTCATATAAATAGTATGTTTTAATGGGGCGTGCAAGTAAGCAGTTTCCACATCTAGATGGTTAACTATATAGTTTTTACTAGCTGCCCACACTAAAGCTGCTCTCAAGGTTGCTGCCTTAAGACTAGGTGCAAACACCTCATCGTAGTCATTAGCATTCTGCCTAAAACCTTGGGCTACTAACCTTGCCTTATGGATTAAATTACCATCTTTATCTATTTTTTACCTTAAATATCCATTTGCAGCCAATGGATTTCTTTCCTACAGGTAATTTGGCATTTTCATACACCTTCATATCACTTAATGAATTCAGTTCCTTATTCATTGCTGCATACCATCTTTCTTTTTCCTTAGTAGGATACTTTTTAATTTCTTCAACAGAATTAGGAACTTGATTAATCTGGCACACTGTGTTAGCCTGGTACCTATCAGGCGGTCTAGATATACGTGTAGTTCTTCTGGGAATTACAGGGCTTACAGGAGGACTTTGTTGAACTACTACCTGTTCATCTTCCTCATCCTGTTCAGCTATTGAATCTGTTTCTTCCTCTATGGGCACTATTTCATCCTGTATTTGTCTCTTTACTTTATTTTTAAAGTTACAGGGATAACTAATGGGATTTCTATAGGATTCAATAATTACATCTTTATTGGCATCCTGTTCTAATTTCTCCCATCCTTCATGTTCTAGAAATTGGGCACTAGCACTACATAACACTTTAGATGTGCCTTTCTCCCAAAATCTATATGCCCTATGGTTTGCCTGATAACCAACGAAGAAAAATCTTTTAGCTCTATGTTGCCCTTTTTTTCTGAGTTGTGCAGGAATATGCACCCATGCTGGTGCACCAAATGTGTGCAGGTAACTTAGATCAGGTTTCCTGCCATGCCATCTGGTGAATGGAATTTCACCTGTCGTTGTGTTAACAACGTTGTTCAATATGTTATTAGCACACATTGTAGCCTCCCCCCACAAAGAATCAGGTAACCCAGAATCATTTAACATTGTTCTAACCATTGCCTGTAGTGTTTGGCCTCTTCTTTCAATAAAAGCGTTATGTTCTGGCCTGTATGGAGCAGACTTCTTATGCTCTATTCCAGCTACCTTAAGTCTGTTCTGGAATTTGTTATTAATAAATTCCGTACCATTATCTGTCACCAGGGTTATCAGTTGTCGTTTAGACTTTCTTTCAGCAAACCTAAGCCAATTGAAAAAATGTTGATATGTTTCAGTTTTGCTTTTCATTAAATAGCAAAACCCATATCTAGAATAATGATCCATAATGCTCAGTATATATCTAGCACCCCCCATACTGGGTTTCTTTGGACCTATGATGTCTGCAAATACCACTTCTAAAGGTTCTTTTGTTTTGAAACCATTTAGCCTATTTGCAGGCAATACCTTGCTCTTATCTTCACAGCAAACATTACAACGCAAATATTTATCACAAGATTTTAACCTTATTCCTTCAGATAACTCAACTGTACGTTTTAGCATTTTAAAATTTACATGCCCCAAACGCCTATGCAATAAATGGATACATTCTTCATGAGGCTTTATATTATTAAATACAGTCTGAGCCTCCCCTTTCTTACTATTATCTAATACATATAATGTTCCATTTAAAGCTGCAGTTACCCTTTTGTTATCTTTTTCAATTATGCAATTATTATCTTTAAAAGTAATTACATAACCTAATTTATCTAATACCCTTACTGAAAGCAAATTAAACTTTAGTTGCGGTACATACAACATTTTTATATCCTGGTTTATGTACGGACAACGTGCAAAACCTTGACCTTTCGCTTTCAGGTTCCAGCCATTGGCAAGAGATATATGTTGAGAACTTGTAGACATTTTTATAAATTTTGTCTTATCTCTTGTGATGCAGTGGGATGCGCCACTGTCAACCACCCATAGATTATTCTTCACATCAGAGTTGCTAAACGTGGCTAGTTCAAATGCTTTCTTTGGCTTTTTTACATTCTGGCTTTTTCTCTTTTTGCAGAATCTTGCCAAATGTCCTCTGCCTCCCACAATTAAAACACTTTTTAATTGTGTATGCTGTTGAAGATAAATTCTCTTCTTCCAGGTGCTTTACTTTGCTTTGCTGGTTTCTTTCAAGCTTTGAAGATAATTTCTCTTCTTTCTTATCTTCTCTCAGCTCGTCACGCTCACGCCTTCTTCTGGCTTCTTCTAGTAGCCTGCCTGTAATCTCGGTTAATGAGAGGCTTTCTTTTGGCAATACCTCTAACGAAGTCACATAGTCATCATAGCTTTGATCTAATGAAGATAATATTATGTAGACTTGTTGCAGTTCATTAAATATAAGCTCTTTTTCTTGCAAATCTTGAAAAATGCTCTTCATACAGTTTAAATGAACTAACATATCTCCATTCCTCTGAAGATGCGTTGAAAAAGCTTCCGTGTAAGATTTATATGTGCTCCTACACTGTCCCGAACATAAATCTTCCTGAGGTTCTCCCAGCAGTTTGCAGCATTTTCTTCTCCACGAATATGGACAAGCTGCTGATCACAGAGAGTCAGTCCTATGATGCATAAAGCCTGCTCATTCTTCAGTTTAAAGTCTTGTAACTTTTCTTTATCATCATCATTAGCAGGATCCCAGCTACTCACATCTGGTGGGTTTGCTATAATGTCCCACAAACCTTCTTTGCGTAGAAGTAAACTACATTTCATTGACCATGAAACATAGTTTGTTCCATCCAGCCTGGATATCATGGACAGTTGTGACAAATTTACTTGTGCCATTACTCTTCAGATATTGTGACTATTTTAAACTAATTAATACAGTTTGTTTTTACAGTAATGTGCAACTCACACCAACTCTCTCTGCTATATCCTGGTTAGTTAGACTATGCTGCTGGGCCCATAACCAATGTTAGGGTTTTGGGGATTAACCCCTAGAAGAGTATTGCAGCAGTAGTCAAATCAGGAAGGGCCCCAGAGTATACACACACTGAACACAAACACTGTTTGTAGTTTAAATAGTTTTTAATCCAGTTAGAGTTTAAGCATTGTCATTCAGTCCATTAAGTCATTCACAGTATTTCCATCCAGTAAGACTCACTAGTATAGTCCAAGTTAAGAGTCCTTGCAATATCTTTATCAGCCGATAAAGATATCTTCTCCTCCTCCGGTTTCACTCTCCAGAGAAACAAACGCTGGATATTCAGCAAACAGTAGCAAACAAAAACAGTTCAGTCACAGGCACTCACAGTCAGTAATCTCAGTTAGTCGCAGTAGCACACAGTAAGTCGCAGCAGCACACAGTTACAGTAATCTTTCCAGCTTCTAATGCTTCCTTATATTGTAACTTCTAACCGCACCCTTAATCGGCTAATTGCCTGCTGCATTGTGCTTAAAGTGATAAGCACTTAAACCATGATATCTAAGTTTTATATATTTATTCACCCAAACCATATTTGGTATCAATGTTATACCTAACAGATACTTGGGATGGACAATCAATGGGATGCTTAATAGTAGCCGAAGCTTGAGATAGTCTTTCCCTTATTGAAGAGGAAAGAGATTAGACAGCAACTTTAGCAATTTTCAAAGATCTTTATTGTCTCTGTTCATTTGTGAAACATCCAATGATGAGAATGCCTACTAATGGGCAGTCAACACCAATGTATACATTTGACTAGATTTTGGCTTCTAGTGAGTTGTCATATTGAAAGCTTAATATTGACATCACTTTGTGATGTCCCCCCCCTGTTATCAGAACTGGGAAGTCATGTCAATATGAATCATGCTGTCATCACAATGGACACTTAATGGCTATCCAGGAAAGTTTACCTTATTCTGCTGTCTATATAGTTCTAATGTACAATATTGTAAGGACAATGTTTGCTGATTTCTGCAGGTAAAACTTAATTTCCAAACAATTTTGCAGGAAAAGCTGTCACCAATGTCCATGCAGAATGAGTTTATATTCCCTAGGCATTCCAACGCATCAAGAATTGACCTATCAAGTTATTAGACACTAGAGGACAGCAAGTAGTAAAAATATATATTTTTGTTGCCATCCACTCAAACAGATCACTGCAACTCCTATGCAGTTTTTAAACAAGTGTGGTTAAAGCTGGGAGTATTGTTGGAATATTTGGTATGTATGCAGAAGATACTCAGTTGGGAGGTGTTCTTGTTTATTTCTGCTCATATTGTGAGTCAGGAACTATTCTGTAGATCTTATAGGTCAATGTTCCCTTTAAAATAGAGTAATTAAAGTAATCAAAGTTAGACTTACAGTCTCCTTTGTAACCAAACCAATCGTGTAGAACAGGTCCATTGCTCCATTAAAATATGGAAGTGGAAGTTTCTGCAGCAACCTATCAAAACAATTGGAGATGAACATCACTATTCAGGATAAGGTCATGAAAGGCTTATTGGCCTCAAATTTTCTACATTAAAAAAAAAGGGTAGATAGAACTAATGGAAGACAAGCAACGAATGGGAACTAATCAACGAGAAAATCAGTCTAGCACTAAGGAGACATTTCCTGACAATTAGAAAAATTAATCAGTGGGAAGACTTGCCTTCAGAAGTTGTGGGTGCTCCAACATTGGTGGTTTTAAAGAAGAGATTGGACAACCATTTGTCTGAAATGGTATAGGGTTTCCTGATTGAGCATGGGGTTGGGCTAGAAGACCCCCCAGTACCTCCCAATTCTGTTATGTTGTTATTCTGTTAAAAAAAAATCAAAGACCTAAAACTTACTTCAGGCTGCTTCAGCGATGGATTGGCAAAAGGAAAAACTGAAAATGTGTGGGACATTTTCACATTGCAGCTACATATAGACAAGCTGTAAAAGTGGTGCTAAATATTTAATCTGTTCTTTGTTTCCATGGAAATCCTTCTAGAGAGACAACAAGGAAACAAACTGATGCATTGATATTACCAAAAAAAAAGAAACAAACCTTTGTAAGAAAGAGATTGTGACTACATTGGAGGACTCCAATTCTCAATTAAATAAAAACAACAACAATGGAAAAAAAAAACCTAATGATGCTAAGAAAAGAAATGCAAGTTGCCCTCAAAATTTGAGAATATAGCCTGAAAAATAACGGCTTTCGTGCAGACTTAAAATATTTCAACTGGAAAACCTATATATAGTTAGGCAGTTTATATCTGCTTGGAGGTGGTGCAATTTAAGAGGTATAATTTTGTGGCAAGACCTCAACATGCAAATTAATATCACAGCTGGTATTCCATTGCTCCTTACTAAGCAGCAGTTTAGCTCCAGGAGAAGTACTTTGATAAATACTTAACTTTTTAGTTTGAATTTTTGACTGAAAAAAATATACAACACATAGAAATAATTTGTGGTGTATGGGGGCGGGTTTGTGTGGGTGTGCACACTCACATGTGTGTGCACATAATTCATAGATGAGGCACACAATTCTTTGGAGGGCTTTCAGCAAATGAAAAACCTTTTTGTTAATTAACTAACAAGTGGACTGTTGCCTCATGCAGATGATATAACCAAGGTTTTTCCCATGCAACTTTCATTTTTTTTCCAATCTGTTTTTCTCAATCATATTAATTTGCTTATATGAATATTAGAGTTTTAAAAAATGGTGGAATAGGCAAGGCAAGAGGGGAGCCACCCAGAATCACCTCAAGGTGAGAGGGGAGATAAATAAAGCTAATAAATAAATATTGGGAGATGTGCTTAAATTTTGACAGAGCAATGCTTACATTTTAGAGAATGCAACTTCTGATTTTGTCTGTTTTGCACAAACCTAACTTCAATCTGAACAATTTTTTTCAAAAATTGTACAAGTCAACTGTTTGTTTATTTATTTATAATTGGAGGGGGGGGGACAAAATTGTTCCCTTTTTAAAAAATGTTTTACTGACTGATTAAATTCAGACAGAATAATTCCATTTCCCCATCATCAGCCTGTTGGAAGGAAAATCCATCTGGTTTAGTTCCAAGCTGGGAGAAAGGCACTGGAAATAACATGGAAGCTGATTGAAAAGAAAGACTTGGTTTATTGATGAACAGAACCAAAGCATGCAGTTCTGGGGCAGTTCATCCAAATGGTTGAATGAGTGGATGGATCTTTGTAGGTTTCTGTGACTTTGAAGTTGGACTCTTCTGGGGATTGTGCAATGAAGGAACTTGTGTATTTTGCTAAATGGTTGTGGGTTATTATGCCCTAAAAGGTCATGTCCTGACTTTCTTAATTCCATCACCTGAAAATGATTTGTTTGTGAATACATTAGCCGGGATTTCTTAATGGACCCCAAATCTCCATCTCTTAAGATTTCTGCTGGAAGCTGTTTTACTTTGCAGGAAATTGGGGCTGGAGCATGTTTATATATATAATATATATAATATATATAATATTCTTTCTCTTTTAATATTCCCCAAAATATTTCATTCTTTGGAGGGGGGCTTCCCACAAGCCATTTCCTCATATATCTCCACATTTCCCAAATATTAAGAGTAAGTCTACCTTTGACTCTGGTTACTGTAAAAAATGACTTGTGACTGTATGACTGTAACTTGTTGCTTTTATCCTTATGATTTGTATTGATTGTTTCCTAGAATGATTTGATTGCTTATTTGTACCCTATGACTGCCATTAAGTGTTGTACCTTATTATTCTTGATGAATGTATCTTTTCTTTTTATGTATACTGAGAGGATATGCACCAAGACAAATTCCTTGTGTGTCTAATCACACTTGGCCAATAAAAATTCATTCATTCATTCAAACAAGAAGGTTAATATGAGGAATATAAGTCAGGAAGCTGTAATAACATCTATGGCGAACCATACCTAGACAGGGGACATATCATATATACTTTTTATTCATTAATCTGTGAAACAATTTACCCAAACCCTGCAAGGAAACCAAGATGTTTCGGTTATTAGCTTCTCTGCAAATCACCTGTCAAAATGTTTATTTTCCAGTGACACTAGGAAAATCTGAGTGTGATAATTGTATGAGAAGCAAAACCAGTTTCTTGGTATGCTTCATTTTAGGATGACCTCTGGGGAGGAAGGGAGGGAAAGAAAGGAAAAGAAAGGAAAGTCTTTTCTTCTAGTTATTTACAGACATATATCTAGTCCAAAGCTATCTCCCCAAAGTGACTTTGGTCACAATTTTCTATTGATGTTTCAAGATGTGGTTACTGATGCACATTAATACCTATTAGGTCTTATATGTTTGGTCCTGTGGATTCAAAATGACTGTTATTTCTCAACTCAATTCACCAAGTTGAGCTTTCAGGCAGTGAATACTATTTCCAACATGTTCCTTTCCATTTGTGTCTATTATCTCTGCTTACATGTGCAAGACTTCGATATTCTTATAACAACAACACCAATCTTCAGACTATTTATAATCCTATCTATCGATATAACAGAAACCAGGCATGGCCATAATAAAAAAAGGAAAAAGCTGGCCCATGCTCAGAACTATAATAATTCCCTTCTTTCTATGCTGTAAATAACATTTCAATTCTTTTTTATATTTTAAAATGCATGTTTTTTTCTCTCAAAGTGTGAATTAGAAATAATATTTCTGATATTTTTTAATGCCAAAAGTTATATAAGGATATTCAGTCACTGTGAAGCCTAACCTTCAGTACAATAAAATTCCAATTTACATATTCAGCTGGAAGTTATAAATTAGATAAATTTGTACCAAAATTCATAGAGATTGATATTTTAATATTGGGAAAATCAGTTGTCCCTATTTTTGAAGGTTGTAGAAATTAATGGAATAGTTCAATTTTATTTTTACACTATGTAGAAAGGATACATGTACTGTGACTGTGAATTCATTATAAAATATAAATAGAATCATATATTTTTACTATAATAATATTTAGAATGAAATAGCAATAGCACTTAGACTTATATACCATTTTACAGTGCTTTAGAGCCCTCAGTTTACAGAGTCAGCATATTGTTCCCCAACAATCTTGGGTCTTCATTTTACCCACCTCAGAAGGATGGAAGGATGAGTCAACCTTGAGCCTGATGATAATCAAACTGTCAAATTGCAGGCAGCCAGCAGGCAGCAGAAGTAGCCTTCAGTACCATGGCTCAGTGGCCCATGGAATGGAATGGAATCAAGCTGAGCTGAGCTGAGCCAAGCAGGAGACACTAAGAAAACATAGTTGCATGATTTGTCTTTAGAAACAGAAATGAAGCTAAACATCTGGGAGATTTCTGCTAATCCAATATTTTTTTCATTACTTACACAACAAAATGACACCTATATACAGAACATAATCATGAAATGGCATACACAAAAATAAAATGCTACTTTTACAAAGAGATGGAAGAGCTTAGTCATAACACTAAAGTCATGGGCTTCCAAGAAAAGCCAAGGAGGAAGAACCAGTGTTCCTAATATGATCTTGAACATAATATACCCCTTATTCTCAAGAGAAATCTCAGGAAGGGCTTTGAAGTCCCGAATTTCATTAATAGAGAATCAGAGGATCTGTGGAATGACATCAAAGAAGTCATTAAGGTTGAATGTGAAAAATGACTGCCAAAGACTAGTACACTGAAAAAAAAAAGTAACTTCAAAAAACTAATGATAGAAGTTGCCAAAAAAAGAGAAAGAGAAGCCAAAACTGGGTGAGGGGCAATTAGCAAAAAAAAATTCTAAAGCTGTTAAAGGAGTGAAGAAACAGTACTTAAGAAAATGAGAGTGATTTTAAAATTGGTTGAAGAAACATCAATAATCTGTTTTGTGCTGAGGACACTACTTTGATAGATGAAAATGCAAATAGTCCAGGAGCTCTAATAATGAAAACCAAGAAGCAAAGCGGAAATATGGGACTATGATTAAATTTAAAGAAGATGACCAGCTGTAAAATGTATAGATTTGATGACAATGGAAAGGGGTGCACCATTGGAAGAACCAGCCAGTGACAGATCATCTGAAAATGGTCTTTAAGCTTTCTCACTTTAATCTGGATAGAAGTTGACATTCCCTTCTGTAAATGCATTAAGAAGCCAAAGAGAAGCTGATTGCCTTTGGCCCAATGTTGGTATCAAGAATTTCAGTTTGTGAAATTATTTATTTGTCTGTGTGAAAGTGCACTGCCAAGAAGATCAAGGTCTCCAAAACATTTTATGCCATTTCATATAGATTCACTAAAAAATGTTCCTTTTTCCACTCCATTTTTCTCAAAAGTGATTCCCTCTTCCCTTCTTCAAACAGAGTCAAAATAGGATAATAGTGTTGAGAATTTCATATACCATGATATTTTATTGATCAACATTCATTTTTTTATGTTTGTTATTGGTTACTTATTTCTCAGTGGCACTGAAGAGCAAAAGCTCTCCCAAACCACAGAAATCAAAACGGAGAAATCCTTAAAACATGAATAACATCAGCTTTAGAACAAAACTAAATGTTTCCCTATAAAGAAATGAGTAAAGAGTAAAGGAACTTTAGTTCCAACTGGATCTCAACCTATCAACCTTATGAGACAAAATTCAATTTGCACTTGAATTAGTGAAGTCACAGTAACCCATAAATGAAAAAAGAAAATGTGCTAACAATCTGCTCTATTTTGATAGTACAGAGTAAAAGAGGCTGACATAGAAATAGGCAAGGATACTGTAAATCATATGGGTAGGGTGAATGAAAATTCTCACTCAGATTAATTCCCTACAAAACATACCTATCTAGCAGCTATGTTCAAAAATGAAAAGAAATAAACATAAAATAGAATTCTAGGGAGAAAACAGCATAAAAATGAGTCTTTGTATCTGCTTCACAGAAAAGACTTAGATTTCAGAGTGGAAACCCTATATATATTCACAAGTTTCTGATTAAATAAATTGGGGTTTTACCTGAATTAAGTAAAGTGCATTCAAGAATTAAAGAGGGCACAGAGATATGACTTGTCAGTAGCTGATAATATCTTATACTTATATTAGATGAAATCAAATCAATCATTAAAAACCTTTTGTCAGCCAATGAATTTTGAATCTATCAAAATGCAACAAGTACTTTCTGTGGTTACTTTTTGCCCTGTTTTCTGGATTTCTAAATGTTCTTAACTGTGCAGATAAATGTTGCAATCTGTACAGCTGATTCCACATATATATTCCTTCCTTCTCTTCCCTTCCATTACTCTCTTATTAGTCCATATACAATAAGGTGGCTCAAGTTACAGGACATAAAAGTATGACATAATTTTAACTAATCTATTTATCTGTTTATTAGAGTTAGATGCTACCCTACTATATAAGACTCTTTTAGTTTAAAAATGAATAGCATAATAAAAGAATAAATACACATGCATATTTACATACACACATACTATATATGTGTGTGTACATTTATCTATCTATCTATCTATCTATCTATCTATCTATCTATCTATCTATCTATCTATCATCTATCTATCTATCTATCTATCTATCTATCTATCTATCTATCTATCTATCTATCTATCTATCTATCTATCTATCTATCTATCTATCTATCTATCTACCATCATCTATCTATCTATCTATCTATCTATCTATCTATCTATCTATCTATCTATCCATCCATCCATCCATCCATCCATCCATCCATCCATCCATCCATCCATCCATCCATCTATCTATCTATCTATCTATCTATCTATCTATCTATCTATCTATCTATCTATCTATCTAACTATCCATCAGATATATAGAACCAGGCATCCACATCTCACATAATCTTCCATAATTAAGGTCAATTAAGTTGGAATCCTATTTATTGTCTGCCTGTTATTTTTTTAAAGTTGTATCAGTGCTTTCCATCCTCATTATTATTATTAAGCTATAATTATTTTTTTGTGTGTATCTTTATCCTAGGGGCTTTTTCTCCTTGCTTCCAAGATACTACTTGCATAATTTAAAATTATTTTTAATTTGCATATTGTTGTGTTCTGCCAGGTGACAGTTCATTTATTTTAATTACAAAGGTGTACTTTACATGCTAGTTATTCTCCCAACTGTTCGAGCATTTGGCATGATAAAATCTACTAATTATTGCTTAGGGAATTTCCTTGATTTGGGGAAGGTAGTCATAATAGAAGGAACATGAATTAACACAATTTCATGAAACAATTTGAGTCAAAAAGAAACATGTTTTTCAGAATTCCTAAATTGATCAAAATGGTCCAATAGTCTCAAAATTAAATTACATTTAAGGAATTAGCATTACTTCTGTGTAGGGGCTTAATGGAAGGGAGATGTAATTTGAAATTCTTAATTCAGGGAAAGGAGCAATCAATTTATTATGTTCACAAGTCATAACACTACATACAATTAAAAAGACAATAAGTTAAACTTAATGAGAAAAAGTAAAGAAAGGAGAAAATAACAATAAAGAAAATATAAACAGGGGAGTTGACTTAAAATAGAACCAGTATTACATTTCTACATTGATTGGTTGATTGATTGATTGATTGGAGCTATCTGCTTTTCATGAAAAATACTGTATAATCAAGAAATATAGTTTTATTTGCATTGAAGCAGAATGCCATCTAATATTTGCCATATTTCACTTCACCTTTCCATCACTCAAGGCCATTAGCCATTAGTCTCTTCTTTACCAGGCCCAGGATCCCTACAATAAAACAAGCTGTGTTCAAAAAAATTGTCATTGAAAGACAATAATTACAATGTTAAGGATAATATAATAAGTGATACACGTGATATAAAATACTGACTAGAACAATTATAAACATATATAAGTAAAATATGTATGATAATGTTATTGTGTGCACAAAGACCCAACTGACACACTGAAAGAAAGAAAGAAGGTTTTATTTGTTTGTTTTTCTTGTTGTTATAAAAATAAAAAACTTTTTATAAAAAAGAAAAGAAAAGAAAATGATGAAACAGAACACTTCCTAATATGGGACTTGATTTACCAATGATTAACCAATGATTAGAAATTAAAAAGTTTAAAAGAATAATTAATTATATATACATTTTTTTTAGTATGGATAAGCTAATTGTATTATTACTATGGGATTATTATTGATATGTACACTATGATTACCATAGATAGATGGATTATTGTTGTAACCCCAGCAACACGTTCCTCACAGAGGTATAGAATTATTTATATATATTAAGAAAAATATATGTGTGTGTGTGTGTGTGTGTGTGTGTGTGTGTGTGTATGGATCTTTGGTTATTCGGGTTTTCTCCCGCGTAAGATTGGAAGTATCTAGGCAACGTTTCGATGAAGTCTCATTCATCATCTTCAGGCTTCTGTCTTCAGCTCTGTGCTTCTCAGAGTGATGTGAGCTTGCAGCTGCTTCTTCCTTTTAACTGCTAGTGGGGGTGTGACTTGATTGGGTGGGGGCTTGGCAGTGTTCTGATTGGGTGGGGGTGTGTTCTCATTGGTTGGGGGTTTGGCTGTGTTCTGATTGGTTGGGGGGTTGGCCATGTTCTGATTGGCTGGAGGTGTGTTCTGTTCAGGTGGGGGCTTGGTTGTGCTCAGGTTGGTCTTAGTTACTGGGGGATTTGAGCTGGTGAGCTGTGATCTTGCTGTTTGGCTTCGAGTTCGTGGTCGTGCCGCATCTTCATGGTGGGGGTCAGTTTGCTTCATGTATGGCTCAGAGGGGTTTGAAGTGGATAGTGATGCAGCTGCAGTGCGGCTTCTGGTCTGTGGTCGTGTCTCATCTTCTGTGTGGGTGTGAGTCTGCTTTTTAGGTGGAAGTGTGGTGGTGGCATCTTGTGTGGCCCTCGTGGGTGTGGGTCTGGTGTCATTCATCATGTTAGGTACTCGTCTGTTCATGAGGGCGGGTTTCCAAATGGCTGGTAAGCGGGAGGTGTCATCTCTTTTATTCATGCTGTGTGGGCGTTTTTCTATCTCTATGGCTTCTCTGATTATTCTGTTGTTGAAGTGTTCAGTTTTGGCGATAGTTCTGGTATTTTTAAAGTCAATCTCATGTCCTGTGGCTCAGAAAACATATATATATATATATATATATATATATATATATATATATATATATATATATATATATATATATATATGTATGTATGTATGTATGTATGTATGTATGTATGTATGTATGTATGGTGTTCGGCTTGGTTCGGGTATTCTCCCACGTCATTGTAGTTCTTTTAAAGTTGTAGCAACGTTTCAGCAGAATCTCATCTGCCATCATCAGGCTTCTGTATTGTGTCCGTCTGTGGGTCAGACTTTTACAGTGGTTTCAGATTTAAATTTGGGGCAGCCTATTGCTGTGCCAGAATGGTTTTTTCTTCATCCTGATTGGTTGGGAGTCTTGGTCTGTGTTTATTGGTCTCGGAGTTTGCTGTGTTCTGCTTGATGGGTGTCTCTAATATTTTCTGTCTGTTTTTTGGCTCTTTTTGTATCTTGATTGGCTGGCAGCATTGTGTTACTTTAATGGAGGCCTTTAGTGCAGCTTGGCTTCGGGTAAATGGACGGCTATCATTAGTTAGGAAGCTGGGTTTCATCTGGGTGCCTGGTTGGGGTGTGTTTGAGCTGGAGGTATCAGGGGGGATCTGTTTGTGCCCAGGTGTTTGCCTGGCTTGTGGTGTGGAGATTTTTTTGTTTGTGAGTGCAGGCTTCCAAATGATTGACAGCCTGGTGGAATCATCTGTTCATGCTTTCTGGTCTTTTTTCAATCTCTATGGCTTCTCTGATGACTCTGTGGCTAGGGTTTTCCATAGTGGCCAGGGTTTTGGTGCCATTGAAGTTGATGCTATGACCTGTAGCTTCCATGTGTTGGACTAGTGAGGAAGTGTGTTCCAGCTTTTTGACTGCATTTTTGTGTTCATCCAGGCGGGTACTTATTCTTCTATTGGTCTGTCCAATGTATGTGGCTGGGCATGATGCACAGGGGACTTCATATATGCCTTGGTTTTCCAGGTCAATTTTATCTTTGGGGTTGCTAAGGATGGCTGCTATTTTTCTGTCTGTTTTGAAGGCAGTCCTGATGTGATGTCTGTGTAGTACCTTACTAATTTTGTCTGTAGTACCTCTTATGTAGGGCAGGACAGCTGTTCCATAGGTCTGTTCATCTTCTGGGTTTCTATTATGTTGCAGTGTGTTTTTGTGGATCAAGCTGGTGATTTTGCTTTTGTGGAAGCCGTTGGCTGTCAGTACTTTAGTCAGGGTGCATAGTTCAGTCTTAATGTGTGTCTTGTCTGCCAGGCGTTTGGTTCTGGTAATTAGTGTTTTAGCCACGGAGTTTATCTGTGCTGGGTGGTGGTGGGATTGGGCGTTGAGGTAGCGGTTAGTGTGTGTTTTCTTCTGGTATACGGTGTGTCCTAGTGTGCCATCTGTTTTTTTGTAGATTAGTACATCTAGGAATGGTAGTTGTTTGTTTGTTTCTGTTTCCATGGTGAACTTGATTTTGGGGTGTGTGCTGTTTAGGTGTGTTAGGAAATTGTTTAGGTTTTCTTTTCCATGGGGCCAAATCACAAATGTGTCATCGATGTATATTAACCATAGTTTGGGTTTGTGGGTGGCATTGGCCAGGGCCCTGGATTCTAATTCTTCCATGAACAGGTTTGCAATGACGGGTGACAGCGGTGATCCCATAGGGGCTCCTTCAATTTGTTTGTATCTTTGTCCTTTGTATATGAAATATGTGTTGGTTAAGCAGTGTTCTGTTATTTCCATGAGGTGTTTAGCTGGTTGGTATTTATTTTTGATGATTTCAAGGGTCTCTTTTATCGGGACTTGAGTGAATAGTGAAACCACGTCGAAACTTACAAGCAGATCTTCTTGCTCCACATGTAGATCTTTGATCATTTCCAAGAAGTGGTATGAGTTTTGTACATGTGAAGCTGCTGTTTCAGTATGGGGCTGTAGCTGTTTTGCTAAGTGTTTAGCTAGGTTTTGTAGTGGTGCTCCTCTGGAGCTGACTATGGGTCTGAGAGGTATGCCTTCTTTGTGTATTTTTGGGAGGCCGTATAGTTTGGGGCATCTGGAAGATTTTTCTCTTGGGATGATCATCTGTTGGATCTCTTTGCTCATGTGGCTGGTTATAATTTTCTTCTTGGTTAATTTTTCCAGATATGTGGTTGAGTCTGTGTTTATGGGTTTGTATGTGGAGTCTTGGAGTAGGTCTGTCAATTTTGTTTCGTAGTCTCTTCTGTCCATTACTACAGTGGCATTCCCTTTGTCTGCTGGGAGGATGATTATGCTGCTATCTCTTTTCAGGGTTTGTAGCAAGTTGCTTTTGGGTGGTTTGCTTGTGCATAGGATGTTGGTAACTTGGTGTCTTATTTTATCAGCTTCATCTGTATTTAGTTTATTTAGGCTGGATTCTACTGCACATATGATGGATTCTGTGGGGATTTTTTGGGGTGCTATAGCATAATTGAATCCTTTGGTTAGGACATCTGTTTCTGTTTTGGTGAGTTCTCTGTTGGAAACGTTGTGCACTAATTGTTTCAGGTGTTGTTGTGAGTTGTTGGGGGTTTTCTTGTCATGTTCTAATTTCTTTAATTTTTTCAATAATTTTTCCTCTTTGTAAGTGCCTTCAGAATCAGCTCTCCAAGTTGTAAGTTGTTTTATCTTGTCCCAAAGTAGAGGGTGGATTTTGCTGCTCAGTTCCAGGTGTAGTGCTAGCAAATCTTTGTTTAACTGATCTAATCGGAATCTCTTACTGTGGAGCTCGTTCCTTAGTAGAGCCATTTCAGTTCTTTTCAGGATACGTTTAGTGGCTGCTGTGCTTTGATGAAATGTTAATTTGAAGCAGGTTGGTGTAGTTTTGTTGTCTCTGCAGCTGCGTAGGAATTGGAGGTCACATGGTATTCCTGCTCTTTTAATTTCCAGTTTCTTGTAGGTTTTGATCTGGCTGTTTATTTCCTCCCCGTAGAGGTTTGATATTTGTTTTCTTAAGTTTTCGCAGGTACTTACATGTATGGTATTCGGGTTGGTTCGGGTATTTTCCCACGTCATTGTAGTTGTTCTTTTAAAGTTGTAGCAACGTTTCAGCAGAATCTCATCTGCCATCATCAGGCTTCTGTATTGTGTCCGTCTGTGGGTCAGACTTTTACAGTGGTTTCAGATTTAAATTTGGGGCAGCGTATTGCTGTGCCAGAATATATATATATATATAGTAAAAGTCTGACTCACAGACGAACACAATACACAAGCCTGATGATGGCAGATGAGATTATATATATATAGGTCTAGGTGTGTTTGGGTCTTTTTCTGTGTAAGATTAAGAGTATCTTGGTGATGTTTCGGCGAGGTCCCACTCGCCATCCTCAGGCTGGTGCTTTCGGCTTCGTGCCAGTGCAAGCAGTATGTGATCGGAGCTGCCATCTCTCTATAAATACTGGTGGTGGGGGCTGGTGTGCTGGGCTGGTTGGCTGCGCTGCTGCCTCTTGATTGGTTGATGGAGTTGATGTTGGTATAATGGGCTGTGTGATGGCCTTGTGAGTTTTGTTGTGGAGATATCCTGGATCTTGTGCTGTAATCTCCTGGGTCGTTTGTTTTGTAGTGATCTTTTTTCATTAGCCTCTCGTGTTTTAATGGCTTGGGTAATGGGTTGTGTGATGGGCTTGCAAGTTCTTTTGTTGTGGTATCCTGGGTCCTGCATTGTAATCTCCTGGGTTGTTTGTGTTTTGATCTCTTTTCCATTAGCCTCCTGTGTAGTAACGGCTTGGGTAATGGGTTGTGTGATGACCTTGTGAGACTTATTGCTGTGGTATCCTTGTCTTGTGCTGTGATATCCTGGGTCATTTGCTGTGTTGCAACTTCTTGAGTTCTTGTGTAATTTCCTGAGTTTTCTGATGTGATATCCTGAGTGGGTGACAGTGATGTAGCATTCTGGGTTTTAGTCTTGCTTCGAGTTTGGGGTCTGGGTCTGTGTTCTTGGCGTGTGTCAGCTTGTTTGGTTTTGGGGTCGGGGGTGTAACAGCTGGTGAGGCAGCCATGGTCTGTTTTCTGGATGGTGGTTGTCCTTTGTTTATTGGATGGGCTTGGGCCTGGGTCTGATGAAGGGGATTGGCGGTGGTGTCCCATGTTGTTTCGGGTCTGGTGTTGGTTTTCGTGGCTGGGACTCATTTGTTGGTGAGGGCTAGCTTCCAGATGTCTGGTAGGCGGGAGGTATCGTCCCGTCTATTCATGTTATGGGGGTGTTTCTCTATCTCAATGGCTTCCCTGGTTATTCTCTTGCTGGAGTGTTCAGTGTTGGATATTAATTTGGTTCCTTCAAAATTAATTTCATATCCTGTGGCTTTAAGGTGCTGGAAGAGGGAGGAAGTATTTTCTTCTCTTCTGACTGTGTTTTTGTGTTCTGTGATGCATGCATTTATTCTCCTGTTGGTTTGTCCAATGTATGTGGCCAGGCAATTGTTGCATGGTATTTCATAAAATCCTTGGTTTTCTAGCTGGATCTTGTCTTTGGGGTTTCTTAGGTTGTTGGCTATTTTTTGGTCAGTGCCGAAGGCTGTCCTGATATTGTATTTGTGGAGAATTTTGCTGATTTTGTCTGTGGTGCCTTTGATGTAGGGGAGGAGTGTGATACCGTTGTCTTGTTCTGTGTCTTGGTTTTTTGGGGGTATCTCTTTTCAGATTTGATTGGTGATAGTGTTTCTTTGGAATCCGTTGGAAATTAATACGTTAGTGAGGGTGTGTAGTTCTGTTCTCAGGTGGTCTTTGTCAGCTAGGCGTTTGGTTCTAGAGATGAGGGTCTTCGCTACGGAGTTGATCTGTGCAGGGTGGTGATGGGATTGTGCATTTAGGTAGCAGTTGGTGTGTGCTTTTTTCCAGTAGATGGTGTGTCCTAGGGAGCCATTGGGTTTTTTGTAAATTAGGACGGGAAGGGAAGGGAAGTTGGTTGTTGGTTTCTGTTTCCATGGTGAATTGTATTTTGAGGTGTAGGTTGTTAAGATGTGTAAGGAAGTTGTCCAGTTTTTCTTTCTCGTGTGGCCAAATTACGAAAGTGTCATCTACATATCTGAGCCAGAGTTTGTGTTTGTGTTTGGATTTGTCTAGAGTGTTGGTTTCAAAGTGTTCCATGTATAGGTTAGCGATGACGGGTGAGAGGGGTGATCCCATGGGTGCTCCTTCTATCTGTTTGTATCTTTGTCCATTGTGGATGAAGTATGTGTTGGTTAGGCAGTGGTTGGTCTGATCTAGGATGTGTTTGGGAGGGTTGTATTTGTTTTGGATGGCTGTCAAGGCTTCTTTGATGGGTACTTGGGTGAAGAGGGATATGACATCGAAGCTCATGAGTAGGTCGCTGGGTTGTAGGTTTTGTTTCTTTTTTTTTTTTAAACAAGTTTTATTAATTTTCAAAACACACAAATCATCATTATCCATTACATGTTTAAACCTTTTTCCATTATAAATTTAACAAGTCAGATAAACTATAATTCTGTTTTAAACCATTTCCATATAAACATACAAAAACCTCTTATCCAATTTCTCTTTACTTCTCTTTACTCTTATTCAATTTAATTATTATTATTTCATCTATTTCTTTCTGACTTAGTTACCATTATTCTCATTCTATATTTCTGCAAGGTTTTATTAATTCTCCCAAAAAAAAAAAAAAAAAAAAAAACATATACACACAACACACAAAACATAAAAAAAATCTTTTTGGAAAGTAACTTGGACCCAGGTATCTCTCTCTTCATGGACTTCAATTATATTCATGCTCATCTTACATATCATTACTTATTTTATTTACCATTCTAAGTCTTCTATATTAACTTCTCCACATATTTCACTCTTCTTAATTCTATCTTAATTAATCATCTTAATTTGAGTCATATTTGTATCTTTTGTCCATTCTTTATTGTCCCTTTGTCTCATTCCTTATAAAAAAAAAAGAAGTTTCTCCTGAAATCACTAATCAGAGTATGATGCCTTTCTATCTCCCCCCTAAATTAATCAAATTAACCTTTAAAATAACGCCCAATACCCAATCCGATTTTGCTTGGTACATTCTATCTAAATAGTACATCCAGAATAATTAAATACATAGTTAAACAATATATCTAAATATTAAAAACAAATACTATAATAGGAATTTTATAATAACATCAATACCATAATCTTATTAAACTCTTTAATTGAAACTCAATATTCTAAACCTCCCCTCATATTATTAAATTTTAAAACCAATCATTATTAAACATTTCAGCATTTTAATCTCTTATCAACTCTTAAACCATTTAAGTTTTCTCTTTCTGATACAATACTACAATATCATCTTATGTACCTTGCAAAATCTTTTTGAAGAAATTATACTTTATCCTTTATCCCTAAAAAAGATTCCTTTTTTCCCATTTAATTTCAAAACTTTGTAGCTTTTCTCCACCTTTTCCCTTTCTTTCTTCTCCCAACAAACCTTTCTACCCCACCTTCTTCTAGCCTCTGCCTTACTGGCTTCCCTTCTCTGTCGTGTTCCTTTTCCCTTTTGTTTACTATCATTATATTGATTTTGCACCTTATTTTTCCCTTTCTTAAGTGTTTTTTTAAATCTTAAGTCCTTTATTTCTCTTCCTTTCCCTCTTCCTTCTTTCTTGGTTGAGTTCTGAAATTCATTAAAAATGGCTTCCTTTCCTTCTTCTTCTTCTGCTGTCTTCATCTGTTGTAATGTTTGTTGATAGTTAATAAGCGCCATTTCTAAAAAAAGGAAGGCTTCTTTCAAACCAGCTTTACCATTTTTTTTGCTTGTTCATAGTCTTTTCTCAGTTCCTCAATAGAGAGAGCCATTATAAATCTTTTCTTTTCTTTTCCCCTTCTTTCTTCTTACAACAACCAGAATATTCCAAAGAGAAAATAAAACAGTCCCAAAGTTATCAATCAGTCCAAACCAAGGCAGAGTTCTCACTTTCTCCTCCTGGGGTAGTATCAATCAGAGAAAAAGAAAGTCCAAATCTGTTTCTTAAAATCTTAAAATCTTATTGCAATATATTTTAGTCTTCAAATCCTTAAGGCATCTCCTCCAACAAAGTCTTAGCATACAAATTTTTTTTTTTTTTTAGTCCTCTCTCTTCCCACTCATCGCTTAAAGCCAGTTTTCACCTAAAAAAAATAGGTTTCTTAATATCCACTTATTTATTCCGTAGGAAAAGAGGGTAAGCTTTCCTTTCAGCACCACCAAACTGCCGCTTTTTTCCTCTTCTAGAAGGTATCATTCAGAAAGTCATACTTTTCAGGAATTTTGTTAAATATGTCTTAGAGTTCTAGGAACCAAGAAAAACTTTCTCCTTTCAAAAACTTTCTCCACTTCCTCCTGCGCATTCTTACCCGGCTGCCAGCTTCTTTGTGGCGGCCATTACAGACCGCCGCTGCACCGTCTTGGGAAAAGGGGGTTCTGCCGGCCGGGGAGGGGGTCTGCAACACCCCCTAACCCCTCTCCGGATCCCCCCTACCTTCAGCTGCCCCTGCAGGGCAGCCTAGCTCCGTACCCGTCCGGATCGGAGCCCCAAAAGCGGTTAGCGCAGCAGGGATCGCGCAGCTTCGCGAATCCCTGCCGCTCGCGAAGCCGACAAACCGGAAGTTCGTAGGTTTTGTTTCTTTATTGTTTCTATGAAGTGGAAGAAGTTTTGTACATATGAGATGATGGATTCTGTGTAGGGCTGGAGTTGTTTGGCGAGAAATTTGGCAAGATTCTGTAGAAGTGAGCCTATGGAGCTGACTATGGGTCTGAGTGGTATTCCTTCTTTGTGCATCTTGGCGAGGCCATAGAGCTTAGGGAATCTGGATGATTTTTCTCTGGGGATGATTCTCTGCTGGATCTCTTCACTGATGGGAGACGCTTTTATCTTGGATTTGGTGGTTTTTTCTAGGTAGATGGTGGGGTCAGTATTCAGAGGTTTGTAAGCAGGGTCTTGAAGTAGGTTGGATACTTTGGAGTAGAAGTCTGATGTGTTCATTACGACTGTGGTCTGCTGGGAGAATGACTATGTTGCTGTCTTTCCTCAGGTTGGTGAGTGCTTTTTGTTCTTCTCTGTGTAGGTTACTTCTGGGTGGGTTGCTGGAGCAGAGGACATTAGTGACTTCAAGTCTGATTTTGTTGGCTGCATCTGGGTTGATTTTGGTTAGGCTAGCTTCAACTTCGCATATAATGTTTTCAGTGGGGATGCGTTTGGGGGTGACTGCAAAGTTGAATCCTTTGGAAAGGACATTGGTTTCTGCTATGGTGAGGGTTCTGTCTGATATGTTGTGTACTGTTTGTTTCATGTGTTGTTGTGGGGAAGGGTTGGGTTTCTGGAGTTTCTCTAGTCTGTGGAGTTTCCAGTTTGCACCTGGGAACTGCCTGTTTTCACCTTCTCAGGCCAAACTTCTCACAATAACTTTGCACCTTGGGATTGTCTCAAAGATGAACTGGACATTGGGAGGGGCCTCAAAAGGAGCGGTTTACACTAATGCTCCAGCACGTGAAATTCAGATTCTGCCTACACTCTCTCTGCTATCACTATCTTCCAATAAAAGTTCCTTTTCAATGCTATTCATTTCAAGAATTCTGCTTTCTTCAGAAGGCTGGTGAAGCAGGACCTTACAGGTAAGCTAGCTGACACAGCATAGATTCTTTCTACAAATATGCTCTATATTTGTCTGGTCTTCAATTTTCCTTCTCCTGAGCCTCACAACTATAATATATATCTCATTATCAGCCATGAGGGATGTTGGAAAGACTGGACACATTTCCCTTTGCACGGGGTGGGATTCAAATTTCTTAACAACTGGTTCTGTGGGCATGGCCTAATTGGTGGGTGTGGCCTGGTGGTCATGTGACTGGGATGGGAGTGCCTTGCCAACTGGGCATGGCTAGGTGGTCATGTGACTGGGGTGGGCATGGCCAAGTGGCCATGTGACTGGCAAACCAAATGTAAGTGATCCTCGCTTAATGACCAGGTCCTCGCTAAATGGCCAGGTGCTTAGCAAGTATTTTTTGCCAGTTTCCAAGGCCTGGGGAGCCCTGGAGAGGGCAGGGCGAGGCCTGGGCAGGTGGCCATGTGACTGGCAAACCATAAGTGGTTCTTGCTTAATGTTCTCGCTTCACGGCCAGTTGCTTAGCCAGTTTCCAAGACCTCTCCCTCCCTCCCTCGTTCCATATATTTATCTATCCATTCATATATCTCATTTATTTTCTCCTCTCTCCCTCCCTCCCTCCTTCTTTCTTTCTTTCTTTCTTTCTTTCTTTCTTTCTTTCTTTCTTTCTTTCTTTCTTTCTTTCTTTCTTTCTTTCTTTCTTTCTTTCTTTCTTTCTTTCTTTCTTTCTTTCTTTCTTCTTTCTTTCTTTCTTTCTTTCTTTCTTTCTTTCTTTCTTTCTTTCTTTCCCTTTCTTTTTTCCCTTCCTTCCATCCCCCTTTCTTCCTTTTACTTCCTTTCTCTTTCTTTTTCTTTCTTTCCCTTTTCTCTTTCTTTTGTTTCTTGTATCTTCCTTCTCTCTTTCTCTCTTACTTTCTTTCTCTCTTACTTTCTCTCTCTCTCCCCCCTCTCTCTCTTTCCCTCTCTTTCTTTCTCTCTTTCTGTATCCCCTCTCTTTCTCTCTCCCTCTCCCTCTTTCTCTCTCTCTCTCTTTCTGTCCCTTCTTCTTTCCCTCTCTCCTTCTAAAGCTAGGAAGCCCACCTGAAACACACATACACACACACCCAAGGGTGGGATTCTCCAAGTTTGGCCCTGTTCTATTGTACTCTGCCTATCAGAGAATAAACCTGGAGGCAGGGACTGTGCTTTTTAATCTTTGTGCAGGGTCTTAAAAAAAAAAACATGCAATCAACAGAAACAAATGAGGCAGCTTAGAAACAAGAGGATGCTCAGAGCAACCCCAGTTCTACAGTATCATAGAATAAGAACTTCCCAGAAGAAAGGCAACAGCAGGAAGGAAGGAAGGAAGGAAGGAAGGAAGGAAGGAAGGGAGGGAGGGAGGGAGGGAGGGAGGGAGGGAGGAGGAAGGAAGGAAGGAAGGAAGGAAGGAAGGAAGGAAGGAAGGAAGGAAGAAAGAAACCACCCTACTGAGGGCTGCAGAATCATGCAGCCTTTAATGTTTTAGATTGGTGGCCTTTCCTAGACCAAACTGATGCTTCTTATTGTATCTACAGTATATGAGTTTCAGTCCCAAAGATGCTCCTTCTTCCCCAGGAGCCGAACTTTCAATTCTGGATGAATACTTCTGCAACCTTTCACTCTTTGTTCCTCAACATCCTTCCTACATTGGATCACAAGCTATTGAACCAGATCAGAACCAAGAACAATAGTTGCAGTTATGCTGCAATGGTCATAAGTGTGAAAAATGGTCATGTCACTTTTTTCAGTGCCATTGTAACTTTGAATGGTCACTAAATGAACAGTTGTAAGTCAAGGATAACCTGTACAAAAATGCAAAAAACTTCTTTGCTTGCAAAAAGCTGCCCTAAATACCAATCATTAGATTAAAAATACCTGCAAGCCAGATTTACAAATCAGGCAGGGTGCCAGAGCACCTTGAGGAATGAAAATATTTAAAATGTAATGATAACTATCATACAGCCAGCTCTTGTGTAAGGGCATCCAGAAAGTATCCATGATATCAATCACTCGGAGACATTTTTTCTCCAATTGATTTATTTAGAAACAGATCTGGCATGTCACAGGCAATTTCCCAAAGTGAAATTATTTTCCCGCGTCACACAGAATCCAGCTTCTCTCCTCCCTTCTCTCCTCCCACTTCTACACTTCATAAATCACGAGAGCCAATTAACTGCAACTGGATTTTCTTAATACGACATACAGAATAAACTTGAACTTTTCAATTCCTCCACCACCACCCCTTCCATGAAATGTGACAGCTTAATTTTTAAAGCTGACATCTTGCTCATAAAGTGAAACCCTTTAGAAGAAAGGTCATTTAAGCTCTCCAGAAAGAGCAGACCCAGGAAAAGTAATCCTTAGACCCATTTGCACCATTTTAAAATACTAGCTGGTCTCACTCACCTCACAAGATATCCTAAGGAAATCACCCAGATTTAATGAAAGGTCACAAGCCCCCCAGAAAGGCAGTAAAAATAATCAGTGCCAAGCTTGCATTCTGCCTCTTGGAAGTATACACCAAAAGGACAGTGCCAGATAGTATTAAAGCAGTGAAGGAAGACCCCTTCCCCAAATAGAAAAAGAAACCATGAGGTAAGAAAATCAAATACAATACAAATAATTAAATCACAATAGTAGCTGTTGCTTGTTGAAGCCGAATAGGGAAAATTATCCCATCAATAAACACAGGATTAAACTTCACCAAGCACAGAATTAAGCTTTACCAAAGACCAGTTTTAGACCAAAACTCAGAAATGGTACGTAAACTCATGTTTCAATGTCAATCCTTCTAGCTAGCCAAGAAGCCTTGCTGAATGTCACTCATCTTGGTTCCCTGTCACTAAAAGCTTTGCTTCATTATTCAATTATTTCTTCAAAGTGCTGATTGTCCAGGGAAGTATTTCCTCCCAACAGCAGTGTAAAAATCTTAAAACAACCCTTCCCCTTTAAGAAAGCCAAGCCTCACAGGCTCCAGAGACAGCAAGTCTAGGCTGTCTGCCAAGAATGTAATAAGGGTGGAAAAAAACAAAAACAAATGGAGATTGCTTCTAGCTATGGGTCCTCTGAACTGCTTAGAAAGTTAACAAGGGGTTCTGTAGAACCAGATAGAACTGGTAGAAACCCATCTCTGCCTTTGCAGTGTTTGTCTGGCAGTTCAGTGATTGCACTGGCCAATCAATCAGAATAGAGCTGGAAGGAACCTTGGAGGTCTTCTAGTCCAAATGCCTGCTCAAGCAGGAGACCCTACATTGTTTCAGATAGATAGCTGTCCAGTTTTTTCTTAAAAACCTCCAGTGATGAAGCCCCTCTAACTTCTGAAGGCAAGCTGTTCACTGGTTAATTGTCCTCATTTGTTACAAAGTTTCTCCTTAATTTCAGGTTGCTTTTCTCCTTGATTAGTTTCCATCCATTGTTTCTTGCCTTCTGATGCTTTGGCAAATAAGTTGATCCCTCTTCTTTGTGGTAGCCCCTCAAATACTGGAATACTGCTATCATGTCTTCCCTAGTCCTTCTTTTCTCTAGACAGATCATACCCAATTCCTGCAACCATTCATCATAAGTTTTTGTCTCCAGGCCTTTAATCATCTTAGTTGCTCTTCTTTGTACTTTTTCCAAAGTCTCAACATCTTTTTTTTTTGAAATGTGGTGATCAAAACTGAACACAGTATTTCAGGTGTGGCCTGAAAGGCTTTATAAAGTGGTACTAATAGTTTATGTGATTTTGATTCTATGCCTCTGTTTATACAGCCAAGGATTTTATTAGCTTTTGGGCTGCTTGAGCCCACTGTTGGCTCATGTTTAAGAGATTGTCCACTAGGACTCCAAGATCCCTCTCACAGTTAACTGTTTTTGAGCCAGGTCTCACCTAATCTGTACTTGTACCTTTGGTTTTTCCTGCCCAGGTGTAAAACCTTGCTTTTCCCCACATTAAATTTCATGTTGTTGGATATGGCCCATTGTTCAAGTCTGTCAAGTTCTTTTTTAATCCTGAGCTTGTCTTCTACAGCCAAATAAGTGAATGACCTAAGTTTTATGTCCCACTGTAATTTTGTAAAGTCCCATCAGGCTGAGTGCCAATTTCAAAGCTGCATTTCTTGCATAAACATTGTAATTTGACCAAGTCCATTTCCAACAACTCAAATGCAGATTCATCTAAGAATGAATTAGATAAATACGCTGGGACTTGGAATAATTACACATTGATTTACAAATCAACAATATTGATTTTCTAATGAAAAAATAATGATAATCAAAAGCAGTTTCATAACATGGTACTTCCTTTTTAACCATAAAATGCAGAAAATCGGGTATATTACTAAATGATTGTGCATAGATTGCATTTTTAGAGATAAATGTATAAAAGAATAATCTTAAAGTACACTTCAATCTCTAAAGCAAGTCACCAAGGAACAAAATTATTATGATTTAGTACTGAACAATTCAGAGTAGCTCTCTTGTGTGAACTGTAGGCAGTATCAAGTTATATGTCTTCAAAATTGCTTGCAATATAAAGTTTTATTATACAGTTCCTACATTTTTTCTCTGGCCCAAAGTTGAGCATTTTTAAGACTCATTGATTCAGCAAGAGAACTAACTATGAGCTTCATTCTTTCTCATGCAGTGAAATCCGTGTTGGATAGAAACTCTCAGCAGAACCGTATCTAGAAACCTCCATGTATTTCAAAAAGACTTGATGACTTTAGTTTGTTGCTGCTTTCAGTTATCTGCTTTGGGGAAGTTGACTTGCTTAACTTCATTTCCACAAGGTTGTTTTTTTTTTTTAATGATGTCATATGCAGAATTGGGATAAGAGCAGGGGTGGGTTTCTCCCGGTTCTGTCCACCTCTGTAGAACCGGTAGCTCTGAAGAGCAGCAGTCATAGAACCGGTTCTATGTCTGCTGCTGTTTTGGCCCACCTGCCCACCCGGGCTCTTACCTGATCTTTATTTCCTGATTTTTCAACTTCAGCTGCCGAACGAGACACAGCTGCAGATAAAAGAACAAGAAAAGAGGGATGTTGCAAAGGCTGCTTCTTGGCACGCAGTGTGCTAATGACGATTAACAGGCACTCACAGTGGGCAGGGAAGCTCGTAAATCCCGAACCAGTAGTTAATCCTGTCGTATCCCACCCCTGGATAAGAGTGATATGAATCTTGCGTATAACAAATAAAGCTTTCTATTACATTTTCCTCCCTGTTCCTAAATATCTTTAAGTTTTGTATTTTCTTATGCATTTCTAGGAATAAATATCTTTATCTATTGATTTAGGTTTCCAGAAAACGTATCTTCTCTGTTGTAATTCTTGCCTTCTGCAATGATGTTCCCTTGTGATGGTTGAGCATCTCACAGATGATGTTGTAGGTTAATGTTTGCCTTTGGGAAGCCTGGGATTTCTTTTTGGGCTTTATTTATTTGTTTGCTGACTGGATTATATACTTTTTTAATTGTAAATTGCCCAGAATTATTGGGAGTTGAGAACCCTTTAAATTGCATCAACAAATTTAGAAATATATAAAAAAGAGTGCAGAGAAGAGTAACAAAGATGATTGGGAGACTGGAGGCTAAAACATAGAAAGAACGGTTGGTAGAATTGGATATGTCTAGTTTAATGAAAAGAAGGACTGGGGTGACTTGATAGCAGTGTTCTGATATCTCAAGGGTTGCCACAAAGAAGAGGGAGTCAAGTTATCCTCCAAAGCATCTGCGGGTAGGACAAGAAGCAATGGGTGGAAACTCATCAAGGAGAGAAGCAACCTAGAACTAAGAAGAAATTTCCTGACAGTTAGAATAATTAACCAGTGGAACAACTTCCCTCCAGAAGTTGTGAATTCTCCAACACTGGAAGTTTTTAAGAAGAGATTGGACAACCATTTGTCTGAAATGGTATAGGTTTTCCTGCTAAGCAGGGGGTTGGACTAGAAGACCTACAAGGTCCTTTCTAACTCTATTATGCTATTCTATTCTAAATTAAGAAGAAATTGGACAGCCATTTGTCTGGAATGGGTACATGGTCTCTTGTTTGAGCATAGGGTTGGACTATACCTCCAAGATCCATTCTATTCTGTTATACTGATGCAGTTAAGTAATATTATGTTACAATGAAAAATGTCATCTTTGACAGAAAGTGAGGACAAGACCCAAGCTTTTCCAAGAAATTTCAAGTCACACTTTTCAACAATGAAAAATTATTTGAATTACGAGAAAGCATCAATATACATAGTGGGATCTCATATAATGACAGTTTTACTTCCATGACATGCAAATAATAGAATGAGTAATGTGGGCGTTAATTACCCTGGTGCCCTTCAAAGGAGTCAAAACCAGCCCTTATAATCTGTGAGTGATATTATCCAGCCATTGGGAATGATACCAGGGTGTGGAAAACTCATTTAGAATAAAAATGGGTAGAAAGTCAGAAATATATAGTTAAACAAAACATTGGGTCCAACATTATGGATGTACTCCTTCCTGTTGGTATCATTCAGAAAGATCCAAATGTGATTCCAATTAGCTAAAACTTTCTATTTAGCTACCTCTTAAATATATAGCTGAAGGAAATATAGAAAGCTGTTCAGAATGTAGAAATTAGGCCAAGGTAGGTCACAGCAGACACAGAGCAAATGATGAAAAATTGAAGATTCAGTTGAAATTAAGATGTATTTTAATAATTATAAGCTAAGCAAGGGACCATGAGAACATTTGGGCTTTCACGTATTTCACCCAGAGTAATATTTCAAAGCTTTTCTGATTGGTGGGTGTTCCTAGAGAGCAGTTTCATCCAGAAAGGGAAATCTATTATTAAAACTCTGACCCAAATCACAATTTAGGTCACATTATTCAAAATGTCCTTAACTACATTTTTTTTTCAGCTCAGCTATTGAAGTAAAATCTGAAGTGTTTCCAACAAGATTATCATTGTTTAATTAAACATATTGTTTTCGAGAGGTGGTAAATACATTTCCCATTATTTCTGTTTCTGTGTAGGCACCTGTTACAAAGATATGCCAGTTTTGAAGGTGTAATCCTGGAAATTTAGTTTATTTTTGAGTCCAGGGTATTGAAAATGGGAGAATACTCTCATTTTTAGTAATGGTGGCTATGCTTTTTTTATCAAGGTGAATATCCTGCCTGTGTCCTGTTTACCTCCAGATGAACGTCAATTAAGTATGATCTCTTTATTTCTTTACTGTCAAGAGAACAATGATAGATCAAAGTAAGTAAGATGCTAGGAGAAAATTGGGTTTGTAATTTTATATCAGTGTGACTAATTTCTGATTTTATGGAAACTGGAGTCTGAAAGAAGGCATCGTTTAATTTGAGATTGTAATCTGAGATTCACTAGAAAGTGGATTGAATTTGTCTGGTTTTGAAATTAAAGTTCAATTTTAAGAGAAGAGATTAACCCACTTGATATAACGAGACCATTTCAAGAAGTAGTTCCTGTTACGGACTAAGCAAACGCACTGTTTTAAAATCCTAAATAGTTTTACTTCTATGGCAGGCTCGTAATCCTGCACTTCTGATTGGCCCGCGAGCAGCGGATCCTGATTGGCCAATTCTGGCCGATCTGATTGGCTGTTAACGGGCGCCGCTGATTGGCCGCTTCCAGCACGGCAAACTCAAAAGCATTGGCTGTTGTGACAGCAGCCAGCCCTATAAAAGGGCTGCTGCTGCCCAAGTATTCTGCTCTGTTCTGAAGTTACCAATAAAGAGTTGAGTCACTACCCGATGCCTCGTCTCCGTTCCTTGCGCCCACGCTCCAGACATAACAGTTCCACTTTTTCACCAAACAGAATGAAGAATAGGGGAGAGTCAAACTTCTTTTTAAAAAAATCAAAACACTATTTTGACTCATTTTGATTGGATAGCTTCAGTAACGCTGTAAATTCTTTTTCTGAATCTTTAAAAAAGATAGATGATGTTCAATAAATAACATATGAAATTGTGTTCTCCATTGGGGCAATGCCCACATGCCCCAAAGGAGGAGAACTGGCAGCAGGACACAATAATATTGTTTTCATCATTTTCAGCAAGAACTTGCAGGTGTTCCTGAACTAGAAATTGGCTGAAACAAATGTACAAGGTGAACCCGTACTATCAGACATTAACACAATTGACTGGGTTCAGAGGAATTTCTCGAGAAAAGTACTCCACTCCTTCACTCACAATAGAATTCCCTATGCTTCCATAGGGCTTGAAATTTTGAGCCTGGATAATCTGGAACTGCATCACCTGCGGTCCAATCTAAGCATAGTTCACAAAATTGTCTGCTACAACGTCTTGCCTGTCAATGACTTCTTCAGCTTCAACCACAATAATACACAGGCAAACAATCAATATAAATTCAAGGTAAACTACTTCAAACTCAATTGCAGAAAATATGACTTCAACAACAGAGTGGTCAACACCAAGAATGTTCTACCTGACTCCATTGTTACAGCCTCAACCCCTCGCAGCTTCAATCTCAAACTGTCTACCATGGACCTCACTCCATTCCTAAGAGATCCTTAAAGGGGGTGTGCATAAGTGCATCTGTGCCTACCGTTCCTATCTTACTGTCCCCATTTATCTGTATTTACTTCCTTTGTTCATGTTTATGTTCATACCTATACTTGTTATCTTATACATGTTTGACAAACAAAAAAATAAATAAAATAAAAATAAATAAAATAAAACTACAGATTTTCAAAAATATTTTTAAAATAAATTCTTAGTCATGTACCAGATTTTCTGGGATTCTAGGTTTGATATATCATTGTAACATATATTTTACTGACTTGGGTGGAATACCAAAAAATATTGGCAAAGTTTCAGTAAGACACAGAAGAATGGGTATTAACCTTATGGACTACTTAATCAGTGGAATGGCTTGCCTCCAGAAATTGTGGGTTCACCCTTACTGAGAGGTATTCTAAAAGGATTGGACAACCATTGGTCCTGATGGTATAGGGTCCCCTCAGTGGTGGGATTCAAAATGTTTTACTACCGGTTCGGTGGGCGTGGCTTGGTGGGCACGTTTGGCACTTGCCAAATGCACACTTTGCACAGAGGCGCAGAGGCATTTGCGCAGGCACAGAGGCGTTCCAAGTCACCTCCTGCAAGCCTGCGCTCTCCTGGTTGCTTCAGCAGCTGCCACGCAGCACTCTGCTGTGCCATGCAAAGCAGCTGCACTTCAAAGGCAGAGGATAAAGGTGAGTATGGGAGCCTGGCCAGGTGGGCGGGCCCAACAGCAGAGAAGCAGATAGAACTGGTTTGGTCTCTGCTGCTCATCGCTGCTACCAGCTTGGCAGAACCCGGCTAAACAGGTAGAATATCACCACTGGGTCCCCTGCTTGGACTACAAGACTCCAATGTCCCTCCCAACTTTGTTATTCTATGATTCTATGTAGAAATATTGGATGTCTATATTGGCCAGTGTATCTGTTTCAGGGCAACTCCATCCACCCATCTATCCATCCACCCATCCAGCCAATACTAGTTAAGTCAAAGATAAGAATTCTGTGTAAAATATTCAAACAATTCTGTAATAGATTAAAGACCAAAAAGAGTTAATTCCTTTCAGACATGGAACAATCTATCAGAACTTAATTATACACAAGGGTTCTTTACAATCATGATAGAAAAATATTTTGCTATTTTTTTCATGAAATTTCTGATTCTAAAAAACTTTAAAATTTTATGTCACTTCCCCACAGTGAAGTACTGTGAAAATAGTATTACTAAAGAATACTGAGAAGATATATTTAATTCTAAAATAAAGAACAGTCTTATTATTGAGTTTCTGCTAGCATCTTGTCCCTTTTCAATTGAATTTGGTAAAGTCTAAAAAATGTTTTCTTGATAGTGGATGATCAAGAAATTGACAATTGAATTATTTCTAACTTCTTAATAGTAGCTCTACTCTTGATTGTAATACCGTCTATTCTCCAACAGAAATCCTTTTGGCATTATTTCTCTTTTCATTCCCAATCCATTTTGGAAAGATCTTTGTTCTGCATTATTAAAACTGCACAGGAAATTTGATACAGTTCTGTTAAGTTTTCAGGGAGTTAATGTTAGCCCTTTATTTAATATTTACGTACTACTGCTACTACATTCATGTCAGAAGCATCTACCAAGGCACTTCCAGGTTGAAAGGATTAGCTGGTGACATCATTGGTGCTTCTTTCATGTCCCTGTTATTTTTCGCATTGATGTGGTACCTATTTATTTATTTGCATTAGCATACTTTCAAACTGCTAGGTTGGTAGTTGGAGGCAGATGTAGTAGGAGCTGGGGCAAATTGACGGGGGCTCGTTCCATCACATGCTGTTGAGTTTTGAACTGCTGAGTTGTCAATCTCTCTTTAGACTCAACATCCTAGCCACATGAGCCACCATGCTCCCTACATACTATTTACATACTATTTTCCAATATTAATAAAATGTTTCCTTAAGAGGCATTAAAACCCTGGCACTTGCTCCAACTTTGGACATAATGAGATGGGATATTATAGCAGGGACATCAGCATGGGGACTTTTGAATACTTAGATGGGTTCAGACTTAAGAAGTTTCCTATTGACCCAAAATTTTATGTGGTGGAGGTGTCCATTAATATTCTTAAAACCACAGTGGGCTTCTAGGTGAGCTCAGTTTTTTTCACCCTTAATCTTTTCCCTTCTTAAATATGTCACTAAGTTCCTTCTAAATATTGAGCAGGTAATGCTTGTAAGTTATTTGTGTTAACATAGATAGAAAATATTTAATTAATTTTGAACTTGGGATCTTTAGTTAAAAAATGTACCAAGAAAATTAGCTTTGTAATGGTTGTAAAATAGATTGTGACCAAGTGGCCTTTATTTAAATCATGGTGCTACATAGACTTATTTAATTATTCTGCTTCTCTTTGGTCATTATCAAAAGGTGACAAGAAGTACAAAGGTAATTTTATCATAAATCCAGTTTCTTAAAGGGAAGCTCAGGAAAATTAACATGTTACTTAAGGGACACGTGGAAAAATTCTGAACAGTATTATAGGCCTCTTATTTGCCCCATGCTACATTATTATTTATACTGTATATTCACTAGCAGAAACTGTTATTGTCCTCTATGTTGATCTCTATTCTTTCAAATGCACAATTATCTATTTGAAACAATTAGTCCCTTTTAATAATTTAAACAATACAGCCAAAAGATGAACAGAGGTAGATGCAAGCATTTCATATTGACTCATCAGTACCTACATTACAATAATACAGTTAAAATCAGCCTCAAATATAAGATCTAGCAAGAGCATTAATTAAGCCTATAATGTATGCAGGAAAGTAACCAATGGCAAGCCTTTTGTGTCTGGCTTTCAGAATAAAGAAGCATCTTCTGAAATGGGTCCAAAGAGCCTTGAGTAATACAACAACAGCAGCAAATCATGATAATAAAATGTCTTATTTCACCATTGCGAGACTCTTACTAACTATGGGTCACTAGGTGGATCAAAAGTCTGCATTTAAAGTTCAACTGTGCCATAGGAACTCTCATTACCTGCCTTTTGCTGAGGTGGTTGCCATTAACCATTTGAAGCCCCCCTTGTGTATATAGAAATTGTTTTATGTCAATCTATGCCTCCCATGGGCATACAGTTTGGCATTGGTTGCTTTCCTGCATACGTTATAGGCTTAATTGGGGGGACGAGCGGTCTGCCACCTCCAAGTGGTGTCCCCTGGATGCGCGCGAAGCCGTTAAACGCTGACCGTAACTGAGAGCAGACCCTCCGACGACAGGCCCCGCGACAGGCCGGCTGAGTACTCAAATGCCGCATCAACATGGTGGAAACGTCCACTACTGAACACACGCCTAATGCTACCGCGTTCGGGGAACCGACGGGCGCAGGAGACCATTGGCCTGCGTCAAAATCAACGAAATGGTCCACGCGAAAGCACGGCGCACTTGCACCGTGTGAGAAAGCTATGACGGACGCGTCCGGGTCTGACGCGCACGGAGACTACCCGATCCGTGTGAAAAATCGCAAGCGGGGAACAGAGGATTGCCAGACGCTCAAGGTGGCCACCTGGAACGTGGATTCGCTGACTGGACGCTCGACCGAGATCGTCAGGGCCATGCGGGACAGGAAGCTGGACATCTGCTGCCTCCAGGAAACTCGCTGGAAGGGCAACAAGGCTACGACTATAGACGGCTATAAGATCATATACACCAGCTGTAAGGAAAACCGCTGGCGGTGTAGCTGTGGTTGTCAGTCCCAGCTGGCAAAGCTCCGTTGCGAAGTTAAGCGCCTCACAGAACGACTGATGATAATCGTCGTAGCGACCGAGAGGCAGCGCCACACATCTTGTCCGCCACGCCCTCAGACCGGATGTCACGAGGAGGAGAAGGATACCTTCTGGGAACTGCTCGACATCCAACTCAGGCAGATCCCATATGAAGACGACATCATCATCTCTGGCGACCTGAATGGTCATGTAGGGCGGACAAAAACGGACACCAGTGCCACGGTGGGCACGGCACAGGCGATATGAATGAGAATGGCCAGAGGATCCTGGACTTTGCCGACTCCCATGATATGACCATCACGAACACCTGCTTCATTAGGCGAGAACCCCAACTCCTCACCTACCATAGCAGAAATGGGAACCACCACACACAGATCGACTACATCATCGCACGACGAAGAGCCGCTAAAAACGTGCTCAACGCCAAGGTGTACCCGCACGAATCGAGCAGTCAGCACAGGCCGCTGATGGCGAAGATCAGGATCAGCAAGCCCAAGACCAAGATTGACAAAAAGAATGCAGACCAGCCACGAATCAAGTGGTGGAACCAGAAGAAGATGGCGGGACCCTCATCAAACCGGAGCAGTTCCTGCAGATGGTCGACGGGCCACAGGAAGCGTGGTCCATGCTGAAGAGCACTGTTCACACTGCCGGCTGCCAACAGCTTGGTTGTACCAAGCCAGGACGGAGACGCATCGAACGAGATACATGGCTCTGGACACCGGAAGTACAAGATGCCGTGCACCTGAAGAAACGGCTCTACAAGGCCTTTCTTCAGGACAAGACCAGCGAGAAGCTCTGCAGTACAAGGCGGCCAAAAAGGCAGCCAAGAAAGCAGTAGCGACAGCCAGAAGCTCCCACTACGATGACATCTACGAGAAGCTGAACACGCGAGAAGGCGAGAATGAGATCTACCGCCTAGCCAAAAGCAGACACAGGAAGACCCTGGACATTGACCAGTTTCATGGGATCAACGACGAAAGGGAAATTTGATCGTCAACCCCAGAGATGCTGCCGAGAGGTGGCGGCAATACTTCGAGAAGATCTCCACCGAGGAGTTCCCACACCCACGAACCCCGCGAGGTGACCCCGTCGAAGGCCCAGTCTCAGGCATTCACGCCAGCGAGGTCACCGACGCCATCAAGGCCATGAAAACGGTAAGGCAACAGGACCAGACGACATCCCTGCCGACTTCTGGAAAAAGGCACTACCGGGCTCGGCATTGTGGCTGTGCAAGCTGTTCAACAACATCGCCTCCACGGGAATAGTGCCACACGACTGGTACCGCAGCACCACTGTTCCGATCTGAAGGGAAAGGGCAGCCCAGCGGACTGCTCCAACTACAGACCGGTCAGGTTACTGTCACACACTATGAAGATCTTCGAACGCGTCCTCGATAAGCGCATTCGGGACATCGTCGACATCAGCGTCAACCAGGCCGGATTCATCAAGAACTGCGGCACCACCGATGCCATCTTCGGTGCGGATGCTGATGGAGGCTCACAGAGAGAAGAAAATCCCGCTCCACACCGCCTTCTTGGACTTGGAAAAGGCCTTCGACCGAGTCCCGCACGATCTCATCTGGTACGCACTGCGAGATCACGGCGTGCCCGAGCTACTCGTACAATGGGTCCAACTCCTATACAGATGTCACAAAAGCCGTGTAAAAGCGGCAGCTGGGATATCAGAGGAGTTCAATATCACCGTCGGCGTACACCAGGGCTCTGCTGTCTCACCACTGCTGTTCATTCTGGTGATGGACACAATTACACACGACCTGCACACGCCGCCCCATGGACGCTGCTCTACGCCGATGATGTGTTCCTGGCCAACCTGCGCAAGGCTGAACTCGAGCACCTAGTCCAACAGTGGCACGACCGCCTCGAGCAGTTCGGGCTCGGTTGAACCTAAAGAAGTCCGAATACCTGACCACTGACAACGAAACGACAGGCTCCATCCACGTGAACGGGCAGGAGCTACCGCGCGCCTCCACCTTCAAGTACCTGGGAACTACTCTTGGGAAGAAGGCCTACTACAAACTGAGGTGGCAGCCAGGATCAACGCAGCGTGGGGCAAATGGAAGTCCGTCACGGGCGTCCTCTGTGACAAGAAGATGCCGATGCGCCTGAAGGCGAAAATCTATAACTCTGTGGTGCGCCCGTGGCCATATACGGCGCAGAGTGCTGGCCGACGACCAAAGAAGTCGAAAGCAGACTCCAGACAATGGAGATGCGAATGCTCCGATGGTCGGTAGGCCTCACCCTACTCGATCGCGTCAGGAATGAAGAAGTGCGCAGACGGTTCAACGTCGTGCCCATCCCCACGGTCATGAGGCAGTCCCGGCTACGATGGTTCGGCCATGTGAGTCGTGCCAAGGAAGAATCCATCATCAAATCTGTGATGAAGGTGATTGTCGGAGGAGCGAGACCGCGTGGTAGACCTAAGCAACGCTGGATGGACACGATCAAGGCTGATCTAGAGATCGCGAAGGCAGACCCGACATACGTGGCAGACAGAGAGGCGTGGAAGCAGTACTCAAGGACATTAGCGGACCTCGCCAGAGCGCGAGACAAACGCTGAAGAAAAAGAAGAAGAAGAAGAAGAAGTTATAGGCTTAATTGACGCTCTTGCTAGATCTTATATTTGAGGCTGATTTTGACTGTGTTGTTGTAATGTAGGTACTGATGAGTCATTACAAAATGCTTGCATCTACCTCTGTTTGTCTTTTGGCTGTATTGTTTAAATTATCTATTTATTAAACTTAGATGCCACCCATTTCATCAAAGGGGGACTCTAGGCGGCTTACAATCATTCAATAAAAATGCCATATAAAACATTAAAACAATAAATAGAGATTTTGAATTTTAAATTTAAGTTTCTTTATTCTTTAAAATTAAACTGAAATTAAATTAAAATTCAATGTCTATGGATATCCTCAGTCATCCATGATTGAAGAAGCTTTTTGGACGAGAAGCAAAACATTTTCAAAGAAAAACAAGAAAGTCCAGTTGCTTCTAGAAAAAACACCTTTGGATTAAATTGATTAAGATAAAGAAGAAGAGGGGAAGATATGGCATGGGGAGGAGGTGCGGTGCCATTAGCTACCTCCAGAATGCCACAACCCCATTGGGGCTAGTTGGCACAGCTGTATCTTCAAGGCTAGTTGGCACAGCTGTATCTTCAAGTTTTTTTCAAAAGGCCAAAAGAATGGGTCTGGATTTAACTTTGGGGGCATGAGACATGAGAGTCATGGCAGAAAAGACTCTTCTTTTAGACCTACTAGGTGAGATTCCTTGACCGATAATAATAATATAAAAATAAAGTTTTGTCCTTATTTATGGTGTATAGAACACGTTAAAGACAAAGTATGATGAATTTCCCAGCCTTTTTCCACTCACTTCTTCCAAATGTTAACAGCTGGCAGTAAATCATTCACTAATTATTTTCTTTAATGAGATGGGGATATGGCTGGATCTATCAAGAATATACATTTTGATAGGTGGTCAATCTTCCTGTGCTTTTGTTCCAGGGTTTTGCATGAAGTACTGTACATGCCAAAGCTAATCGTTTTAGTACTTCTAGACCCAGTTTTAGAACTATTTTGGAATAGTATTAAACCTATATTTAAAAATAGTCCAGTCTAATGTGCAGATGAACAGAAAATCAAGCATGGATATGAAGGTCCATGAAACAAAGTGAAACATCTTCAGCTTTACTCTATAACCATTGGTCTTCCTCTCTCTTTAGCATACTTCTAAACATGGGCATTGTGCGGTTTTAGAATAGTGCTTTCCAATAATACTAGTGTTACAGAGTAGAAATGCATTTATGTTCCAAGTCACACAGACAAAACATGGCATAAAATTCAAATACTGTTTGAAAACTGGCTAAACGTGTCAATCCAGCCATCAATCCAAAGCTTCTTCAACAATTCAGACAATGATTCTGGACATTGCCACCATTAAAGTCAAATTAACTATACTCTCTGCAAGCAAAAAATGGAGAAGTTTTGCTCAGTCAGCAAAAAGGGCTGGTGCTGACTATGGCTCATTGCACAATTACAGCTTAAACTAAATTAAACAATCAAACCAACAGCAATATTCCATATGATTATACAGCAAAGACAAAGTCACCTCATCTGCCTACTGAATTTTTATGATGACGAGAAAGCAATATCTAGTCCAAATATGGAGTAATGAAATCATTCAAAATAGGGAACTGAGTGTACTGGAGTTAAATCCCATCAACTTTACTTATTTAATTTAAAGGCAGAATACATCATGAAAATGCTGGAGTAGAAGAAATAGAAATTTGGAACTGAAATTGCTAGGTGAAATATCAGCCACTTCAGATGTGCTGAAGGTGCCACTTTGGAAAAAGGAGACGTTAAGAGAGCAAATTCTGATTTTGCCATGTGTGTTTTTGTGTGCATACATTGTGTGTGTGTCTGTGTGTCTGTGTCTGTGTGTTATTATTGGGTAAGACTTTCCTGTTAAATCTATCATCTGTCTATCTATCTATCTATCTATCTATCTATCTATCTATCTATCTACCTATCTATCTATCATTAACAATTAAGTCCCACCTAATAATAACAGGGAAGTATAAAGTTGGAGGAGTTACACTTTTAATCTTCCTGCATTTCAAAACATACAGAGATAATACATAATACAGGTAGCCATCAAATAAAGAGATGTCTTCTACTTAGAAGAATTAGTATGGAGGATGTGAACCAAATATTAAAGTGCAGAGGCATCATATCTCCAGCAAAGGGAATTTTATTATCAAGGCCATGGTTTTCCCAATTGTATCCTATCGCTGGGAAAGCTGAACCACCCAAAAGGGTGAATGAAGAACAATGGATGTCTTTTTGTGATGCTGTAGGAATTGTGCAGAGTTTCTTGTACCATAGAGTAAATCATTTAGTACTAAATGAAGCAGAACTGGACTGCTCACTGGATAAACCAATAATAAAACTAAAGCTTAAATGTTTTGGACATTTAATGTGAAGGTAAAAATCACTGGAGAAGATCCTTTCCTTTAGAAAAAAAAAATTGTGAGAGTTTAAAAAAAAAGCTGATAGATGAGATGGTTAGATCCTATCACTAATGTCACAAATCTGGGCTTCAAGAACTTAAATAAGCAATTATTGACAGACAAGCTCATTGAAATTATGTGTATCATGGTCCAAAGAATCAAAACCAACCAAACAATTGAACAAAAGCAACAAATATGTGAATGCCAAACATTTTTCCAGAAATATTATTGTTATTAAACATCAAGTATTTAGATGATTGCTTGGCCAACCACCTTCATATCTTTCCATGGATTGATGAAATCTTTATTATAATCATTAATAAACTTCATGAAAATTACTTGGGAGAGGATAGGGATGCTAGTAGGTTCATAGGCTGAAAGAATGTATTTTAATATCTGTCACTAAAACAGTTGCTTGCTATATTCTTGTAGAAAAGATATCAAGCAAATTTGCACTCCAACCAACTTTTTTTAAATGCCCTTCAGTTTTTAAAATCATTTAGCAATCTTTATGTGGTGGAATTTCTCTTTCTTTAAATAACATTTTGTTTTTTTAAAAAGGAGGTTAAAAACTAATATAAAGTAAGGGAAAGAAAATAAAGAAAAAGAAAAAACTAAAAGTGTAAGAAAGGAAAAAAAGTAAAAGAAAAATAGGGAAAAAAAGATACGAAGAGGTAGCTTTCAATATCCTTTACAACAATTATAAGTACAATTTAATTACATCTTACTTTATGGTTGTAACATAACTCTTTACTTCCTCTAATCTATCAAAACAGTCAATTTAGCCACCTCAGCAAGAAAACAACCAGGTTCAAAGAACACCAAGGACACTTCAGTTCTATCAACTTTATTAATCATTCTTCCACGGTGAATAATGACATATCTTTCCATCCTGTTTGTACAATAATTTCACTGCAGTTATCAAATTCAGTTATCTGTTGTAATAGGATTTCAGTAATTTTCTTTTCTTTTTACACTTTCACTTTCAGAGGTCTTTAATTAATTAAATCATTTAAGATGTCCAATATCTAAAGTTATTGGACTAAAATGATGAAGAATGTTGGAGGTAACATTTGTACAATACTTTTTTTATAACCTATGTGTACAGTATGATATATTTGTAGCAGGTTTAAATTAGCATTTATACAGATATTTTGGATTCTTCTTCAAAATGCTTTCTATTTATACTCTCTCTCTCTCTCTCTCTCTCTCTCTCTCTCTCTCTCTGTGTGTGTGTGTGTGTGTGTGCCACTGCATGGAATTTAGGTAAAACCAGAAAAGTGCTTGCTTTTCTAAAGCTATTGAATGATTTTGGGACTAAGATAACATGGCAAAGAACTCTGCAATTCACAGTACTAAAATCTAAGATTGTCATGCCCTTGGTAGAGTTGGACTCTGAGGGGGAGGAGGAACAGCTGACAGGGAGTGGAGGTGTGGCTCCAGAGGTTGTGGAGGAGGCTGGAGAAGGGCTGAGCTGGCTGGGCAGTCAGAGGAAGAGCCAGGCCCATCCCCTCTGCATCCTAGGACACGCAGGGAGGAAAGGAGAAGGCAACAACTTGGCTTGCGAGAGAGGAAGTGGCAATGATCCTCCTCATTGGTTACAGCTGGGAAGACGAGTATATAAGAGGTACAGTTAAAACATAGGTTGCCATAAGCAAGTGTGTTTTATTTTGGTCTGAAGTTAGCTTGGGTTGTGTCCTTCCAACAGACTGTGCTTTGTTATCTCCTTGAATATGGTAAATACTTTTCCTGTTCCGTTGTGGACATTTCATCATTGTAGTTTGTTTGGCTTTTTATTTCACCTCTGTCTGCTTATTAAATTTGGACTGTATTGCTTTCTTTGGAAGACTATTGAGTACGTTTTATCTCCAACTGAGTATTATTGAACAGTGGGGCCAAGCTGGAGGCAATAAAGGACATTTATTACATTTTGGATTTTGTTATGTTTGTGTTACACTCTGAGTCATCACAGCTACATTCTATGACTTACATTAGAAATGTAAAAAGACAAATCAGATTCTTAATTTAACTAGCTTGATGTTATACACAGTGGTTCTGAAGATTTATGACTAGCAGTGGCTCTGAAGATTTCAAGCAAGCCTTTTTTTCTACCATATTTTGAAGTTTCTGTTGATACCATTGGGAATTTTTGAATGTGAACCCTGTATTTGATTATACTGTCAAGGATTTTCCAACAGTGAGTTGACTTGCACTATTCTCAAGTATAATAAAAGAGGATATCAAAATGAAATTTGATATGCTGTTTATTATATTTGTGGAGAAATGAGAGAAGGAGGGGGAGAAGGAGGGGAGGGGGAGCAGGAGAAGAAGGAAGGAGGAGGGAGGAAGTAGGAGTAGGAGTAGAAGGAGGAGGAGGAGGAGGAGGAGGAGGAGGAGGAGGAGGAGAAGAAGAAGAAGAAGAAGAAGAAGAAGAAGAAGAAGAAGAAGAAGAAGAAGAAGAAGAAGAAGAAGAAGAAGAAGAAGAAGAAGAAGAAGAAGAAGAAGAAGAAGAAGAAGAAGAAGAAGAAGAAGAAGAAGAAGAAGAAGAAGAAGAAGAAGAAGAAGAAGAAGAAGAAGAAGAAGGGGGGCAGCTCAGGAAGCATCTCTCCCACCCAATAGGAATATGAATGAAAATCATCAATTTTGCTGTTAATGGCTTGGATAAAGTTGCTGAAAATATTCTGTCTTTCATATTTTCAAAGTAAGTTAAGAGTATGGTTAACTCTGATGCTTGCAGTAGATCATTGGAGAGTGATATGACTCCCCAGACATTTCAACACAATGATAATGGATTCTGCTTTGACAATAAACCATGAAATAGGAGCTAAAGTAGAAAGCGCCTTTTAAGTAATACGATGATATTAATGTATTGTTTTGAATACATGGGTCCTGGACATTAGAAAATTCATTATGTCAAAAAATCTCAGCAAACATCTGCTGTCTCATTAAGAGAAAAAAAAGATAATGAAAATAAATAAGCATTTATGGAAGACAAACAACAGACTTGGTGAATTATGATACAATCATATCATCAATCTCTTGAGATAAAAGGATAGCTGAAAGGTCAAAATGTCCTTTTAATTTTATAAAACAAGACACAACAAGTGGGTCCCTGCTGCTTACCCTAAATACCTCCCCCTCACACACATTGGGGGGAAATTATCCACCAAACATTCTGAGTGCTCCTTATCCTTTCATATCATTTATAGTTCCATTAGCTTCTGTTTGCATTTTTTCTTCTTGGAGTATAGGATTGATTTTTAATTGTGTGCATGACCTTCTTAGATTAAAAGGGGCTGGGTTAAAAAAAAATAGAGAGAAATGCATTTTAGTTCTGCATGTGAGAAAGAAATTGGAACATGCATATACAGAGTAAGGAATATAAAAATCCAGACTGTTTAAATGGAGCCATGTTGCATTTTCTCCTGGGATAGGTACCTGTTTTGGGGCAAGACAAGAGGTTGATAAGTTTAATAAGGAAGTGAGAAAGATTCAGGGTGTACTTAAAAATGAAAAAGAACACTATGGCTATAAAGGTAGTCCTCAACTTATGAACACAATTGAACCCAAAACCTATGTTGCTAAGTGAGACATTTGTTAACTGAGTTTTGTCCAATTTTACAACTTTTCCTACCATAGTTCTTAAGTGAATTATTGCAGTTGTTAAGTTAGTAACCCAGTTGTTAAGTGAATCTGGCTTTCCCATTGACTTCACTTGTCAGAAGGTAACAGAGACTGATTACATGACTGCAACCATCATAAATGTGAATCGGTTGTCAAGCATCTGAATGTAAATCACATGACCATGGGGATGCTGAAATACGACTTCAACAGAGTGGTCAATGTCTGGAATACTCTACCTGTCTCTGTGGTTTCTTCCCCAAACTCCAAAAACTTTAACCTTAGACTGTCTACTATTGACCTAACCCCTTTCCTAAGAGGTCTGTAGGGAGCGTGCATAAGCACACCAACGTGCCTACCGTCCCTGTCCTATTGTTTCTTTTTTTTTTTTGTTATTCATATCCATTTCATGTATTCATAACCATGTTTATACTTATACTTGTTATCTAACAATCACTTGACACAACAAAATAAAACAAAATAAATAAATAAATAAATAAATAAATAAATAAATAAAATAAGTTCATAAATGTGAAAAATTGTTGTAAGTCGCTTTTTTCAGTGCCGTTGTAACTTTGAATGTTCACTAAGTGAATAAGTCAAGGACTACCTATATTATTAATCTCATTGGGAAAGAGCAGTCTTTGACTAGCCAAGAATAATGGTTAATGGTGGATAGAAAAAGCATGGGACCATATACAGAAGTCAGGCTCATCGCAAAGGTGTGTTTTCCAAAAGGCAACTGGACTTTCTTTCTTTTTTTCTTTGAAAGCTCAAGTCCAAAGCCTAAGGGAAGGTATAAAAAACCCTCACTCTCAAATCCATGTGGTCAGCTGCCCAGAATCACACGTGCTCAGTGGTTCTGTTTCATCAATAAGTGGACCCTCTTTCCAAACATCCTCCAACCTCCATTTTGTCTCCAGTGCCTTTCTCCTGGTTTGGAACGAACCAGATGGATATTTCTTCTAACACTACAGTACTTCTGCTAAATCCTAGTGAAATGCCAAATGCACCATGTTTGCATGAATTTATTTAATTCTTCTATTGAAGCAAGGTATTCTTTAAATAACAATGCCTTGATTTTTTCATTTTTCCATTTTTTTTATTTGTACCTTGGCTTTATTATTTTTACAAAACAAACAAACAAACAAACAAACAAACAAACAAACCCAGGGTGGTGAGCATATCCAATATATCTTCCTCCTCTTATTTTCATGATATAATAACATTTGGATATAATTGATGCCTCATTTCCCAGCTAACTCCTACATCTATTTCTTGTTCTCCTTGAAATAAATATGACCTTCTCTTTCTCCTCCATGTTGGTGAAGATTATATTTCATGCATTCCTCATTGGTAACTGCCAATCATTTGCTATATCTCTCTTGAGCATTTCACTAAATTGTTGTTTCTCCTTCTAGCTCTATATATTTAACTCTTCTCTGTATCATAGTGCCATCCTTCATTTGCAAGTTCACTAGACTTTAATGTTTTGAAATGTCACAGATTTCATCTTAATTAGGCATTGATATGAATCACCATCCTTCATTCTTCCTTCTCTCTCCCCCCACCACTTGCTATATGTTTTTAGTTCTTTAAAATGTGGAGAAGTTTGAAAACAATTGCTCCAGTAAGACCTAGAGATCTATTAAAAGTTTACATTTTGCTTTCTCATGCTTACTTCATTGTGATTTGTATACTGATAAAGCAAACAGCTAAGGGACCAAAAACCAACCAAAAAAACCCCCATCTTGTTACAGTATTGTTGTTGTTGTTAATCATTTAGTCATTGTTGGTGACTTTATAGGCAAGTGTTCTCCATGCTATCTTGCCAAACATATTTTCTTCCAGTTGCTGGATGTTCCTCTTTGTATCAGATTTGATGTTATGAAGCCAGTGTATTCTTTGCTTGCCCCTTCTTCTTGTTCCACTAATCATTTCTAGAATTGTTGACTTCTCCAATTAATTTGTTATAGTGTTATGGGATTGATAGCAGTTGTAGTACATTCATTATTAAGGGAAAAAAACTGAGCAGAATTTTCCTAAATTTTCTTTCCTTGTGTTTTCCTTCATCTTCAGTATCAGTAATTCTTTAGCTAGAAAATAACTTGTATTTGTCTCTGGCAATCATGACAAAACATCAGGAGATTCCAACAAAATGATGTGTGTGCAACCACAACTTCATTGACATGATTCTCCCACTTCTCTCCCAATGTTTAATTCTCCAACAACTGTACCACAAAGGTAGGGAAGCACATTTTTGATTGGTATTTTCATGTTCCACTTTTATCAGAAAACAGTGGCATGTCTAGACTTGCTGTTCAGTGTTATCAAATGTTTGAAATTTGAATTGAATACTGAGATGAAGGCTTTATTTTACATTATGATTAATAGTTGTTCTGTACAGTTTTGTGAGTTGAGAAAAAGCAATGGCCAAACTTTTCATAGCTTGTGTGTAGTTTTAAGGAGGTAACATTAAAAGGATAAGCAAAGCATTTACAGCTGAGACCATATTTGGAATAAAACAGTTTTCTGAAGCAGTTGTGTATCTTGGGAGTTTGGAATTGCCAAGGTGGGCATCTGACACTGAACAATATATATAATAGTGTCTGATTAGAGATACCTGTATGAGAATATTTCACTAACAGGATTATATTTTTCTTTACACATTGTTTAAAACTTGTACCATACATACATACATACATATTTCTACAGCATCAGCCAGAATTAAGTCCTAAAGAGTGATTTATTAAGACAAATTGGATGATTCCTTTCAAATTTAACACAAGCACAGGTATATTTCTTTTCTGAATGAAGTCCCAAGGGTTTCATAGAGAAATACAATATTCCTGAGTCTTTGTAAATCCATGAAATTGAAGCATTCCATTTCCATCCTCACATTATAAGGCATTGTGGTTGAAGAGGCATGAGGTGGCTATATAGAAAAGAATGTAATTCTTCACACATGTAAACTTTCAAAAAAAAAATCTTACTTGTTTCCATTGTTCACTAATTATCGGACTGATGTTTTAATTTATACCAGCAGCTAGCTCCATGGCCATTAATTAGGTTTAAACTCTTTTGAGGGTGCTCCAGAGAACCATTTGTTACTAGTATACCTTTGAAACAGGCTGTAGAATATTTAACAGTTCATAATGAGGCTCGCTGTATTGAATTCAGACATACAGGAGATCTAAGATAATGATCTTTAAAATTTAACTTGCTGAAGAGGTCATGGTACAGTTGTGCCAAGCAGGTGGATATGCCATCTTTCAACTCTACTAAGTCTCCAGTTTAGATACAATCCAGGTTTTCAAGGTATCTTGCATCATTTGTAGCAATTATAAAATTGTATACTGCTATTGTATGAATCCAAAATCTGATGAAAACTTATTATAGTTCAATTTTATACAATTGCTGCAATTGTATAAATTGCCATAATTGTATAATATTGAATCTTAATAAGTTTTCTTTGGATTTTTAGATTGCATCTTAAAATAATGATTTATAGAAAGATTTCTCAACTGGTAAACATAATTTCAATTTCAGGAAAAATGAAAGAAGTTCTAGGCAATTGGTCCGTAATGCTTGTATATTTGGAAGAAGATAAATGAATTAAAATAAATATATTTTCGTTATGTTTTTAGTTATTCGCATTAAGGGGATTTATTAACTTCCTCTAACAATCATCTTTGTAAATTTACTTACCTAAATTATAACTGACTGCCAGGATTTGAATTTCTATATTTTCAGGCTTACCTCTGAAGAGAGCAAGAGGGATAGGGCAGGGGAGGGAGAGAAGGAGGGAGGGAGAGAAGGAGGGAGGGAGAGAGGGAGAGAGAGAGAGAGATGTAGATAGGCTTTTAATACAGATAATCTTACAATATGGAATATCCTGAATTAAAAATGGTAGGTGGGGTTGAATAGGACAATTTGAAACATTACTAACCAGGTTTGTTTGTATATGTTCAAAACCTTTATGGAAGAAAAATAATAATATTGGTGCTGTCTACATTTTGTGATTGGGAAGTTATTTGGAATTGAGTTTGATGAGTTGTTGCTTCTGACTTTTGATATTTTTAGACCTTTGAATACTATACTGATAGTCCTAAGTCAATAATTTTGAAGTTGAGTGTTTTCTACTAAACCTCCTCTCAATATTCTTTCTTCAGTTACCAAACACATTCCATTAAAAAAATGAATAAACAAAATCTATTTGTAGAGTTTGAAGAAAAAAAGGAAAGAAAGAAAAAATAAAAAAGGGAAGGAAGGAAGGAAGAGAGGAAGGGAGGAAGACCAAATAAGTATTCGCTTGCTAGCTGCAAGGAAAAGGGTTTTAGAAAGCTCTTTTTTATGTTTTTTTTTCCTTTTTTAGGATGGTCCACTGAGGAAGCAGCAGCCAAAATCAAAACTTGTGAACTAAAATACTAAGAATTGTGAGCTATAGAGGATCATGTTTTTAATGCTTCTGAAGTTGACTGAGGACTATAAACTAAATATCAGAGAGACTGGTTCAAATGTATACTACTTTAAAAGTAAACATTCTAGAAAGTTAACCATTGCTTTTGTATGTTTCTATTGATACATTTCTGAAGTTTAAAATATTCCTACCCCCCTTTTTATTTTATAACTTACTTTTTCCTGACAGACATTTTTATGGGCATCGATTGTGAAACTTATTTTATTTGTGTTATATGATGTCTGCCTTACTTAATCATGTCATATGGTGGGTGTAATCAGATGTAGAATAGTATTATTTCACACAATGCTGCTGTGATCCAGTTAACTAATGGCCCATTCTAGAATCCACCTTGAATGGGTCACATTAAACGATCAAATGAAAATAGGATTGGATGGTTGATTCTTAATGTGATCGTTCTTCTGCAGAATAGAATAGAATAGAATAGAATAGAATAGAATAGAATAATTTTATTGTCACTATTGGCATACATTAAAAATGAAATTTCATTGCATATAGCTGTTAAAGGGTCACCGCTTTCAATTTTACACTACATAAACATGACAAGATGAATAAATAAATAAATACATACATACATACATACATAATTGTGCACATACCCACATATATTACATGACACAGAGAAACAACACAGTCTAGTTCAGTCAGATGGATGGCATAGGGCAGAGGTCTCCAACCTTGGCAACTTTAAGACTTGTGGACTTCAACTCCCAGAATTCCTCAGCCAGTCCACAAGTCTTAAAGTTGCCAAGGTTGGAGACCCTTGGCATAGGGAACAAAGCTATTAAAGAATCTGGTAGTCCTGCTAGGCATACTTTGAAATCTCCACCCAGAGGGGAGCAACAGAAACAGACCATAAAGTGGGTTTATGGGGTGTCTCAAACAATGCTTTGAGCTCTAAGCACATAGCGCTTATAAGCGGTATCCTGAATAACAGGAAGTGAGCTTCCTATAATCTTCTCGGCTGTCCTCAGTAGTCTCTGTATGGACTTTCTATCTGAGGCGCTGCTGCCACCAAACCAAACAGTGATGCAGTTTGTTAAAATGCTCTCAATCATGCCTCTGTAAAAAGTGGCCAGGACAGAAGGAGAAAGATGTGCTCTCCTCATCCGATGCAAGAAAATAATGCAACAATTCCTTCAGTTTTAAAGAAAAGGATTATGTAAAACTTTCAATGTGCTTTCAATGTAGATAGATAGAAAATACCTTCAAATAAAAACACCAAATAACAAACGTTATGGTCTTTTCCAGAAGATATTCTGACAATCCATCAGGTTAGACATTAATGACAGACCCACTGAGCAAGTGAAAACATGTAGATGCCTGATGAGTCAGTTATTCAGGACAACTGAATAACTGGATAGAAGCATTCCTGGCAAACAGACAACAAATGGTCAAAATTGGGAGCGTCCTATCAAATTCTGTACCTGTCAATAGTGGTGTCCCCCAAGGCAGTGTTCTAGGACCAACTCTCTTCATACTCTACATAAATGACCTCTGTGATCATATTAAGAGCAATTGCATTCTTTTCGCTGATGATGTAAAGCTGTTCAATACCACAGACAATACTGCTACCCTACAAAAAGATCTTGACTATGTATCAGAATGGTCAAACAAATGGCAACTTCAAATCTCAACAAATAAATGCTCTGTCTTACATATTGGCAAAAAAAATCAGAAAATAAAATACAAGCTGAATAGTCAAGATCTTGTTGATGACCCAAGCTCTGTAAAGGACCTTGGAATACTCACCTCTAATGATCTAAGTGCTAGAGCCCACTGCAACTACATAGCCAAAAAGGCATTAAGAGTTGTTAACCTAATCCTACGTAGCTTTTTCTCTGGTAATATCACACTACTAACCAGAGCATACAAAACATTTGCTAGACCAATACTCGAATACAGTTCATCAGTCTGGAACCCACATTACGTATCTGATATTAGCAAAATTGAGAAAGTCCAGAAATATTTCACAAGAAGAGTTCTCCACTCCTCTACTCGTTGTAGAATACCTTATGCCACCAGACTTGAAATTCTATAACTAGAAAACCTTGAATTACGCCGTCTTCGGTCTGATTTAAGCATGGTATATAAAATCATACATTGCAATGTCTTACCTGTCAATGAATACTTCAGCTTCAACCATAACAACACAAGAGCACACAATAGATACAAACTCAAAGTTAAGCGCACCAAACTTGATTGCAGGAAATACGACTTCAGCAATAGAGTGGTCAATGTCTGGAATACTCTACCCGACTCTGTAGTTTCTTCCCCAAACCCCAAAAACTTTAACCTTAGACTGTCTACTATTGACCTCACCCCTTTCCTAAGAGGTCTGTAAGGGGCGTGCATAAGCGCACCAACGTGCCTACCATCCCTGTCCTATTGTTTCTCTTATTCTTCTTTTATTTTTCTTATATGTACCCATTTCATGTATTCACAACTATGTATACACTTATACTTATTATCTTGTAAACAATTGGCAAATCAAATAAATAAATAAATAAATAAAATAAATGAGTCAAGAGTCATTGCAGAAATTCAATTACAATTAAGCCAATGCAGAAAAGCATGTGTTTGTTGTTTAAAACAAATTTCACATCACACACACATACACACACATACTAGAGAACCTAGTTTGGGGACAAGCTTATTTTGATTTGTTTTCTCTTTCTCTCCTTGTGCCCTGGGAAATCTTTATAGTATCTGATACCTATTCTAGTATATTGCTGGTTTGGGGAGAGGAAAATATTTTTATTAATAAAATGTTGAAATAAGTAACAACAGTACCATTGTTTTATATATCTTGAACCAGTATAGGAGCACAAGCAGATAGTTTGTTGAAACATGGCAAGACTGGCCAGTGCAAATAGATAAATATTTTAGGCCTTATTCTGTTGTTTTCCTGGGAGAAAGTCTTACACTTCATCTAATTGCTATTACCTAGCTTCTGTTCTTGAGGTCTTTCTTGAAATAAATGCAATAAATATCTATATGGGAAAATATGTTTTATTTTTTACTGAAACCAGAATACAAGCCAGAAGTGGATACTGTTTATTTTGTGAGTTTCTGTTTTCATTCTGTAGGCCTGACAAAAAAAAAAAAGAAGAAGTTCTGGGCATGGCTTGAACACTATTATCACTGACAAAAAAAATCACCATCAGTCAATTGCAAAAGGTGGTTTTACTTAGAACAGCTTACATCCTGTAATGATGCCATAAACACCATTAACCATATTAACACCATAAAACATCAACATTTGTCTATATTAGCTCCTTGAGAAGGACTCAATAGGTGGAGACAAATGCCAAATCCAGTCTGAACATCTGCCTGAAAGTGCCCCAACCATAATAATTATTTTATCACTGTTGATTTTTAAATATCCTAATTTCTAGTTGTGAGTCATTCCAAAAAGTAGTTGTGGATAACCTATAAAAAGTGTGAATAAGTAAACACTATTCATGTTTTCCAGTGTCCAGGAACATAGGCACATATTAATTAAAGATTGAACAAAAAAGCTTATAGAGTACAACAATGTTGCTATTTTTGGGGGGGAGGGTGGAATTGTGCTATGGTATGTTGATAGTTTTGTGCAATAACTTTATATGGGCAAATCACATGAAGGATTCTCTGTACGGCTAATTGGTGTGCTAGTTTAGCAATTTCACAAAAGAAATAAAAGTCAGGAAACTAAGGGTAAATGTTCCCCTGCACATGCGTGCTAGTCGTTTCTGGCTCTAGGGGGCGGTGCTCATCTCTGTTACAAAGCTGAAGAGCCAGTGCTCTCCAAAGACGTTTCCATGGTCATGTGGTCAGCATGACTAAACGCCGAAGGTGCACAGAGTTGTTACCTTCCCATCAAAGTGGTCCCTATTTTTCTACTTGTATTTTTTTACATGCTTTTGAACTGCTAGGTTGGCAGAAGCTGGGACAAGTAATGGGAGCTCACTCCATGATGTGGCACTAGGGATTCAAACTGCTGAACTGCCGACCTTCAGATCAACAAGCTCAGCATCTTAGCCACTGAGCCACTGCAAACTAAGGGTAGGGCAAGCCAAACCAGAGAAAAAAGAGAAATCCAATCATTCCTGAAAACAAATACAGGTAGTTCTCGACTTATGACACAACTGAGTCCAACATTTCTTTTTTTTTTTTTTTTAATAAAATTTTATTGATTTTTAAAAATAACAAACAAACAAAACATAAAACATAAAAACATAAAACATATTTTTTGAAAGCAGCTTGATCCCGGGTTACATCTCTTCGTACAGACACAAATTCAAGTTCATGCTTATTTTTATATACCATTCCATATCTTATTACCATTCTACATTTTCTATATAGCTTCTCCCCTCTTTTAACTTTCTTAATTTTATTTTATTTATTTCATCTCAATTCAGATCATTATACTTATATTCTTTGTCTGTCCTGTTTCAGCTGTCTATTATCTTTTCTCATTAAAGAAAATTTCTCCTGTAATCACTGATTGGAGTATGACGCCTTTATATCTTTCCCCTAAATTTATAACACTTAATATAATACATAACTTCCATTTGGATTCTGTACATTCTAAAGCTACACACTATATTTTTAAAAAATAAAAAATTATAAATATATAATATAATTAAAACAACAATCCATACCATTTCAATTCTATCGTTAATAATAATATTCATTTAAATCTTAAACATTTTACACATTACTTTTCAAATAGGTATCATGCTTCTATGGGAACACTTATAAACTTTCCATAGTTACTTCCCCCCCCCCCACTTCACTTATATTTTAAAACATTGTGTCATTAAAATGTTCCCATTCCTTCCTAATTCAATTCTCTCATTTATTTCATTTCATTTATTTTGTTCACAAAAGTTTCACTGAATTACACTGAGTATTTTATCCCACTTTTTAATCATATGTTGTTTCCAATTTTTCTAGCATTATTTCTAATACAAATATGTACAATCTAATGTACCTTTGCAGAATCGCTTTTTCAATTTAATTTTTACCCATTATCTCTGAATAAGTCCTGTTCTTTTATATCTTGCTCCACACCTTTGTAGCTTCTCTTCCCTTCCTTCCTCCCTTGTTTCTTCTCTCTGCCCTTTTTATCCCCTTGTCTATCCATTTCCCTCTTCTGTGTTTTCCTTTTCTGTTGCTTTCTAACATTATATCCACTTTTCACCTTATTTTTTCCCTGTTTTGGTTGTTTTTTTAGATCTTAAATTCTCCATTCTCTTCCCCCCTCCCTTTCTTCCCCAAGTAAAGTTACTTGTTCATTAAAGATGGCTTCTTCTTTGTCCCAATCTTCTTGTTGCTCAGTCTTTTCTTGTAGTTTCTCATAGGTACAGATAGCCATTTCTAAGAATTGAAAAACAGAGCCAAGAGAGCCCTTCCCTTCTTGTTCCTCTTCTTTATATTTTTTAAATTCCATTTTCAGTTCATCCACAAGTGATGCCATTGTAAAATAAAAATTAAACAACCACCCGAGTGTTTTTAATCATTCAAATATAGTTTCCAAAAGTCCCAAAGTCACCAAGCAATCCAAATACACACAAACTGTTGTTTTTTTTAACACTTTCTTCTTTTTTCACTTTCTCTTCCTGGGGTTACTATTTAGTTACAAGGTTCCAGTTAAAATGTATCTTTTAGAAGTCTTGTTAGGATTTAACTTTAGATTCTTTGAATTCCAGGCAGCCTCCTCCAGTCCAAATCCTACTCTTATTCTTTTCCTCTCCCTTCCCACTTACAGCAAAGAAAAAAAAATTTTTTTAGTGTTCAGAAATCTTTATTCCCCTTGGCATTTAATTTTCCAGTTTAATTACCTGTTGATGCCAAAGCGGATTTTTCCAATTTTTCATTCATCTCTCTTCACTGTCAATGTAAGGAAGGAGAGTGAAGAAAAAAAACTTTCCCTTTTCACTTTCATTCGCTGCTTCCGAATCCTCTTTGGGATCGATGTATCTTTTTTGAAATTTAAATTCCAGGATACCTTAGTTGTTGCTTCTTATCCCGGTCAGCCAAAACTTTCACTTCTTAACTTCCTCCTGTACTTTCTTTTCCGGATGAGTGCTTCTTTGAGGCGGCCATTTCTGACCGCCGTTCTTACCGCCTTCGGGAAAGGGAGTTTAGCCAGCCGAGGAGGAAAGATGCGGCTTTCCTCGACCCTGCTGGAATCTCCCCCCTCTTTACCACCTCTATGGGGTGGCTTAGCCCCCAAGCCAGCTGGCTCGGGGCACTCCAGCGGCGAGCCCAGGCAGAAACCGTGAACGATCGCGGATTCCTGCCTGCCGCTGAAGCCCTGCAAACCAGAAGTCCTCAGTCCAACATTTCTGTTGTTAAGTGAGACATTTATTAAGTGAGTTTTGCCCCATTTTGTGACCTTTCTTGAATCCTTGCAGTTGATAAATTAGTAACCCAGTTGTTAAGTAAACCTGGCTTCATTTGTCAAGAGGTCTCATCAAGATGATCACATGATCTTGGAACAGTGCAATGGTCATAAAGATTAACCAGTTGCCAAACATCTGAATTTTGATTACATGATCATGGAGATGCTGCAGAGGTTGTAACTGTGAAAAATAGTCATAAGTCACTTTTTTTTCCAGTGCTGTTATATTGTTGAATGGTCACCAACGAAGTAACTGTAAATTGAGGACTACCTGTAGACATTAAGAATAAAAGACAATTTTGCTCTGCCTAAAAGTCTGTGGAGATTCTCAGTGATCCAGAGTTGTCCCGAAGGTGCTTTTTCAGGAGGCAACTAGAATTTATTTTTTCTTTGAAGACGTTTCGCTTCTCATCCAAGAAGCTTCTTTGGCTCTGACTGGATGGTGGGGAATGGAAGGATTTATACTCCTTGCAGACAGCTGGTCATTTGCATTCTTTTTAGAGAGACATTGAGGCCACTTGGAAGTTTATCAGTGTCCTCAGGGTTACCTGAGTAGTGCTAATTGTTCCTGTAGTCTGCATTTTTTTCCTCTGGAAATCCATTCCTACTCTCACACCATTCGAAGGGTGTTCATCCCAAATTGTTTAGCTAAAAGTCTGTAGCAATTCTCAGTTATCCAGGTCATGGTTGTCCCAGAGGTGCTTTTTTGGGAGGCAACTGGACTTTCTGTTTTTTTTTCTTTGAAAAAAAAAATTCTCATCCAAGAAGCTTCTTTGCTCAGCCTAGTTGGTACATTTTGCTCTGTCTGTCTATTTGTTACTTGTCTTAAGATATGCAAGAATCATCTCTGATCTACAGAACCGCTGATGCTGAGGAAGTAAAAATTATTCCATTGTGTTGCTACTTTTATTGTGCCCTTTTGCAGTAAGTTCTGCTTCAGCTGCTGTCTCTCCCTCCTCTCTCTTGCCCAAAGCTTTTCATGAGTTTTTAATCATACATCATTCTGCGATGGTATGAAGTTTGCTAAAGGAAAACTGGAGGAGAAAATAACCTCTCCAAACTTTAATGTAGGTGTGAAATATAATCTGTGAGACCCTTGTGTAATAACAGTCTTGAGATTCCTGAATCTTGAATGGATTTAATAGAGCAATGAAAAGCAATACAATTTAATTTTAAACAAAGGGGCTCAAGCATTCAGACTTCTAATCTCTCCTTCAAATATATTAGACAATCCATCTTTATGATTACTTTGATCCTGTTCTCCTACAATTTTAGAAGATTAGGAAACAGGCATTATGAATTGTCACATAATTGTTAAACACACATATATTTGTATACCTATCATAATTAAGAAACCAAGCACCCATATTTGAGGTGTGGAAGACTGAGTTAGAATTAATATATTTGAAATTAACATTCTGTTCTAGAAGGATTTTTTCCAGGGGATTGTTATTTATTGCAGAGATAATTATGAATCATGTGCAGTGATTTGAGGTGTATACTTTAATGATCTGCATTTGGAATTGAGAGGATTCACCTCTCGGCCCACATATGTTCATTAAAAGACGGGGGAGAATTCACGTACTGATTGGCATATATTTATTAAATGCCTGAAGTACTAAAGGACATAAGACAGGATATTCCCATACCCATACATATTCACTTTTAATATTTAACTACAGTTATAAGTAAAAAGGTCATTACTTTTATATTGAAGAACATTAACTAGGAATTTGGCATTTCTGACTCTGAGGCTGCATGTGGATACCTAGTTCTTAGGGGTGATGAAAACCATTCTTTACTATTTATTTATTTGTTTGTTTGTTTATATAATTACAGAATTTATTTTCCACTCATCTTATATCAAATGATTCCACCCCATAAAAACATTAAAACAATCAAATATAAGATAACGAATCAGATAAAATAAAATCATTAACACAAAATGGGGCCATGATGGTGCAGTGGTTAGAATGCAGTACCACTGGCTAACTCACTGCTCACTGTCAGGAGTTCGATTCTGACTGGCTCAGAGTTGACTCGATCTTTCCTCCTTCTGAGGTCAGCAAAATGAGATTGTTGGGGGCAATATGCTGACTCTGTAAACTGCTTAGAGATAGCTGTAAAGCAGAAAGCAATAACAATAGCAAGTAGGCTTATATACCACTTCACAGTTCTTTACAGCTCTCTCTAAGTGGTTTACAGAGTCAGCATATTGCCCCCAACAATCTGGGTCCTCATTTTACTGACCTCGGAAGGATGGAAGGCTGAGTCCACCTTGAGGTGGTGAGATTCAAATTGCCAAACTTCTGGCAGCCAGAGATCAGCAGAAGTAGCCTGCAGTACTGCATTCTAACCACTGCGCCACCACAAAAAGAAATGATATATAAGTCTAATTGCTATTGCTATTACTCGTGGTGAAGGAGGGATACAAAAGGGGGAGGTGGGATTAGCTTTTAATTAGTTAACCACTCCAGTGTGAAGCTCCCACATTCAATGGTGGGATTCAAACTAGTGTGTTACTACTAGTTCTGTGGCCGTGCTTGATGGGCATGGCTTGGTGGGCATGGCAGGGGAAGGATACTGTAAAATCTCCATTCCCACATTACTCCAGAGGAAGTTACTGTAAAATCTCCATTCCCTCCTCCCTCCTGGAGGAAGGTTACTGCAAAATCCCATTCCCTCCCCACCCAACTAAACTGTTTTCCAGCTCCATTCTCCTGTGCAGGGGCCACAGCAGAGAAGGCTGTGGTTGAAATTATCTGATTGCACAATGAAAAAATATCCCTCAGCTAATTCACTGAAGCAATATAATATATGAGGGACATTCAGAGAAATACTAATGGTCTAAAGATGGCTCTGTGAGAGTGGATCTGATGATTGTGGTAAACAGAGAAGTCATTTTATGGATTATCTCCTAAGAAATCCTTTCTGGATTTGATTAGATTCTCCCACAGGTTTGCTCTATTCAAAGAGACTGTAATATACAATCTCTCTGCCTGCAAAGAGATTGTAATATAACAACCCTCAGTGAGTTTGAGAGCTCTGAAAGCCAGGGGAGAAAACATCCTGCCTAAATCATGATTCAGCACCTTCAAAGGATTCTGGGCTTGTCTGCTTCCTCTCTTGATTAATTTAGGAAGTTGCTTGTTAATGAATTTTGAATGTAAAGAACTTTCTGAAAGACAAGCTATGTTACACTGGGAAATTTTCTTTTTGCCCAAGAGTTTAGTTTAAACTTTAAGAATTAGCAAGATGAATTTTTATTTTTGGAGAATAGCAACAAGGAAACTAGAGTAATAATTTTTGAAAATTAGGGGGATAGATGGACTCTAAAGAATATTTTCTATGAGGTGTTTTAAAAAAAAATTAAAAAAATGGAAAGATTTTGAAATTAATTGTAAAAAATGCTACCTGGGGAAAGTTTTGTGAACTGAAAATTAAATATAAGAGATAATTTGAAGGTTGATGAGATAAAAACAGATAGAGCAAACAATTATAATTATAGAAGTGACATATTAATACAGAAGAACAATACTATTTGTCTATAAAAGAAATTAAGTTTGTTTGGAAGCAATGTACCTCGAAATTATTTACAAGATTGTCTTATACTATAATAGAGGATGTAGAATAATAATTTAAAAAATGGTTAAAACAGAGACTAAGATCGATTTTAATGTGGATTTGGATTAAAAAATGGATTATAAATGATAAACAATATGGATAGATCTGAAAATAGATTTAGAAACTCCAAAATGTAAAAGATTTGCAGAACATAGTATTTCATTATTTTTTCTAGTTGTTTCTCTTCAATTTGTACATCACCTGGTTTTGCCAGACATTTTTTTTTCTTTTTTTCACAATAGTCATGAAAGGGTGTACTGGCGCAGATGTCTGTCTGTTTGGATTCAAAACTCCCACAAGATCTTGACCTGTTCGTTTCCAAGAACTTTGTCAATTTGGTGTTTTCAGTAATATTTGCTGCATTCAAACCCAAACTTCTGGCAAATCTTCCAATATATGATTTTGGAAACTTGATCATGACATTGTAGATTACGGATGTCAAACTCGCTGCATCATGTTGCCATCACGTGATGTATCATGACATTTTCCCCTTCACTGAGCTGGGGTGGGCATGGCCTATGTGTGACACATCCGGCTTGCAGGCCACCAGTTTGACACCCCTGTTGTAGATAATTAGTTTGTGAGATTTTGCTGCAGTCACTCATAAGGTGATCCACTGTTTCATCCTTAAATAAATTGTTATTGTTATCGATAAGGTTTTAAGCTACTGAAATATTTACTTGTCTAGACGAAAGAGGGAGCCTTCTTTTAAACATCTTTTTTTTATTTCCATGCAATACATTTGTATTTTTATCTTTTCTTTCTTTTTTAAATATTTTCTGTAGTTTGTATTACTTTTTTTATCCTCTAATTTGTAAAGTTTAATAAAATTGTTACAAATAATATAATATGTGATGTACATTGTATATTATCTGATCTGGTTTATTATTATTATTATTATTATTATTATTATTATTATTATTATTATTATTATTATTATTATTATTATTATTATTATTATTATTAGGTTAAATTGAAGTCTGTTATGTCTTATTTCCAACAGGGAAAAAGAAATAGGAAACTTAACCTGTCCAAAATATATGTATAAATCTCCAGAAAAGTGAATTGTTTTAAATGAAAATCCTAGGGATTGATAAATTCCTTTCTTCTTAATGTGGTGTTCTTATCTAGAATGGCCGTATATGTTCTCCCATTACAGTCCTAAATGGAGTATGCAGTTCTTCCATAAAGGCTATCTCATTAGCTATTTATGAATTCTAGGCATGATTCAAGATGGTAGTTGTAATCTAGAAAATACTGATTCAAGACTGGTTGACTTAAATATCATTGTCTCCTGTCCATAAGTCATCCAAAGACCTTCAGATTGGTCACGATTTCAATACCTGAACATCTAATAGCTTCTGGAAATGAAAGATGTAAAAGAACCCCAAAAACATAACAAAATATAAGGCGTGTTTTACAACTGAAAAAATGAAAAGGTGGGGAATATTTTTGTATTTTGACATGATCCCCCCAAACATGATCCCCTCATTTTGAAATGCTAGAAGGGTTGCAACTCATCTTCTGTCAACATCATGGCCTAAGGCCATTTTTTTTTAAAGAAACCATGAAATTTGTTCAAGCTTTCTGAGCAACTGTTTTGACTTGAAATCCCTTTCAAACTTCATCCACACCCGTGTATTTCAATGGCAAAGTGAAATTGGTCGGAATTACTGAGGGGTGGTGATAGAAAGATCAAGAGTTGGATAACCCATCATTTCTATTTTTTACTTCTCTCTCATGTATTTTTCAGGTCTCTGGATCATAAACAGCAGCATCTTTTTCACATTCATCTGTGATGACTTTGTTGCTATGGTAACTCTCTTGAAGCTCTGCAACAAGGTGCATAAATGCTACAGAGAAGTTGGAACATAAAGGTTCATTGCTCCGTTACAAATATGTCCTAGGTTTTCACTGTATATTTGTGTATGTATCCAGTGAATTATTCTGAAGGAAGATAATAAGGTGTTCCTCCAGTATACTGAGTAGTCTAAAATCATTCACTTTGCTTTTGAGTATCTCAGATATTCCTGATGTATATTAAGGAACAAATATTCAGGCTCTTCAAGAAGACCAGGAAAGCAGGAGCAGATCTAACACCCTATGGGAGAATAATCCAGAGAGTAGGAAACACAAAACAAAAGACTTTTCTCCTGGACCCCACTTGCTGAAATTCTTTGACAGATTCTAAGTAGATCATTTGTGCTGGAACAAATAGGCCAGACTAATCCTATCAGGATGAGATAACCACTTTGACACTCAGGCCCCGTTCCATAAAGTGCTTAAAGATGTTGACCAGCACTTTGAATTGAGACAATTAATGCAGCTGGTGTAACAGCTGTGTCATATATGCCACTGAAAGAGCCTTCAGATCCTTCTGAACTGCTGTGTCCTTACCAGTTGTAAATTACGAAAAAAGGTTCAAGGATACAATGTATTGCAGTAGCCCAACCAGGAGATGACTAGGCTATGAAAAACTGCATGCAGGACCTGTCAATCCATGAAAGGGCACAACTGACGCACAACACAAAGTATAACACTACAATTACATCAGTACATGCCTTTAGTAGTGTCATGAATTACTACAAGAAACACTTTTTTTTTTCCAAGATGGTATTTAAATGACATTTGATCAAAGGAACATTTGAAGCAGTGGTGGGATTCAAACTTTTTTACTACCAGTTCTGTGGGTGTGGCTTGGTGGGCGTGGCAGGGGAAGGATACTGTAAAATCTCCAGTCAGAGATGGGATTTGCTGGTTCTCCAAACTACTCAAAATTTCCACTACCAGTTCTCCAGAACTGGTCAGAACCTGCTGAATACCACCTCTGATTTGAAGATAGCTTGTACCAGTATATTGTATGTATGTATGTATGTATGTATGCATGCATGCATGCATGCATGTATGTATGTATGTATGTATGTATGTATGTATGTATATACAGTATGTATATATGCACACCGAGAGAGCATATATAATTAAAAAGTAGAAAAAAAATACTGATTATCTTTTTTTCAGTCATGTTTGAGTGAAACCCACAAGTATGTAGTGCGCGCGCACGCGCACACACACACACACACAAAAGATATTTGTTTCTCTCTTCTGAATCTTTTTTTATTATTTTTTACCTTAATTCAAATTTATCTGACTTTTGTATAACGTTTACATTATTTTATTTTATAGTTGTTTTATTGTTAGGTTCTAAGACAGGGGTGTCTTAACTCGGTTTCATTGAGGGCCACATAAGGGTAGTGGTCGACCTTGAGGGGCCATGTGGGGGTGGCTGGGGGGGGTATTGACATGGTGGGGGTGGCCAGCTCAATATCTCTCACATTGAGGGCGCCTGTGGCAGCCCGATTGAGGCTGGGGGGGGTCCATTGGCTCCAGCATGCACCCAGGGGGTGGGAGAGACAGCCTCTTGTTGGCTCCAGAGTAGCTCTGCAGATCTAAGGCTGACCGCATTCTGGCCTGGATAGCCACCACCAAATTTTAGATTGGTGCCCAGCCAGCCTGGGCCAGGGCCAAGGTGCCAAAGGGCCAGCCCTTTGCGGTTTCCAGGACAGCCGTGTGGGCCAGATCAAACCACATCATGGAATGAGCTTGACATCCCTGTTCTAAGAATTTAAAATTTGCTATTCATCAGCTGTGGCTCTTGTAAGTTCAGTAATGAAAATAGAGCAAAGCATCAGTTGCTAATCTTAATGAAGTTCATAATTAATAGTTATTAATTAAAGAGAAAAAGGTACTAGCAGTTGAACATATTATTTTCCAGTTCATCTATAGTAAGTTTGGAAAGTTCTATTCTTGATTCAAACCATTAAAACATTTAAGCTGCATGTTTTCGACAGATAACACTATTCCTATATAAAGTTTGCCATTAATTTGGTTCCTTTAACCCAGCTACTTTCATTGTGCTATCTGCATCATTAAATTACACAATAACTAGAGCCAATCTGCATATTCCAAAGAAGAGCGAAGACTATTTTCTTTTGAACTTGTTCAATGGGATTTCGGAAATGAATATGTATTAAGCATCGTGAACTCATTTGATAATGATCCTTAAATCTGAAGCTTATTTTATTTACATGTGTAGCATTATAATTATGCAAATCAAAGTAATAAGCAAAGTAAAACAATCAACCATCTGAATCTATGACAGAATTATTCAAAGGTCAATATAAACCTTGTGACCATATAAAGGAAATGTCCAGATACACAATGCAACCATATCCATAGTTTTAATAAAGTCTGTTTCCTAATTTTTCATTTTCTGGTAGCAACCAAGGGCAATTTCTTATAATCTTATGTCAATAGATTGACAAAAAAAGGGGATCGAACCCTATTCAAAGGTTTATTCTAAATTATAGCATCAAGAGAGAGTGTACCCAAGAAGATAGCTGGCATACAAATAAATAAGAAATCTGAAACAATGATGAATCTTGAAGGAAGTTTCTCTGGATCTAGGAACAGAGCTGAGGATAGCTACAAATTTGATGCAAGAATAGAAAATCTAAAAATTTGAGCCAGACTTTGACATGGAAAATACTGTTCTATCTCTAGCTTATTTAAAAATAAGCTGTGAACTTTTTATGAACATTCCAGAGAAAGTGGAAGCTCAAGGCCTTTTATTTATAATGAATAATCTGAGTTTAATTCAGGTTCCTGGTATGTCTTTAACTAATATATGTCATTCATTTACTTCTATTTGTCTCATAAAGAGAGAAAATAATGAGCTTTTTTCATCTCTTAATTACTTTGTACTTGTTTACCTGCAAACTGTTCAGGTCTGTTAGTGAGAGCATGTGGGTGGGTAGGTTTGCAAGCAAGCTAGACTTTACCATTAATCAACCTTCAATAAACAGTATTTTGTATGTCTTTAACATTTCCCATCTCAGCATTTGCTAATTAATGAGAAGAATCCAAAGAATAAATATTTTAATCAATGTTCGTTGTTAACAGGACAATTACAACAAGAGGTGGGAAACATCAGCACTGCTGCAAAATATATATATATATATATATTTGTTTTTTACTATCTTTATCCATATTATATACGTTCATCTCATTTTATGAGCCATTAAGGCAGTTATACACATTATACATACATGATAGAAGCATTCCTGGCAAACAGACAACAAATGGTCAAAATTGGGAGCGTCCTATCAAATTCTGTACCTGTCAATAGTGGTGTCCCCCAAGGCAGTGTTCTAGGACCAACTCTCTTCATACTCTACATAAATGACCTCTGTGATCATATTAAGAGCAATTGCGTTCTTTTCGCTGATGATGTAAAGCTGTTCAATACCACAGACAATACTGCTACCCTACAAAAAGATCTTGACTATGTATCAGAATGGTCAAACAAATGGCAACTTCAAATCTCAACAAATAAATGCTCTGTCTTACATATTGGCAAAAAAAATCAGAAAATAAAATACAAGCTGAATAGTCAATATCTTGTTGATGACCCAAGCTCTGTAAAGGACCTTGGAATACTCACCTCTAATGATCTAAGTGCTAGAGCCCACTGCAACTACATAGCCAAAAAGGCATTAAGAGTTGTTAACCTAATCCTACGTAGCTTTTTCTCTGGTAATATCACACCACTAACCAGAGCATACAAAACATTTGCTAGACCAATACTCGAATACAGTTCATCAGTCTGGAACCCACATTACGTATCTGATATTAGCACAATTGAGAAAGTCCAGAAATATTTCACAAGAAGAGTTCTCCACTCCTCTACTCGTTGTAGAATACCTTATGCCACCAGACTTGAAATTCTAGAACTAGAAAACCTTGAATTACGCCGTCTTCGGTCTGATTTAAGCATGGTATATAAAATCATACATTGCAATGTCCTACCTGTCAATGAATACTTCAGCTTCAACCATAACAACACAAGAGCACACAATAGAAACAAACTCAAAGTTAACCGCACCAAACTTGATTGCAGGAAATACGACTTCAGCAATAGAGTGGTCAATGTCTGGAATACTCTACCCGACTCTGTAGTTTCTTCCCCAAACCCCAAAAACTTTAACCTTAGACTGTCTACTATTGACCTCACCCCTTTCCTAAGAGGTCTGTAGGGGGCGTGCATAAGCGCACCAACGTGCCTACCGTCCCTGTCCTATTGTTTCTCTTATTCTTCTTTTATTTTTCTTATATGTACCCATTTCATGTATTCACAACTATGTATACACTTATACTTATTATCTTGTAAACAATTGGCAAATCAAATAAATAAATAAATGATGTGAATGCAACTGGAATTAAGATAGAGTTAAAGATTGGAAAGAGAGACAAACAGACAGACAGACAGATTCAGAGAGAGATATACACAGAGAGAGTTATTTTACTAAACATTGAGAGAATGTTGGCTTGGATCTTTCTTCCCAATGGGTAGACAGGGCCAATCTTTCCTCTTCACATTGGGTAGACCAGGACACCCCTGTGCTAAATAGACAATCTTTTATCAATGGGCACATCTTCAAAAGTGTTGTTTTTTTTCCTACTAAACCATCTAGAGATGTATAAGCAACTGTAAATTTTGCCTGTATACAATTGGCAGCAGTGAAAATCTTTCCGTACAGCACTGCAGCAAATAAATAAAATAAGTTTTTACTGACTTTATCAATATTATAACGATATACCTTCTAATTTTATGAGCAGTTAGGGAAATTTTATATATTATACACACATAATATGAATGCAATTGGAATTAAGATAGAGTTAAAAGATTGGTTAGATAGATGAGAGAAGAAGAAATGATAGATGATTAGTAGATTATATAAGATTAACAGAGTTGTAAGGGACCTTGTAGGTCATCTAGTCCAACTCCTGGCCCAAGCAGAAGACCGTACATAGATAGTAGATGACAGACAGATAGGAGAGAGAGAGATAATTATTTTTTCTAAACATTGAGTGAGTCAGCACATCTTTAAAGGCAGAACATTCCATTGGCCTTCAAGAAGCAACATGGGAGAATGTATTCCCATACACTAGACTCTAGACCAGGGGTAGGCAAACTTTTTGGCTTGGGGGCCTCATTGACTTTTAAAATTTGACAGACGGGCCACCACCTGGTGTCGAAATGCCTGTCTTTACAAGTCAAAATCAAATGAATGCAATCATTCAATCATTCACATCAAACCTTAATTCTGTACCAATCTTCGGTGGGCCAGATTAAAAAGACCAACGGGCCGGATGTGGCCCGCGGGCCGTAGTTTGCCCACCCCTGGTCTAGACAGTCAAACTTTTAACAGTGGATACATCTTTAAAAAGACTTTTTTTCTCATTAAACCATCTAGAGATTTATAGGCAACAGTGAATTTTGCCTGTATGCAATTGGCAGCAATGAAGATCTTTCAGTACAGCTACCATATATTGTTCCTGTACTTCGTACCAGTTAGAAACTGTAGATATAGCATGTTGCACTAATTGTAACTTCTGATCCAACAGCAACTATTGTAAAACCCTAAAGGATACTCCCATGGAAAGTGCATTGATGATGAAAAGCCACCAAGAAGGTAGATGAATTAGCAGGGTTCATGTCAGAAAAATAGAATAACAAAGTTGAAAGGGACACTGGGGGCCTTTTAGTCCAACCCCCTGCTCAAGCAGGAGACCCTATATTATTTTAGATACATGGATGACCAGTCTCTTCTTTAAAACTTCCAGTGATGGAGCACCCACAACTTCTGAAGACAAGTCATTCCACCGGTGCTCTGTTTTCATCATATCTGGGAAACGTGTTTTATAGGAATTATCTCACAATCTTAAATTTTGGTTGGGTCCTGCCCTGTAATGGAGGCAAATCCCACAGGTTTTGTCTGCAAAGAAAAACATGAAAATTGATGATTGCAAGCCTCAAACTACTCAGACTTCAATTTATCAAAATCTTGATGAAGGAAACACCACACAACATAGAAAAAAAATATTTTTTCTGTGCAGATGCTGCAAAAGCAGAGAAGTAATTTCTCTTCACTGCATCTATTTCCATGGAGCAGAGGATGAAATCGGTTTTAAAGATAGTTTGGCTCTGTATTCAGTCTAATCCACCCCTTAGAATTCTTCCAATTTCATTCCATATCCTCTTCAAGTGACAGAAAGCCTTAGAGATATAGTCAGGAAATGAAAAAAAATATGATCTATAAATCTTTCTTTGGACTCATTCATCCAGGTTGTGCTAGCGATATTGCTTTAATTATTTTGGCCACAGATGGAATATGACAACTTCATTTCCTAAAATGAAACTGAACTCTATATAGCTAGAACTTGCATTGTCTGGATGGCCAAATACACTGTCTTAAAATATCATCGCTATATTTTTATATACTAGTACTGCTACAACTTGTGGCAATTTCTTTGTCACCTTGCCTTTTTCCAGTATCAAGCCAAAAAGCCTTATATCATTAGGGAACAGCTTGTAAACATATCAAAAAATATCACAAAGACACAATAATAATGTAATATATCCAGAAGGTTCCAGGGAATGGTGTTTCAAAAGCCAAAGTCAAAAATCATGATTAAAGTGCCATTTCTTTGTTCTTATATCAACATCACTCACATATATATAGGGGGATTGGCTTTTTGGCCCTCCCCTGTTGTATACAATACTATGAACAGTCTCCTTACAGATGCAGTATAACAGAACAGAATAGCAGAGTTGGAAGGGACCTTAGAGGTCTTCTAGTCAAACCCCCTGCTCAAGCAGGAAACCTTATACCATTTCAGACAAATGGTTGTCCAATCACTTCTTAAAAACCTATAGCGTTGGAGCACCCACAACTTCTGAAGGCAAGGCATTTTACTGGTTGATTGTTCTCATTGTTAGGAAATTTCTCCTTAGTTCTTGGTTGGTTCTCTGCTTGAATGGTTTCCATCCATTGCTTCTTGCCCTGCTTTCAGGTGCTTTGGAAAATAGTATATTTGTAAATACAAGCACATACTAAACTAAGCCAACTTTCTACATTTTTTTTCAAAACTGTTCCTATAGTTCTCTTCTCTTTCCAAATATTCTGTTTCTTATATCCTTTTGAACCCCATGGCAGTTTACTTCAAACCACTGGATTTCAGGTCACATGAAAACAAACAAAGATTAACAACACACAGCAACAGTTTTTCTTGAGGTATTTGATTTCCTCAACTAAACAGGAGAAATCCCTATGGAATCTGGGGGAAATTAAATTGATAATGTCGCACAGAGACTGTAGAGAATGAAGCCTCTACATGAGTGCTATATTTTCCTTTTAAAAAAAGAGTGAATCAAAATCATAACCATTTGTGGCCAAATTCCTTCTCCTCCTTACCCTCCCTCTCCTCCTCCGCTCCTCCTCCCTTTTCTCCACATAGCCCAGTGGAGATATGTGACAAATCTATATCAAACCAGAACTCAGAATGGTTATTTTTAGATTCTGAATGAATTAATTCTTTCTGTCCACCAGGTCAAGGACTATAATGTAGTTATGCAGCACCTCTTTTCTTACAGCATTTCTGTGAAATTATTTCAGAAGGAAAACATTCTGAACAAAGCATTGTTTTCATATGAAAAACCACTTCTCAAAATGTTGCTTCCATAGAAACCATTATTGTTGTGGAATAATTTCCAATATTCTTTAAAACGAATCAGTAGGCCAGCTTAACAATCAGGCTACTATTTCTGTTAAAATGAACCTCACAATGCAGTGGGAAGTCCATATGCAATCAAGTGTTTTATTTATTTATTTTTTCTTGTCTCAACTTCAATGGAAAAGTCTGTGTGTTTTGCCTAAAATTTTATGTAATTTACTCTTTTTTTCAACATTTGCATATGTTGTTGTTTGTGTAGGTTTATGTTTTTGATGGCCCGATTCAAGCACACATATTATTAACCTGACCTTATTGAACTGTCTCTGTGAGTTGTTTGCTAATATCCACAGAATATCATATAAAAGAATAAAAAAATTACATCCAGAATTGCTTGATTATGCTGAATTCCCAGTCATAAAAATCTCAGTTTAATATCCCATGATTTATTTTTTGATGTCATGCATACAAGTTATTGTTGTCGCACAGCAGGACCAATTCATTTGAAATATAGTCAGTGAGATCTATTATTTTGGAGGAAAACACAACAACTGGCTGAAAAAAAAAAACCTATCCATTTATGGTGGTAAGTTTCCTTCCAACTTTCACAGCTGCATTTCTGATTCTTTATCTAGAGTAGCTAAATGTTCATTTCCTAAGAACTTTGCCTTATATGACAAATGATAGCTACCAAATCTTTGTTGCTGCTCAGATATTGAAGGTGAAAAAACCCTAGTTCTCTTGCACCTTGCTCTGAGGCATCTTCCTGATAGCTATGTTAATGTGTTTCCTTCTAGTTCAGGGAAAATTTCCCAGGATGCTTTGCACTGTCATCATTGACAAATCCAACACTGCTTCATGAATGAGGCTAGTATCTGATACCATCCATACAAACTTAATATGGGGCAATATAAGTGAAGTGGTAGGTCTCTAGCATCGCTTACTAACTGGATAAACCACCACCCATCACTCTTACTAAGAGAGAACCTGAGATTTTAAAACCTGACCTACAAGGATCAGATGTGGTTGCATAGCAAAGCTGGTAATGTAGGGTAATAATGGTTTTATTCCCCCTTGATCTTATTTTGATCTTGTAGGAGAAATAATTCACAGCAAATACTTGTCAGTTTCTGCTATTCCTCTTAGGATAAGTGGAAAACTAGATAGATAGATACCGTGTTTCTCATATAATAAGGCTGGGTCTTATTTTTTTTTTGAGCCCCCCAAAAATGGCTAGGTTGTCTTTTCGGGGGTGACTTAATTCCCCCCCCCCCTTGCATCTTCAGGTGGGTGGTTGGCGAAGGCTTGGATGTTGACCTCGGCGTTGGTGGGGCACTTTGTATCGGGGTCAACGCAGGCAGCACCATATCCGGGTGTGCAACAAAAGTACTTCCTAACGGCAAGCCACCCACCACCATTCCCCCCCATTTCGCATGTTTTAATATAGGCCTTAATTTGGGGGGAGGGGCTTAATTTCATTTCATGCCTATAAAACATGCTGGGACTTCCTATTGGGGGAGGCCGTATTGTTGGAGAAACAGGGTAGATAGATAGATAGATAGATAGATAGATAGATAGATAGATAGATAGATAGATAGATAGATAGATAGATAGATAGATAGATAGATAGATAGATAGATAGATAGATAGATAGATAGAAAGATAGGATAGACAGACAGACAGATAGATAGATGTGTGTGTGTGTGTGTGTGTGTGTGTACACACATGCACATACACACATAACAGCAGAGATAGATTGAGAGAGATCTCTCTGCGTGTACATGTTTATGAATATGTGTGTGTGTGTACATACACCTACATACACACACACACAGAGAGAGAGAGAGACAGAGACAGAGACAGAGACAGAGACAGAGACAGACAGAGAGAGAGAGAGACAGAGAGAGAGAGAGATGTGATTTTAGTACAGTACAAATATGTTTGTGTACATGTATATGTACATATATACAGTGGTGGAATTCAATCTGTTCGCATTAGTTCGAGCAAACTATTTGTTAACTTATCCAAACCCCACCCCCACTATCAAAGTAGATCCTGGGTGCTGCTCTAAAATGTAGAAAACTTCTAATGATTTCTATTTCTAAAAACCAAGGAAGCAATTTTAATTTGCTCGTGGCATCTTGAATAAAAGATATTTCTCTTGACAAAAAGTGTCAGAAATCAAAGCATTCCGTACATGCATTTGGGTGTTGCAGAGAGCAGATTCTAACCAGGTGGTACAGCTTTCATGCTACTTTTCACATCCTAATTATCCTAAAACAAGGTTCTCTTTCCTCATGGAGTGGTAGACGATTTAATCCCAGTGTGCCAATACCCATTATATACTGGACTGGAGGATAAATGGATTAATGGATAAAGCAGAAGGCTGAGTCTACAGATGAGCTGCATAAAGATCCTTGAGTAATTTACTTGCAAATTTAAGTAGAAGCTGATTTGATTCCAAGATTAAGGACTGAATTAGAATGCAAAGAATATACTTTCAGAAATACATATTTAATCTGGTATTATCATGTGAGTATTAAAAATAAAAATCAGAGAAGCAGATTAAAGAGACTTTCTGAATGATCTTACTTTCTTCAAAACTCTTGTTAATGTTTAAATACAGTGTTTAGTTATATATTTATATACTTTAAATCATTACTTGGTTGGAAACATGTGGAAATGGCCTTCATCTTGCAGTGGATAGATAATGGCTAAAATGATGATGTTGAAATCATTACAGGAATGTTACTTTTTATTTTAAGAAAGAAACAAACTTATTCACTATGCTAACATTATTTGAAAAACATCTATAAAATAAACTCATTATACAAGCAAGAACAAATGACAGGTTTTTAAAAAATAATAATCATGAGGTTGTTTTTCTTCATATGGCCATTATTTTTTATTCATTGCTTGAAACTTTATTAGGGAATATTATCTGCCTGCCTGCCTGCCTTCCTACCTGCCTACTTACCTACCTATCAATCTATTGTCTATCTATTGATCTACCAATCTGCTACTATCTATTTAATATCAAACATTAAATATATAAATATTTACCTGTAAATTTTCTAGTATCCAACATGCAGTTTTGAACAACCAGTGTTTACAATACAGAGTTATGTCATGTAATTTCTATTTAGTGTCCATTATTTTTTTAAAAAATAATATGTATTGTTCTTCTGTAATAATCAAAGCTTAGATTGTACATTACAAAATGCAGAAAAAGACAAAGTTACTTTAGCGTGTCTCACACTTCTTTGTGGTTATGAATAGCACTTGTGTTAGCATTGCTTAGGCATCAGTTTCCAAGAAAGAGTGAACAAGAGCTGGAATTAGATATCATCTCATTGTGAGACAGATTTGATGAGTCTTATGCTGGCATACATTTTTATATGAAAAAAAAATATACGATGAAAAATGATACTTGTATAAAAAGAAATGACCATCTTCCTCAACTCCAATTTTTCATTCTTCATTGGAAATCTTGAGGCCTATTATTAAACTATTCTTTTAAACCCAGTTATACTATATCTAAAGATTTCCTCATAAACACAGGAAAAATATGGGTCATGGGGAAGATATTGTTCATATTTTTCCTGTGTTTATGGAGAAATCTTTAGTTTTAGGTTTTCCATTACATATCACTGATGACACAAGTTTAAAAGGACTTGAAGTAGCAGCCACTGACAGATGAACCTTGGAAAATAATGTTCATTAGGTCCCAATAAATCTGAGTGATGATGGAATGTGATAGCATCTATTTCACACTGAACCCCATTGACGTCCTTGAAACATATGTATGTATATTACAGCAGACTCCGCCATTTCTTTTAATAACTCCTTATTTCAGGAACATACAAAGCTTTCTTATATCATCACACCATTAGAATGCCTAATTTACTGTTGACAGTAGTGATTAGCAGCAACAGTCTCTAGGTTTTCAAGTAGGAATATTTTCAGACTTGTCTGGAGGCTCCAAGTATTAACTTTTCATTGTCTGTTGCAAGTTTTGCTTGGCATCAAAGCCACCCAGAGTTGCTTTTTATAGGGAGGCATAACAAAATAATAAATTAGTAAATATTGCATAATCAGTCTCAAAGGTGCTTTTTCAAAAGGCAACCGGGCTTCTTTTGTTTTTGCTTGAAAATATTTTGCTTCTCATCCAAGAAGCTTCCTCAGAACTGTTTTCAAGGGGAAAAAAACCCCAAGAAAGTCCAGTTGGCTTTTGGAAAAAAGCATCTTCTCCATAGACATTACATAATCAGATTGATTTGTCTATAACAGGGGTGTCAAAGTAGATTTCTTTGAGGGCTGGATCAACATTGTAGTTCTCTGCAGGCCAGGGAGGGAGGCAGTAGGGAGTGGGTGGGATGGATGCCTTTTGCAGCACCCTGCAGGCCAAAATGGGGCAAAACTGCACCTCGTTTTCATCTTCCATAGCCTCCTGCAAGACTCTGCCAGCTGTTTTCCAGCCCACTTTTGGCCCATTTTCAGCCTATTTTGGGGCCCCTTTGGGGGTTATTTTGGGGGCTGAAAAATGCAAGCACATGGGGGCCATATACAGCCCATTTTTGCCACCCGAGGCACCGGGAGCCAGTCCTTTGATATTTCCAGGATGGCCCCATGGACCAGATTTAAGCCCCCCTGAGCCGAATTTAGCCCGCAGGCCTTGAGTTGGACACCCTGGTCTATATCCTGAAAATTGTTTAATGCACTCTTCTGTGCATTCAAATCCCTTTACAAAGTCCTGATAATAATGACCACAAGAAACACTCTAACAACAATAGCCCAATTTTATAATTTGGGAAGTTGCTGAGAACCAATAAAGTGTTCTACAAATAATTTAAGTTAATTTGACAAATCATGTCATTTCCTCTCTCGCATTGTAACCTTATATTTCAGATTGCAGCTTTGTATTTAGTTTCTTCTTCAAATGCAGTGGAGCATTCTGTTCGAACACTCAAATGCTGAGGTAAAATTCAGCTGATAATGTAATCATGCAATAACCTCAAGCAGAAAATGCATAAAATTTACCATTGTGTATGTTAAACAACAACAGCTAGATTATTCTTTGTACAAATATGGTTTTTTTTTTGTCCATTTACATACCTGAAAAACAAGAGATGACCTAAAATAATTCTCTTCCTAAAACAATTCCCTGTAAAGTTTTTTTAAAAAACCCGAACCCCCTATTTTAAATATTTTTTCACCCTGCAAATTGTTCTATTGCATACAAAGAGCAATATAATTACAAGGCAGGAAAAAATGAATTAAACATCAGAAATATTGGAAACAACCATTATTCTTTTTTTCCCCTCCCAACATCAAGAAAAGGCTTTTAAAAAGACTGACAGCCAGAGAAATATTTATTATAAGCATGCGTAAGACAAATGTGAAAAACTGCTATGCTCAGTTGTTATGAACCAGGGGTGATCTTGCTTTATGTTCTCTGCATTTTTATTAAAAGAATTATGTGGTGGCTTTTGTGAAGATAAATGTGAAATGCTACATTGCCATTTTGATGGGATTAAGCTTTAACCATTGTTTGGGCTGAATTAAATATCTCTGGCTGGTGAAGCTTGGTTTATCAAGTGCAAATTGATGGCAGAAAACATATTGTATACACCTAAGCTCTATCAGGAAGGAAGGAAGGAAGGAAGGAAGGAAGGAAGGAAGGAAGGAAGGAAGGAAGGAAGGAAGGAAGGAAGGAAGGAAGGAAGGAAGGAAGGAAGGAAGGAAGGAATAACAAAATAACAGAGTTGGAAGGGACCTTGGAGGTCTTCTAATCCAACCCCCTATACCCATGGTTGTGAACCTATGGCATGCTTGCCACAGGTGGCATGCAGAGCCCTCTCTATGAACAACCATGCCGTCACTCCAGCTCAGCTCCACCGTGCATGCAGGTGCACCTCCTGCTGGCCAGCTGATCTTTGAGTCTCTGCCATGCATGCACAGGGGGTGGGGAGCATGCACAGGGGGTGGGGCGCATGAAGGGGGGCAGTTGCACATGTGCAAGGGGTATACACTTTGCATTTTGGGTATGTGCATGCACTTTGGACACTTGGTGCTGAAAAGATTCACCAGCACTGCCCTATACAATTTCAGACAAATGGTTGGAGGGAGGGAGGGAGGGAGGGAGGGAGGAAGGAGGGAGGAAGGAAGGAAGGAAGGAAGGAAGGAAGGAAGGAATCAGATATTCCAGAGAAGGAGTGTCCTTCCTCCATTTTGATAATCTCTCTGCATTATAATATTAGGAAAAAATATGTTATTCAGCTACCAGACGACAATCTGAACTGTGAAATTTCCTTTCTGATCATGTTTGCTAAAAACTAATGACTGTAAAAAGGCATGTTAGTTGAAAAAAAAGAAAAAAAATCTATAAATATCCTAAGGCCAGTCTTGCCAACACATATGGTATGTTGTCCATGTCAACAGTCCACTTATTTTGTGCATCAGCTCATAGATTTGACATGCTGCTCGCATCATATTCTTTTACACTTTGCGTAGGTGGAATTCCAACCATTCTGACTCAGAATATCATTGATAAGAGAAATTACACAGGACAAAATATGGATATTAGTATTCTCAGGATACCTTAAAAGAAAAAAAAATCCAGCTTGGATTCTCTGCAACTAATTTTTGGGTGAGGTATGTCAGACCTGCCTCAGCTTGAGCCTCTAAGTAAGAACAATCTTTAACACAATCGAGTTGAGAAAGGTATAGTTTACTAGAAGCCAAATGACATACAATAGTGCAAAGCCAGAACTGAAATTTGCATGCCAAAACTCTAAGTGAAACTTTTTCCCCACTTAGGCATTTCCCATTGCCAGTCCCCCATTACCCAATCAAAGAAAAAATAATTTAAATGAACATGTTTTGGAAACAACCACTCTGATTGTAAGCTGGCTTGCAGCTGCATCCTTCTCATTCTGGATCGACCTTGAAACATCATCTTGCCTTCGCTTTCATAACTTTCACTTTCCCCTCAAGTGCTCTCGCTCCCTCTCCCCCTTCCCCCAGGGTTCAAGGAATGCCAAAACGATTGCAGAACACAGCCCTGAGGTAGCAATTCTGACAAGGTGGCAAATTTCAGCAAATTTTGACATTCTTCCATTCTGTCACTTATGTCTGAGAAAACAGCAGGAAATAACAAGACAGTTTATAAGAAAATAAGATGGAACTAATTCCAAAGAAATTCATTACCTCTTTATCAGTTGAAAATCCTAGTTAGGGTCACCATCTTTTTAAGCGTAATTTGCTTGTTTCTGGGGCAGGCAGGAGAACTGGTTTTAAAAGCTGCAAAACCCAGCATTACTGAGATGTATCCATGCAAGTAAGTGAGCAAATATAACAGTTATTTCATATTTAACTTTAATTCATAGAGCAATACTAACACAGTATCAATTTTTTTAAATGAGAACAAAGAGTGTGAGAAAAATATAGGTGGTAATAACAATAGCAATGATGATATTTTTACACTTTTTTTATACTTTCACAGAGAATCCATCAGTTCCAACTGAACCTTCATGTTTGCTGACATTTAATGTTTTAGAAGTAAATAATGAATGCTCCATCAGATATTGGGCATCTCCCTTTTGATCACATCACAAATGACACCATTCAATAGCATTTTGGTATGGACATGTCCAGAAAGCAGCACCTTCCACCATTGCCAAAGACAGCCTACCAACTAGAAGTCAATGGTCGGCGACCTCACGGGCATCCAAAACAGAGATGGCAAAACACCATCAACAAAGACATGCAAGCTGTGGGCCTGCACCCTGGAGGCACAGTTGACTATGCAACGTGGCATTTAATGATACAAAAAGTGGACCCCTGCATTTGCAGGAATGTGCTAAGGAGGAGGAGGAGGAGGAGGAGGAGGAGGAGGAGGAGGAGGAGGAGGAGGAGGAGGAGGAGGAGGAGGAGGAGGAGAAGTTGTAATTACAATGACCTGATGACACATAAGAAATTGATTTAGAAAGTAATGGATTTCCAAAATCAACTTCTAAATATTTGCAAATCATGTTGGATACATTTCTGAAGAACAAATTTCTATCAAGGTATGTTATGTGGTACATACTGGGATGCAGAAGGTCTTTCATTTCATTATATTTTTCTCCTTCTCCTTTGCCTCCTCCTCCTCCTCCTTATTCTTCTTCCTAGAATATTCCTGCAAAAGCAGGGTCTACTTTTTGTATAATTGAAAGCCGCTTTCCACAGTCAACTGTGTCTCCGGGGCACAGGCTTGGTTGCCATTCAAGAGGGAGGGGCAGAGCCTGGGGGGAATCAGGAATGTAGTGCCTCAGCCAGCTAGTCCCAAGATCTCCCAGCTGGCCTGTGAAGCAAGGACATTTCAACAGACATTTGTCAAGGTTGATCAGGAACCTACACCTTGACTGATTGGCTCATGTGACCAGGGGTGGGATTCAAATTTTTTAACAACTGGTTCTGTGAGCATGGCTTAATTGGTGGGCGTGGCCAACTCAATATCACTCACATCGAGGCCTGCATCTCCTCACCTGGCCTCTCAAGACTTTGGGAATGCTGCAACAGTCATAAGTGTGAAAAATGGTCATAAGTCACTTTTTCAGTGCCATTGTAACTTTGAATGGTCACCCCCACACAAGCAAAGTACCAGTAGAAGGGGAAAAAAACTCCAGAGAAGTTCCTTAGACAGGAAGTCTAGTCCTGTCAAGAATGTAATAAGGGTTAACAGAGAGGCAGTTTCTGTAAGCAACACCAGAATGTTTCCTTCCTGTCTTCCTTACACGATTAGGCCAGTAATTTCTTCTAACAACTGGTTCTCCGAACTGCTTAGAATGTTAACAAACGGTTCTAGAGAATAGGTGCAAACTGGTAGAATCCCACCCCAGCATGTGTCCTGAGAGACAAAGGGGCGTGGGGAGGTCTTATTATTTTAACTATCCCTGAACACGGGAATCATTTAGAGCTAGCTTCACCTTTCTAAATGCCGGTATGATACTCAATAAAAGATCTCTTGAACCTGCAAAAAGTGTCAGATTCCTGACTCCCTGAGTTCAATACTCGGAACGATGACACTGGGTCTTCATTTTACTGAACTCAGAAGGATGGAAGGCTGAGTCAACCCTGAGCAAGTAAAAATTGAACTGCTGAACTGCTGGCAATCAGCAGTCAGCAGAATTAGCCTGCAATACTGCATTCTAACCACTTTGCTACCATGGCTCTAAAGAAACCTAATAGAAGATCCTAAGGATCTGAATGGTATTTTTTTTTAATTTATTTGTTTTCTTTTGCCCACCATTTTAGAGTTATTGTTCAATAATTGAGTGCTAAAGTATTATTTAAAAAAATCTAATTGGAAACATTGGTAATGTTTCTATTATTCATCAATCTTTTGTTATATCTACTTTGAGAAATTCACTCTTAATCTTCTTAATCTCCACCCCTTTTTTCCAACCATTTGTAAAATAAATTCTGTGTTTGATAATATTTTAAATCCTCTTTCTGCTTAATTTTCAATGTCAATCTATCCATTTCTGCACATTCTATTATCTTTTTTTAATATTTCTTCATCTTGGGAGAGGATCACATAATCCTAATTTACATTAAAAGTAGCATTTGATATTCAGCTTTTCATTACACAATTAAAAATGGCCTGATAATGGCTTGATTCAAGAATGGATTATTGTTTTACTTTCACTTTGAACTGATAAACAATTCCATGTTCAATGGAACTGAAGGTCTTCAGATGTTACATGCATGAATATTTCTCCAATTAAAATAGTAACTTATTCTCCTTTGTCTTGAACTATTAACAAATCTGCAGTTCTGTTCAGTTTCTATCTACTTATCATTCTTCTTTTCTCTCCTGCATTGACATTTGAATGGTTGGTTTTGCTTCTAAAATACAATAGAATACATGGCCATAATTTCTTTCTTTTTTCTCAGTGTCAACTATAAATGTTATTATCTTCTTTTCTTTAACTAAATGGCTTTTTGTCATCAGAAACAAAGAACAAAATCAACATATTGTTACCAAAATATATCTGCATTCTATGATAGAAAGGTGGGAAGAAAAGGTCGAAAAAATCCAACTATCACAAAGGATAAAATTTGGAAGGGAAAAGCAATAATTAAAAAAAAAGATTCAAAGCAATTATATTGAATGCAATGGGATAACCAAGAAAGATAGCACAGCCTAATTGAAAAGTGAAGAATTTAGTGTTAAAAGGCTGTATTAGGCTCCTGGATTACAACTCCAGAGTCCTTTGAAAGGTTTTAACTTTTGATAAAATGGAATGGGAAAAAATTATGAGCAACCTACCATTTTAATGTGCTTATGCTTATCTCAGCATCACTTTCATAGATAATATGTATCATTTTGAATGCACATTACACATTTTCATATCTATTTGCTGAATTCCAATCTGCTTCAACAACATTTGGAGAAGTCTCTAAAGTCTTGAATGTTCTGGTTTGCATATAAGTCTGGAAACTGCAAATGTGTAAACCAAATGAATGGCTCCCTGTACTTAGTATAAGTATATTAACCGGAGTAGAATGCAATCCACGTTACCAATTTGTCCAATCTTATTTTGGCTTTTTTTAAATTACTCCCACAGACTTACTGTGAAGATCAGTAAATCTTTTCCATGGTGGTTCCCCTGTTCCTAACAGAATTCTGAATTCACTTCTGTTCACAACTCCTTGTTATTTAGAATTGTCTTGATTTCATATACTGATTTCACACACACACACACACACACACACACACACACACACACACACACATCACCTTGTTGTATCTTATATAATAAACCTAAAATCTAATTGCAATTCATTTTTGCTGGGGGCAATGCAGCAATCCCAATTTTGAACCGTGATAAAAAATAAAGATAACAGCGTGTGTTAGTATATATGTATACCACCATGAGATCTTAAACCAGAACTTTATTTCCTGGGTTTGTGTCGCAGCTCTCTGCAGCTGTTGTACAATCAGGGAAAACAACATTTTGTTTTTGTGGAACCAACTGCCCAACCTTTCAGTCCATTATCTACAATTCTAATTTAAAGACATTAATAAGAACACATTCAAATGATTTTTGGCATCCTTATAACAGTTGCTAATTGATTCACTCCTCCTCTTCTTGTCACAGATAATATTCACTGGTAGCATGTTTCAATTTTAGTTGTCACAATATTGTCAGCAGTTAGCATACTAGGAAGTGCTCAATAGAATGTGCTAACGCAGATGTTTTCAATTGTTACTCCAGCTGCAATATTGTGGCAAAGATAAATTATTTTTACCTTGAGTATGCCTTCTCTCAAACTATCTGCTGAGCCCCAAACAGGAATCATTAGTCTGTAGTCATCATAACAGCATTAAAATGACACTGAGATGCATTATGGCCAGGAAAAATCTTGCATGTATTTTTATTGATCATTACAAAAAGTACAAAAGCTGTGAATTACATCACACCTTCAAAAGAAACATAAATATATATATTTAAAATTATTTTTTGAGGGGAAAAAATGTAATGTTTGTCTTTTTGAAACTGAAAAATAAAAAGTACTATTAAAAATTACTTGATTTTCATATAAATGTAGACACATTCCAATCTTTAAAAAATAGATTTATGCATGTACACTTAGAAGAAATTTGCACTGAATTTGATAGAATATTAGGTAACGAGTACATGAGTTTAAATTACTTGTTGTAATAGTAATTCAGTTTGTCTCTTATAGAAATTGGTAAGAAATTTGCTATTGTTCACAATTGGAGAGGATATTGTGTGGCTGGCAACTTTATATGTGTCTCATAGAAGTAGCCATACTTATGGATTAGAAAAGCCTTACACTTCTGAGAAAGGTACAACTCCTCTACTCATATGCATGCAGATAATATAATGCTTGGGGCTGGAAATAAATCATGCAAACAAAACTCCCTCTCTCTCCCTCTCTCTCCCTCTCTTCCTCTTCCTCCCTCTCCCTCTGCCCTCCCTCTCTCTGCATGTGTATGTACATACACAAATCAATGTCCTCACTGTGCATTGTCATTCAGATTGGAGAAGTTTGGCAAATGGTAGTCAAAAGAGGGAATATAGTTAAGACTGGTAGAACTATCAGTAGGTCACGTAGCAGACATACCAACCTGCTAGCAGTATTTTTATATCCCACAGTCACACAGAAACACAACGAGGAGGCAAGCTAGTTAACAACATCTAAGTATCACCAAAGGATCAGACAAGTCCTGAAGCCAGTTTAGTATTGGGAAGAACAAGATCCACTCCATCAACAGATATGTCCTGCGAGTTATTAGATTCCTTGTTGGTATAGAATAAAGAATGATACAGCACAGAACCTGAACAATCTATTCAAGAGACCTCTTAATAGCTTAACCAAGAAGTTCAAATCACAAAAGAAGAGTAGTAGATGTAAAGTAGTAGACTCATTTTTCTCTGCTTCTAATGGACACCCCAAAATAGATAATACCTCCTCATCATTAAGTTGTCATCAGAGACCCATTATACAACACATCTGAAGAACTTACAAAATATCTTGGATATGCAACAGTGGCATATTTGTAGCTCAGGTATATAGTAGAATGATTCTGAAGTTTGTTTTCTGAGCTTGTAGGTTAATCCTACCCACACCGACACCAAACAGCACCAGTTTGATTGAAACAACACAAAAATCATGCTACCATCTGCCATGCTCATTAGTCCATCGAAGCCTGGCATTCTACAAGCAATTCCATCAACAGACACATTGACTTACAACCAGCCTATGAAACCCTTGGAGTCCAAATCAACTGCACAGCCAACCAGAAACAGCACTGACCTTCAACCAACCCATGCAACTTCCCCCTATCAGCAGTTCATTCCCCAATGACTCTGACCTGATGTAACCTTGCTATCACAAGACCATCACAAGATTCTCACCTAACCCACTCCTCTACCCATTGCAGAATACCTTATGCCATCAGACTTGATATTCTAGACCTAGAAAACCTAGAACTATGCCGCCTTCGGTCTGATCTAAGTATAGTATATAAAATTATATATTGCAATGTCCTACCTGTCAATGAATACTTCAACTTCAACCATAACAACAGAATAGATTAAAAACTCAAGGTTAACCGCACCAAACTCGATTGCAGGAAATACGACTTCAGCAACAGAGTGGTCAACGTCTGGAATACTCTACCTGACTCTGTGGATTCTTCCCCAAACCCCAAAAACTTTAACCTTAGACTGTCTACTATTGACTTCACCTCTTCCCTAAGAGGTCTGTAGGGGGCATGCATAAGCACACCAATATGCCTACAGTCCCTGTCCTATTGTTTCTTTTTATTTTTTCTTATATGTATCCATTTCATGTACTCATAACTATGACTATACTTGCACCTGTAATCTTATAATCGCTTGACAAAATAAATAAATAAAAATAAATAAATAACTCACCACAAGACCCTCACTTGACACACCCACACCTGAAGCCCTTATAAAAGAATAACACTGACACTAACATCCCCTAAACTTTGCTGAAGATATTACCTTGCCTTTAACAAAAACCAACCAACAAGCTTGGAGAACCAACCTTCACTCTCAGAAGGATATCTCAGTGAACAAATATTTTATCAACTCTCCACTGCTTTGCCTCTACATCAAAATCTCTAGAACACCCAACAGACCATATCATATCATTATAGTACACAAATCAACCAAAACCTTCCAAAACTTCTTAAGTAAACCAAAAGACCCAAGAGCCCAAGAAGACTAGTAAAGCACATCCAATTAGCAGTCAGAAGACACAATAAAAAATTCACAACACTTGGACATATTTAACCATAGTTTCAACTGGGAAACTGTGACTATCCTAGCATAGCTAAATCCAAGAACACTAAATAATTTCTAGAAACTTGTCACTCAGACAAACCAACCATCAACAAGCACATAGAGATAAACAACATTTATACAACAGGCAAAAGTGAAAATTTAAAATGCTAAAAAGGAAACAAAAAGATCAGGACACCTCCTTGCCAGTAATCAACACCCAGATAAACAGGGATTGACACCATGAGCGGTATCAAAACAAACAAACAAACAAACAAACAAAAAACAAAACCCTAATCAAGAAATTACTAACTCAGACAAACAATCAATTAGTAAACAGCACTCTAATCAAGTAACTTCCAAGGAAGAAACAACATCCTAATCAATACTGACAAGGCAAATTATTGTATATATACAAAGAATAAACAACACTCCTTTTTATCATTAAACATGTTGTTTAGCCAGGTAATAAAAACACTGCAAGAAAACAATCAAGCTCAGAGAGCACCAAGGACTGCACAATTCAATTCAACCCTAAGGTGCATATATTCTTTTATTGATACAATGTTTTGGGGGATGCCCCTGAGCGTTGTAAAAGTTGAGGATATTGTTATCATAAATCTAAAACATATTTATCATACTTACATGCCTTTCTTATATTTATTTGCTCAAATAACCTTCAAATATTTTGCAGGTTTCCATCACAACATTAGATATTGTCTCTACTTTGGCCATGCCTACCATCTCCCCCCCCTCCCCCACTATTTATACATAATTTAGCATTTTTACTTTAAACCTTACTGAAGTTTTAGTTGAGTTTCAATGAATACTTTTTGGAAATCAAATCGTTTAAAATCCCTGCAATTTTCTACTTAAATTCTCTGTTCGAAAATAAAAGCTTGCCTGGATTCTTGAAGCATAATTAATGAAATAAGCTACATGAAAATCATTGGGCATTCCCTATGTTTATACAATTATAATATTTTGACAGCCATGTTTAATATGTGTGATGTTTGGTGTCCTTCAGATCCATTTACATGCAATCTCAGACCTATGTGGGCATTTGGTTCTGGAAAGCTTTATGCAGCTCCATTATTGCAATAACTGAAAGTGGACAAACTATAATGCAATTAAGAACAAAACAACACTAAAATCAGAGTATCTGCATGAAAATTATAGCAACATGAGATGAGAAAAGAAAATGAACACAGGGTGAGAGATGCTTCACTTAGACATTTGAATGATTGTAAGTTAGATCTGTGGAGATTCTCAGTCATCTAGGTCATAGTTATCTCAAAGGTGCTTTTTCAAAAATCAACAGGACTGTTTTATCCTTGAGGAACAAGAAGAAGATGTTTCATTTCTCATCCAATAAGCATCATTAGTTCTGACAGGATGGTGGGTTGAAGGATCATATGTCTTTGCATTCACCTGGTAGTTAGCACTCTCCGTGAGAGCTCTTGAAGGCTACTGGGATTTACCTGTGCCCTCAGAATCACTTGTATCAGAGTACAAATGGGGGTGTAATCTTCTTGAAATTGCTGAAAAGACTGTGTTGTAGACAAGAGATAGGTGTTAGGTGAGGGGTAAATGATATTGGTTTTGTAATTCGTTAAACTAACATAGTTATTTTGTATTTTAATCTGACATTCTCTCTTTTAAAGTGATGTTCATATTTATTAGCTTTTAACATTCCTGAACTGATAAACAAGCTGGAGACTAGCTCCAGATAAGAAAAGTTTGTTAGTACAAATTGGGGTCTGGCTTATCTCTTGTATGAATCCCAAACAACCTTTCTCCTTACAATTTACGCCTGTTCAGACCTCATTCTAATAAGCATGTATGTTATTACCCTGTCCAATCAACTTTCCTCTTTGAGATTTCTTTGTTATTGTTAACTATAAAAGAGGATATAAGCTAAAGTTCAGGATTTCCTCTTTGAGAGGAATCCCTTTTGTCTGAATATTCTGATAAATTGTAATAAAATGATCTTCCTGTCTTGGTCTCATTGGGAAATATGGCCGGCAAAGCATGAGCCTGAAAAAGCCATATTTGGCCTTCATAGGTTTTATGTTCCTTTTCCTTTGGGAACTCAAGACAAACTGCACAGATCTTTCCCCTCCATTTTTTATCACATTCTGAGGCAGCTCTGAGAGAGAGAGAGAAAGTGAGGGCCAAAAATCATTGGAAGATTTTCTATTTTTCTGAAAGTACACTTGAGATTATTCTACCACGATAACCACTTCAGCATATTATCTATCTGCAATAGGAAGTACCATTTTTCAGTTCTAAAAATTAAGGGGAAAATCCCTTCAAAGTATTATGAATCATACAAAATTGCACATTTTCTCTTATTTAAGATAACTAGAAGACCAAATCAACAAATTTTGTTCATTTGTTTCAATGGATATTTAATGGAATAAAAAAATAAAACGTGTGCTATAATTTAGATATACATTTCAGTATACATTTCAGTGATTAGTAGATGTACATTTCAGTGATTAGTAGTTTTAAAAATATATGCATACGTGTATGCATATATAATGTTAGCTCTTAAATTGCTTCTCTGTAGGAAAACCATTTTCCAATACAGGGAACCAACAATTCAGCTTTCTCTACCATTTTTTTCACTGAAACTTTCCATCAAGTTGTTTTCAGTCCTACGGAGAAATAGTGTTCTCTGTTAATTTTGTTAATTATTCATTCAGAATTCTTTGGAATTTCAAATGACATAGTTCTGAATTGTATTATTTATAGAATTATATATATTTAGTAAGCACTGATCGTGCTTTAGAAAAACTTCCTTGGAAACCCGAATTTAAGCTTAGTAGAATAAAAGTATCTATCTGATTTGAAAGATTAACCCTCTTGAATGAAAAGCAGTTGAGAAAAAAAAATCAGGTTAAATACTGTAAACAGGGAAACAGTTTAAACAACTTTTTCTGACACCTGCACCATGGATAATACTGGCACCTGTTCTGTATGAACTAATGAGGTTTTTATACCTATGTTTTTCTTAGTAAATGGTTAAAAAAAAAGCAGCTAGAGCCTCACCTCTGAAAACAGTGGAAGCAAAAACATTTAGACATTCCTTACATGTATTGCTTCATTATTATGGTTTATTTTGTCACACAGACAGGAGAGAAAAAGAGAGAGAATAAGAGCCAAAATTAGTTGTATCTTTGATAATTGTCTTCTTAAATTGACAAATCGATAATGTCACCATGCAAGTTGATATAAATTGTACAAGTGCTCTAACTGAAACTATCAGAAAAAGTATAAAATAAGTCTGTATTCTTATCCCAGTACTGTCACATAGACGAATAATATGGTTGAAGTGTTTGCTAAACCAGAATTTCTCCCTCTATCACATGCCCATAGCCCTGGTCCTATTCTTTATTCCAATGATGTGGTTATTCATTTGATAACTCAGGTGACTCTGTACAGATGACTTGAAACCTTGAAGGTAGTCTTTGTCTTACAACCCTTCATTTAGTGACTGTTTGAAGTTTCAACAGAACTGAGAAGAAAAATGAATTAGGACCATTTTTCACACTTAGGGCCATTGTAGCATCCACCCAGTTGCTTGGCAACTGGCTCATATTTATGTTGGTTGCAGTGTCCTCGGGTCATGTGATCATCTTTTGTGATCTTCTGACAAGCAAAGTCAATGGGGAAACCAGGTTCGTTTTACAACCATGTTACTTAACTTAACAATTGCAGTGATTCACTTAGCAAGAGAGGTCATAAAATGGAGAAAAACTCATTTAACAACTGTCTCACTTAGCCACAGAAATTTGGGGCTCAATTGTGGTTTTAAGTCAAGATTTACTTGTATCTTCCTATTGCCAAAAGGAATGCCTTGAGGTCAATTACTGTAAAACAGATGTTTTAATATTGTTTAACATTTTCAAATCCCCAATCTTCTTGTATGTGTGTATAACTCTGGAATTCCTAGAGCAATTTCAACCAAATGTGGTACATAGATGACTTACCCTCTGGAAAAAAATACTGTGAGGGTAAGACACCCCTAACATCCCTCGGGGTGTGTGTGTGTGTGTCTTAAAATGGCTTCTACTGTACAGCATAGTGGACTTGCTATGGTAATGGCTTCACTGTACTTCACAAGGGGGCTCCCTCTCAGCCCTCCAAGGAAACATCAGGCGATTGGCCAAGTGCAATTAAAAAAGTGAAACACCAGCGTAGACAAGAAACTCCCAAGGAGAGAAATAGAAAACTTGCAACACTGTGCAAGAGACAGTAGAACAGCGTGAGTCCTGACTACAAGATTTTCCTGGATTGGGGCAAATAAATACCTGAGCAATGCAGGATTATTGGCTAGTTAGCTATAAGATCTATTGAATAAGTCACTAAATTTAGGCACACAGACATCCACTTTCGAACATTTTCTCACTAGATCAAACCAAAACCATTTTCATTCTTTAAATAACCAGGAATCATCCTTTATAATTATTAAATCTGCATGTCAACCTAGTAACAACTATACATAATTATTTCTATAAAATTGAATAAATAAACTATGCATTAGCAGGCATTAATTTTTTTCAATGCTATTATACTGAACTCAATTGAACTCGTTTTCACCAGGACTGCAAGATTTAATCACTTTAATGAGTAGATCGATTGATTGATGGAGGCCATCTTATATTCTAAGGTCAAACTTTTCCCATCAAAGTATAATTTGAGGGGGATTATGGGTAAAAATTAGCTTGGCTTAAAAGATAAACTCTATATTTCAAATCCTGTTTGGCCCAGAAATGTCAATATGTATATGGACTTGGCTGTCAAGCATGGGAAGTCAGTTTAAATAAATATATAGGTTTAATAGAACTATAGATTAACTGAGTGGAAGGGACTTTGGAGGTCTTCTAGACCAGCGGTCGCCAACCGGTGGGCCGTGAGAAAAATTTGGTGGGCTGCACAGAAATGTCATCCCCAGAGCAGCCCACAAAGCAATTAATCCAGGCTGCACAGGAACACAAGGCTGCGCCACCCACATGGCCCACGGAAACCCTCCCCACCCACTCACTCCTTACCCAGTAAACTTGCCTGCTAAATTGCTGGTTTTCCTTTTTTTTTTTTTCCTGACCATCAGCTGTTCTGCTGTGCTGGGAGATTTCGATTAGCTAGGAAGCAGGAAATAGTTGGATTTCTTGCTCTCTAGCTAGTCTTTAGATCTTCGGCTCTGCTTTTAAGCACAGCTGAACCTCCCTTAGGACTGAAGGTTCTATTATTCAGTGCAGACTCACGGCAAGCAAATTTTATGTGACAGACTCGGGTAGCCAATGGCAGATAGATAGATCACTGAATGATTCTGTGAGCAACTCAATCTGCCTGCCTGCTTTGCCTGATTTTGGGTAAAAGTTGCTCTTTTTATATAAAAAAATCAATATTTACATACATGGTGTGTTGTGAGTTAATTGTGTGAGTTTGTTTGGTAGCAAATTATATGTGACAGACTGAGCTAGCCAATGGCAGATAGATAGATCTCTGAATGAATCTGTGATTCTGTGAGCAACTCAATCTGCATGCCTGCTTTGCCTGATTTTGGGTAAAAGTTGCTCTCTTTTTTATAAAAAAAAATCAATATTTATATAAATATTTATAATATTTATATACAAGCCATGCCCAGCCAGTCACATGCCCACCAAGCCACATCTACAAATTAGGCCATGCCCACAGAACCGGTTAGTAGTCCCTGGGATTTAAAATTATGAGTTTGGTGGTCCCCTGAGGTCCAAAAGGTTGGTGACCCCTGTTCTAGACCGAGCCCCTGCTGAAGCTATTCTGGACAATCTCTTCTTAAAAACCCCCAGTGATGGGACACCCCCAACTTTTGAAGGTGAGCCATTCTGCTGATTGATTGTCCTCCCTGTCAGGAAATTTCTCCTTAGTTCTAGATTGCTTCTCTCCTTGATTAGTTTCCATACATTGTTTCTTTTTTAGTATTACTATTTTTATTTTTAATATAATAATTCCATCTTAAGTTGTTTCTTGTCTTGCCTTCTGGTGCTTTGGAAAATAGGTTGAATTCTTCTTTGTGGCAGCCCCTCAAACAATGGAACACTGCTTATCATGTCACCCCCATGTTTTGTTTCTTTTCTTTTCTATTACATATGTAGCATCAGGAATTGATCCTGATGAAAAAAAGGTGAACATGGAATGAAAGAAAAGGCAAGAAGTGAAAGAAGAAATAGTGAAAGTAAATTGCAAAAACAGTTAAATCCTTTAGGAAGATGTATTCAAAAATAGATCAAGCTCCCATTGGAAATTCCAGTTGGATTTTGATAAGATGAGATGAGAAAGATGAGATGGAAGCTGATTGGAACAAAGGGAAATGTATCATATTTCAGAATGTTACTTTTTATTTATTTATTCATTCATTTATTTTACTGTGTGATTGTTCATAAGCAGAACAGAAGCAGTTTTTTTCCTCATGCTATTACTTTGCTGAACACCTAATTCCCATAATAATGTCTTATGACTAAGGATATTTACCCTTTTGGTAGGGCTGCATTATCTTTATCCTTCTCATCTATTCCATTACTTTCTTTTATTGGTATTATTATACTTTTATTCATTAAACATGAAATTCAGTCAACTGAGTATTTAAAAATGTATCACAGATATTATTGACTGGCACTGATGGTTGATATGGGTTGCTGCCAGCAGTCTACATATCAACCAAGTGTCTTTTTAAAATATATGTTGTTTCGAGTAGCACAGTCTTTTGCAGCTCCACTGGCGCTATACAGGAAGCTGCAATTTAATGTATTTTGCAAAATTCCTGAACATGGTACCAAGTGCCCCTATGGCAGTGGGTATCACTGTCACATGTTTCATCCATAATTGCATAGCTTCAACGGCCAGGTCGCAATATTTTGTGATTTTTTTTCCTAGTTCTTTTTCTTCGACTCTGGCATCTCCTGGTATAGCGAAATCAATAAATTGTACACTTTGGTTTTCAATGATTATGATATCTGGCATGTTCTGTTCTAAATGATGATCCATCTGTATTCAAAAGTCCCACAATCATTATAATTATTATTATTATTACTTTTTATATGATTATTAATATGAAAGGACATTTTGATATGAATCAATCTAACCTTTGCTCTTTGCATCTGTTAAAGAAGTTGCTTGTACTATTTTGCTAAGGATGGAAATCATTTGTTAGGAATTCATTCTGAAAGAGAATTGTATCCTTTTCTATCTGGTTTCTCGCCTCTGAAATTTGCTCCAGAGGTAGACACATCCTTGGAGACAATTCCCAGGAACATCCTGCTCAATAAATGAGGGGAGTGGGTTGCCTAGGAGCACAAACACACAAGAACAAGGGATACTGTATAAAATAAAGTATGGACAGAGCACGGACAAAGAACGCTCCATGGATAAAGAAGGGGAGGGCATGGGAAAGACATTGCCCACATTAATAACAAATCTTTGTCTCTGATTGGATAAACTTTGTTTCTATCTGTGTAAAATGTATATAATACTCTGAGCCACTCTCACAGGGTGTGGCTATTCCTTACATGCATTTTGTCTGTATGTTTTGGACATAGTATTCACCCAGACTTTTTACTTTGGCATCTCCGTGGCTTGGGGAAACTTTTGGGACCCTACAAACATCACCTTGTTGTTTTACTGAGAGCTTATGCACTGGAAACAAATTCCTTGTGTGTCTAATCAACTTGGCCAATAAAGTACTCTATTTTATTCAATTGTTCATAATGTTCAAAACTGGGTTGTGATGCTAGTTCACATCCTTGTAGTGCACCCTGGATAGCACGGTAATGTGAACCAAATGACTAGCAACAATCGGCAGCCAAACTAATTGAAGAATTGGCAGTTAATGACAGTTGACCGTCAGACATCTTTGTAGAACTCCCGGCTCTCTCTCTCATGGCAACGGGTAAATGAAACGGGTCTTCTAAAGCCCCAAGCGTGAAAGAGCAGTCTATTACCGTCAAGAAAGCACTCTTAGCCTTTCGACGGTCAGCTCCATCACACTCTGAATTCACTCACCCTGGACATTAACATCTGAACCGCTATAAGTCCATGTATTTGCCATACACTAAATAATAAAATGTTCAAAAACTATCTATATCGACAGTTCTACAAGTTAACAAATATTGTGCATTTTCTAATTTCTCAGGTTATGATGATCTGTCTTCTTTCAACAATCATATGTCTTTTCAAGCAGAAATTGGAGCATTTAAAAATGCTGATGCCACTCCTACAGGAATTAAAAATGCTTCCAGTTAGCAATTTTACCCACGAGAAACTTTGTTAAGAAATTGAAGTAACATAAAAATGTTGAAATCAAGGAAGATTTGAAGGACCATGAAAAATCTCTGACAGAACTATGTCAAGGCTAGTCAAATTTTCAAAGCAGTTCCAACACATCACTGCAGATTATTGATGGGAAAAAAAATCACTGACATTAAAGAAGTTGTCTAAATGCCACAGACCAATGTTTCTTATAGAACAATGATTTATATAAATAATTTATATAAATTATCAGAAGAAAATTAGAATTATCAGAAGAAAACCTATTCTTTCACCTCATAATCACCTGATGTATGCAAAAGAAAATTATGTTTTTGGATGAAAGTGTTTGGAATGATGAAACAACATTTGGAGTGAGCGCCCCATAAAATATATTTGGAGAGAGAAAAAATAGAATATTTAAAGAGAAAAAAAACACCTAAACAAAAATTAAGCATATATTACTTATTTTATTCTTTGTGTGGCAGTCTGTGGCCACATTGTACCGATGGAACAAAGAATGGATTCTGCTAAATGCCATAATATCCAGGAAGTTAATGTCCCCTCAGTCAGTGAAAAAAACAAAAACTGAAAATAGGTTGGATATGATATGATATATGATATGATATGAAATTTATCTCCATATAAGAACATTCAACAATTACCTCTAATAAAGAAAAATAAGAGTTGTGGATTTTCCATCACAATGCCCTGACTTGAATATTTTGGAAAAACTATGTGGAGACCTCAGATGTTCCACATGCACAATGAAACCAAATAATATTTTTTGAACTAGAACAGTTTACTTCTGTTCACTTAGGAAACAGACAATTTGATCAAGGATGTCTAAACTTTAGCCTGCAACTGTATTCACTATTAATCTTTGTTTCCCTCTTTCAAACAAAAACAATGACATTTCTTTGCCTTTCTCCAATAAAACAAACCCAGCCATCTGTTTGTGAAACAGATTAAGGCTTCTAGAACAAGTTATTTTCTATCCCTTCATCTCTGATAAGTAAGTAAGTAAGTAAGTAAGTATATATTACATTTGATGGGATATTTTATGCTGAGATGTGCATTGAATTTTTTTTAAGAAAAATATTACATTTCAATTTACACTCTAGATTGGAAAATACAGAGGAGATGAGTTTATTTATTTATTAAATTTCTTTGCCACAATAAGGCTTAGAATAATTTTATTGTCACTTTGAATGTACACTAATCGGTATACAATAAAATGAAATTATGTTGCATACAGCTCTCAAAGGGTCTCCACCTCTAAAATAAACATAAACATGACAAAATAAATAAATAATTTTTATAAAGTTTCATACAGACGTAATGGAGTTCGCTTCATCAAGGATTCAGAATATTAATATAATGTAAATTAATAGGTCATATAATGTTTAATATAATATGACAGTAAAAATATAATATATCTCTCTCTAAAGACTGAAATTGGAGGATGATAGTTTTTAACTCAGGAATATTATACACACAGTGAGACACAACACTTTAAAATCAAGTTTAGCAGTTTTTTTTCTAACCTCCTTTGGAATAAATTTGGTTCAGTAGAGATAATTTTTGTTATCGATAGAGAAAAAGGTTACGAACAAGGCCATCAGTTATACCAAAAAGGACTTTCCATAAAAGAAACAAGCTTTATATTTATAACACTTTGCACAGTTATAGGTCCTGTCAATAGCACATATTTATTGTTATTTGTTTTTATTTATTTATTCATTTTTTACTATCTTGTTTGGAGATTCTCTCTAGGTTGGCAAAGCCAACTGAAAAATCAATAGACATCTGCAGAAGCTAAAGAAAGAAAACACATAACCAAGTTTGTTTTTTTTACTGCTTTGCCATTTCTGTTCCATAATCTGAAAAAAAATATATGTGTACAAATAGGGTTGTTTTATTTTGGACAGTCTTTTGGTTCCTCTGCCAGGAGAATCAATGACACACAGTGTGCACCATCTAGAAGGTTTGGTTTGCTCTGGTAAAAAAAAAAAAGTCACATAAGCAACCAAAGTATTTGGAAATAGATGCAAGAAAGTATCTCTTTTAGGCATGCACAATTACAATAATCACCTGCCTCCTTTTTATAGCAATGCAGAGGTGCCACAAAGCCTACAAAGTCATAGGCTAGGGGCGTCCAATTCAGGTCGTCACATTGTCATCAAGTGACATATCAGGATATTTTCCCCTTTGCTAAACTGGGCGTGGGTGTGGGCGTGGCCAGCACATGATCATCCGTCCCAGGGGCCGGGAGTTTGACGGCCCTGTCATAGGCTATCTACCCTCTGAAATGATACATAAGACTTAGCTGAGAAATACAAATTATAGCAATATTTTTACAACTAGAATGTAGCATCTGATAAGAACATGATAAGAACACTTTATTATGAGCTAACACGGTTCTTCTAAATTCTATATTTCTAAGAAGGTTAGAAATATATATTGTGTCTTACACCAAGGGAAAGGCTACTTGATTTCATTGTGTGTCTCCTTCCCCTCAAAGGTCATCAAAGAGTTTGAATTAGCTTGTTCCTTCAGCTGGGTAATTCAAGGTCCCTTATAGTAAATGTGTGTGTGTGTGTGTGTGTGTGTGTGTGTGTGTGAAAGAGAGAGAGAGAGAGAGAGGGAGAGAGGGATAAAAGGAGGGGGAGAAAGGGAGAGGGAGGGAGGGAGAGAGAGAGAATGAGAGAGGGGGGGGGAGAGGGAGAGAGGGGGAGAGAGAGGGAGAGAGGGAGAGAGAGAGAGGGGGGAGAGAGAGAGCACATTACTTGTCCTGTACAGGTCACAAAAGTCCACATGACAAACATGATAGCACAATGAAAACCATATCCACTAGACATTCCTAGATTAAGCCATTTCTAGGAACTACATACCATGGCGTATGGAAAAAAAATGAAATGATCATGACAATAAGCATGAAACAAAATGGCCACTCATACATGTGCTTGGGAAGGGAAGCCACAATCATCTTTTACTGAAGACTCACAACCTCACAAAAATATCTGGTCTTCTTAATTATTTTAAAAGAGGTGCTTCATACATGTTCCCAAATGGCTAGTTTGAAGAGTCTGCAGAGACCAAAAACCAATTTGATTCATTTAACTTCATTAAGAGAACATCAAGATAGTTTTTAAAATATCAAAGGAACTTAAGGAATAAAGTTCCAAGAGAAAAAAAAAATGCCAAAATTTCCGATAACTCTGCTTGTTCCATCATGGTAGGTGTAGATATACTAGGTTTATTTAAATGCAAGCCAGAATACCTTCTAATTCATGGGGCCACTGATTTCTAGCAAACTGGGAAAGAGTTTGGCTGCTTTCCAGGAAGGAGACCAATTTGTCTATTTTATTTCTTTTGGCTTGAGCCTTTTCTTCCTCTTGCATTGTAGTAAAAGGTATGCTAAGCCAATCTTCTTTCTTTGGGAAACTTCAGACAAATTTAGCTGCACAAACTGAAAAGATATCCTCTAAAAAATGGAATTTTGGTTGTTCTAGCCATCAACCAGCTGTCTAGAACAGGGGTCGCAACCTTTTGGACCTCAGGGACCATCAAATTCATAATTTTAAATCCCGTGGACCAGAGACCCTGGAAAAATCCCTTCAAAAATTCTTTAGGAAAATTCCCCACCCTGTTTTCCTACCGATTGATCATTCTTTATTTGGGATCGCAGGATACAGTCTCCAGCTCCATTCTCAGTGGGAGAGACAGGGAGAGAAAGAGAGACTTTTGTCTTCGTGCAAAGAAAGCACCAGAAGCAGCAGAAATCTTTCTTTCTCTTCCCCAAACTCCACCAGAAATGAGTCTTTGTGACACTTGTCATGCCGGCACAGCCTTTTGGAGCAAGATGCCTTGCAGGATCCCAAAGACTCATTTCTGGTAGAGTTTGGGGGAGAGAAAGAAAGACTTTTGCTGCTTTCCTTGCATGCAGCCAAAAGCAGAAAAAGAAAGAAGCAGAAAGAAGCAGCCTGGTGGCCAGGCCAGGCGTATGAGGCAAGTGGGGCAAGTTCCCCCTCTTTGCCCTTTCCACCTCCCCTCACTACCTTGTGATGTTCACAATGCAAGCGAAGCAATCCTTGTGTGGGCCATGTGAGCGGCACAGCCTTGTGTTCCCGTGCAGTCTGACTTAATTGCTATAGGGGGTGCTTTGAGTGTGGCATTTCTCTGTGGACCACCAAAATTTTCTTGCGGACCACCAGTGGTCCCCAGCCCACTGGTTGGCAACCACTGGTCTAGAAGATTTGAGATGTCTAGAAGATTTGAGCCCAGAACAACCAAGATTCCACTTGTGCCTGTCTTCATAATTCTTTACTAAATATTGTGACAGTAGCAGTATCAAGTGCTTGGATGCGAGACCATCACATATTGACATTTCAAGGAAACTCTGGTGCTGTAAGGGTTTAAAAGAAACTCTTCATAAATTCCTCCAGGATCAAACTGGCAGGAAATGCTAAAACTGGTTTGTTTGAAGGATAGAACACATTGTCATAATGAATGAAGTCTGCTGTTATCCATCATTCTCAAAGATTTGCCCATTACTTTTTAAAATATGTATCTCAAAGTTAACTTCATAATGGTTTAGGGGGAAAAATATTTACAGGGTGGCTTTGTTTTTACTTACTTGGGCTATGCATGTTCAGAAAGTGGGGAAATATCAGTCTGGCTTCAATTATGTTTCTAGCAATCAGATTTTTTATAATAGACATTTTTTAAAAAGCAGATTGTATATATGTTTGTGTACTACACAACTTCCCCATACTGTTGGGGAAAATAATCTTCTCATTTAGTCACCCCATCCTGTTCAAAGGGACGTGGTGGTTCAGTGGCTAAGATGCTGAGCTTGTTGATCAGAAAGGTCAGCAGTTCCGCGGTTCAAATCCCTAGCACTGCATAACGGAATGAGCTCCCGTTACTTCTGTCAACCTAGCAGTTTGAAAGCATGTAAAAATGCAAGTAGAAAAATAGTGGTTGGTGGGAAGGTGGTAACAGCATTACCTTTGGCATTTAGTCATGCCGGCCACATGACCACAGAGACATCTTTGGACAGTGCTGGCTCTTCGGCTTTGTAATGGAGATGACCACTGCCCCCTAGAGCCAGAAATGACTAGCACACATATGCAAGGGAAATCTTTACCTTTACCTTTATCCTGTTCAAACTTAAACAAAGGTAGTCCTCAACTTATCATCATTTGTTTCGTGACCAGATTTACAATGGTGCTAAAAATAGTGACTTGTGGCTGATTTTTCCATACATATGACTTTTGCAGCATCTCCACAGTCATATGGTTAAACTTTGGGCACTTGGAAGCTGGTTTCAGATTGGCTGGAGTTGACATCAATAGCTTTATGGAAATCAGTTTTGCCTATTAAGTTACATTTGTTATGAATGAAGAAATAGGATCTAGTTTATAAACCTGGGTGGAAAATCATCTGAAAACATGACACGAAAAACAAGGTTGCACAAAATACCATAAAATTGTACTGCTCATTATACTCATTTAATGTTTTCGGTGGGTGTTTTGGTTGCATTGGAAATTTCCTCAGAATGTGACAATAGCAGATTGCATAACAGTTAATTTAAATATAGTGCCTTACAAATGTACCACTACTAGAGATAGCTACAACTATACTGCCAAACAACCAAGTACAGCTAGTCCTCAACTTACAATAGTTCAAAGTTTCAATGGTACTGAAAAAAGTGACTTATGACTATTTTTCACACTTATGACCTTTTCAGAATTCCAATGGCCATACGATCAAAATTCAGACACTTGGCCATTAACTCATATTTATGACAGTTGTAATGTCCTGAGGTCTTTTGATCACTTTTTGCAATATTTTTCAGACAAACAAAGTGTAATGCCCCTGTTGGAATCTGATTCTGAGGGGGAAGTTGAGCAGCTGACAGGGAGTGGAAGTGTGGCTCCGGTGGCTGTAGAAGAAACTAGGGAAGGGCACAGTCTGGCTGGGCCTTCAGATGAAGACCCAGGGCCATCCCCTCTTCATCCTAGGGCACACAGGGAGGAACTGAGAAGGGAGCAATGTGAGTTATGTGGGCTACAGGGAAGAAAAGGGTCCTGATTCCCTTCATTAGCTTGCAACTGGGAAAACAGGATTTAAAAAGGGTGTTTGGCACAGCACCTTTCTGGAAGCAAAGCATGAATCATCTTTGTTTGTCAAGTCTTATCTGGGTTCCAGCATCTTCCCAACTGTGTGTGTTTTGTTATCTTTTGAAGTCTGCAATTCTTTATCATGCCCTGTCTTGTTAATTTCTGCAGCGTGGTTTGTGATGGTTTTTATTTATAATCTAAATGTACTTTGGGTTTGGATTGAATTTCTTCCCTTTAAAAACTGTTCTTGGGAGAATTTTTTTCTCCAGCCAATGATAACTGGACATTGGGGGCCAAGTTGGAGGTATTAAAGGGACTTTTGTGACTTTGTTGCTTTTCTGCCACGCCCCAGGTCATCACACAAAGTCAATGCATAGCAAGATTCACTTTACTATCCCGTGACTAACTTAACAACTGCAGGGATTCACTTAAGTGTGGCAAGAAAGGTCATAAAATGAGGCTAGGCTCGCTTAATTACTGTCTCACTTAGCAACAGAAATTTTGGACTCAATTGTGGTCATACGTCAAAGACTAGCTGTAAATCTAAGAGAGAGGAAGGAAAAAGAAAAATATTTTTTTTTTGTTCTGTAAAGTATGTCATGATAAATTGCAGTGTTGGTCATTTTGTTGTTATGGCTTTCTTGATATGCTTCCATTGAGCAATTATTCAGCACCTTTGGGAAAACAAAAGAAACAAATATGATAGCTGAATTCTTATGGTGTGAAATTTTGTGACATTATTACTTGTAACTATGGGAAAGATAGGGTAATATTTTATGACTGTGAGATTGTTCCATAACTTTATATTGTTCCAAAAATAGTTTCCATACTTCTGTTAGCCATTTTACATATAACCTTCCCGCCACCGTTTTTCAAGCAATGGATTAAAGTTTTTTTCCGGAATTCCCATTAAAACACAGGATAAGGTAAGTTAAAAATTTAGGCAGCCTATAAAGTTTGTATCCCAATGGAGTGAGACATAACTGAAAATGCAAAAACACATCTCAGTGATAAAGTAAGCTAAACTATGTTCTCATAATCAGTTCAAGAGAGATTCAATTGCTCTAAAACACAGGCAAAAATATAGGGTCCTCTTTGATGGTAGATACCAGAAAACAGAAAACAAAACCCAGGAAAATAACAAAGTTCATTTCAATATAATCTTACAGGATTCAGCGCTCAGAATGCAAGGATATAAGAAGTGAATTGTATCCAGACATTGCCATATATATGCTAGAAATATAACTGAAACCTTGCACATCTTGAACAGCATCTATTAATCTTAGTAGCCAGTAGGTTCATAATAGAAATGGCAGCCTCTTACAAAGAATGGTGATACAGATGTTCATTTATTGTTGACAGAAAGACACAGATGCTTCTACTCCTGAAAGAGAAGAAAAAGTGACCTTTCATTGATTTAATTAATAGAGTTTATTGCCTATCATGAGATGTTAAAATGAAGCGCTTGACTCCAGGAAGCAGAAAGAGGAGACAATTTATTTTATGGAATATATGTGCATCCTCCCACAATCAACAACCATGTGTGTATTCCTCAAAGCAAGCTCATGTGTCTTCATTTTTTCATGCGAAGCTTAGAAGGCCACATTGAGAAAGGACAAAAATGATTGCTGGCTTGACTTCATTGTCAATAGTAAAATGACTCAGTTTGGTCTCAAATGTCATTTTCTCAGTGAATAGATAGCATCGAGAAACAGATGAGTCTGCCAATACAGGGAAAAGAAAAGAATGCAGACAAATCATTTATCTAGTTTTCAAATGAAAGCAGGCAAATGCATCCATCTTGTTTAGCAGAAGAAAGATGGCAAGTGTTGAATGATATATATGTATATATATGTAGCATTACCTTCAGCTAGAAGCTTGTAAAGAATGGATTCTCTCCAAGGCAGACTGAAAAATTGGTAAGGTAGATATGTGTACATGTTTATTTGTGTTTGAGTGGTTTAGCCCTTACCCAAATGAAAGGATGGTGTCTTTTAAATAATTCATTAGGGCTATTGAAGTGTTTGTTCAATGGAATTGCTGTGCAAACAGCTTTTCAGAATACTTGCTCCATTATGAAGCAGTTTTTCATTACATTTAGACTAATGGTGCATTCTAAGAAGATAGCTGGGCAGCCATTAAAACACTAAGCTATTAAAACATTAAAATATTGTTTCAATATTTGAGGGCTGCCACAAAGAAGAGCACCAGAAGATAAGACAAGAAGCAAAGGATGGAGAGTAATCAAGGAGAGAAGCAACTTAAAACTAAGGAGAAATTTCTGACAGTGAGAACAGTTAGCCAGTGAAACACTTTGCCTTCCAAGTTGTGAATGCACCATCACTGGAGGTTTTTAAGAAGAGTTTGGGCAGCACTATGTCTGAAATGATATAGGGTCGCCTGCTTGAACAGGGGGATGGACGAGAAGACCTGCAAGATCCCTTCCAATTCGGTTATTCTATTACATAATAGTGCTGTTAGTGAACAGATTTATCTGGGATTGGCTAAGGGACAGGTTCTGTTGATTCTGTCAAATCAACATCTGTCAGATCAACCCTAATTCTGTTTGAATTAAAAAAAAACCACTGAGATGCAAAGAAGACATGAATTGGTTTATATCTATGATTTGAGGGAACCATATTTAATTCAAACCATTTTAGGATTGAAGATAAACTATGGAAAAAATGTTTTGTCAATAATCTGTAATGGGAATTTTCAAAATGCTTGAAATGGCTGTATTTTTATGTAGAACTGAATGGCAAAACTAGTAAAACATGTAGGAGACATAAATCCATCCAAACTTCAGTTAAATATCTTCAAGAGTTTTACCACAATACATTATTGAGATAATCCCCTTTGTGCCTTATAGGGCAGAAATGGGATGAATGAATAAAGGATAACAAAACAACTTCACAATTGTTCAACAATGTATAGAGAAGTTGACAGACAAGTGCATCTTTTTCACATATATAAATTCCAATTTTGAGAAAGTTGGTCTTTTTAAAAAAAAAAAAAAAAATAGTTTTATCTTGCCATGAATTTTCCAAATTTTAGCAAAGATTTGAATTCTGATCTCCAACTACATCATTAAACCAAACTAATTCTCAGTGTTCATTTTTCCATTAAAACAATGAAATTAGTATAGTTGCAACATGATTGATATCAACTACGTAGGACAAAATGGAATCTCTACTTATTGCCAATGATGGAAATGATCTTAGTAAAATCTTTCTGAAAATGAAAAGAGATCAACACTTACCGGTACTTACAATAACCAATTGCTGAATTACAATTGGCAATTCATCATCTGTTCCAAATACATTTTTACAAGAATTTGAAGATCTGAAAGATATATTTATATATCCACTCAGTCAAGGACCTTGGAGTACTCATATCTAATGATCTAAGCACCAGAGCTCACTGTAATAGCATTGCCAAAAAGGCATTAAGAGTTGTAAATCTAATCTTATGAAGCTTCTCCTCTGGAAATATTAAATTGCTAATTAGGGCATACAAAACCTTTGCTAGACCAATACTTGAATACAGCTCATCTGTCTGGAATCCGCACTGTATATCGGACATTAATACAATTGAGCGAGTCCAGAAGTATTTCACAAGAAGAGTACAACACTCCTCTGCTCGCAACAGAATACCCTATATCACCAGACTTGAAATTTCGGGCTTGGACAATCTTGAACTATGCTGCCTATGGTTGGACTTAAGCGTAGTACACAAAATTATCTGCTAAAATGTCCTACCAGTCAATGACTAATTCAGCTTCAACTGCAACAATACAACAGCACACAACAGATACAAACTCAATGTTAACTGCTCCAAACTTGATTGCAGAAAATATGACTTCAGCAACAGAGTGGTCAATGCATGGAATGCACTACCTGACTCTGTTGTTACATCCTCTAACCCCCACTCCTTTAACCTCAAATTATCCACTATTGACCTCACCCCATTCCTAAGTGGTCTGTAAGGGGTGTGCATCGTGCCTCCCGTCCCTGTCCTATTATCCCCATTTATTTGTACCTATTTCCTATATTCTTATTCATGTTTATACTTATACCTATTATCTTGTAAGCAATTGACAAATAAAATAAATAAATAAAATAAACTGAGATGACAATATCTGCACCTTATTTGGTGCATTATAGAAGTTGGAAAAGTGTAGAAAAATAGGCATTATACCAAAACTGAGAAGATACAGTTCTGGATTATACCAAGATATTGGATCCTTCTGCATGCTATTTTGAATTTGGGAAATGATTGAAAGCATTCAAGTAATAATTAGCTATGTTCAAACCCCATAATTTTCAGCACTGAGATAATATACTGCAACATTCTTTTGTCCTTTCTTTTGATTATAATATTAATAACCTGAAGACAATTATTATTTTGGGTATGAATAGTTTTCAGAAATAAATTAGATGAGGCAGTAAAATTTTCAGGGTACATAAACAGCCTCAGGACAAAAGTGATTGATGTCTCTGAACATGAGTCATACCAGAGATGGCTGCAGGCATGAGCACTCCAGAGGCCACCTCTGGTAATACATTATATAATGTGGGTTTCTAAATTCTAAAAAAAAAAAAAAAAAGCTTGATTATTTTGGAAGCAGTTATCTTAAAAGAACAGTATTAGGATGTAAATTCTTTATATGTGAACATCAGTTGAGACAGAAAGAGGCAAGCCTACGTTAAACTTTTACCGAATTTGGAAGAGGACTTCACAATCTTAAATGCATGCAAATTGAGTATAACTCTTCAGCTTCACTTTTACAATCCCTTGGAGATTGGGGAGCGATGAAGTCTTGCTATAAGACATACAGGAGAAATAATAAAAGGTGATCAGATATATTATGAGAAATTGTCATCTTCTCTCATATGTTTTTAAATGCTTCTGGAGACCATTTCATTTGTCTTGTCTACTGGAATGCTTTTGGATGTCACATAGTGGAGAAAGTATGGAATGGAATGGAATGGGAATAGAATAGAATAGAATAGAATAGAATAGAATAGAATAGAATAGAATAGAATAGAATAGAATAGAATAGAATAGAATAGGATTCTTTATTGGCCAAGTGTGATTGTACGTACAAGGAATTTGTCTTGGTGCAAATGCTCTCAGTGTACATAAAAGAAAAGATACATTCGTCAAGAGGGAAGAACTAGAGGCATCTTTGCCCTATACTTCATACTTCTTGTTTGCCTGACTTTCCACATCATGTAACCAAATTCTGTAGGACAAAAGCAGAGGAGGTGCAAGAATTGCTGTATTAACATGTGTTGAAAAGATTATGTTCTCATGCCCACAGTACTAGAGAAAGATTCATTTCCTTCCATTCCCCATGTATTTTGTCTTGTTGTGAAGTGCTACCAACACATCTGGGTATTTGTGATGCTTCTAGGCTGTCTGTCTGAAAGTTGTCAAAACACAATGATGGGAGCATGAATAAATCATTGGATCTTTTTGTAAAAATTATATCATCCATGTGTTAATGTTTTGCATGAAAAATTCACAGGCTAAGTGGCAATTTTAAAATAAATGGATAAACATTACGGTGTGAATATCTACTGTGTGCTTTGGCAGGGTTGTTTTTCCACATTCAAGAAATAGAATTATGGAATAAGAAGTGTGTCTTTCAGTCTTCCTGTTCAATCTGCTATTTAATGCACTAATTTAAATTAAAACAAAAAACATTGATCCCATCTCACCTCCCCAATTTTTAAGACTACTTAAATATGATTAGTGAAATAAAGTCCTTTACTTTTCTGACTAACTGTTATCACTGTTCAACTACTCATATTGTACATATAAAACTGAATCTCCTGGCAATCATCCTTAAAAGGTATTCAGAGAAACTGGAATGGCTGGATTTTTAATATTGTAAGCTTCCCAGAGTCACCTGAATTGGGTGGAATAAATTTGAGTAATGAATGAATATCTTCAGAAAAGTCAATAAAGTTGATTATGCTCAAGATTGAGAAGAATAAAGTAGAATTACTATTTCAATGATTTGGAAAATATTCTTAATGTTATGTAATTTAAATATGCATTTTCCTTTTTTTTTGTAAACACCCCACATATGAAGAGCCGTGGTTGCACAGTGGTTAGAATGCAGTACTGCACACTTGCTCACTGCTCACTCCAGCAGTTCAATTCTGAACAGCTCAAGGTGGACTCAGCCTTCCATCCTTCCGAGGTTGGTAAAATGTGGACCCAGATTATTGGGGGCAATAAGAGGGCTGTCAAAGCACTGTGAAGAGGTAAATAAGTCTTAGTGTTATTGCTGTTGCTATTATAGTCAAACAGTCAGACAATATTTCAAGAATCACCAGTATAATTATCAAGATGGTTTATCCTCCATTTTATCAATCCACATGGATTTTTGTGTCATGTGAGGAATTTTGCATTTCTTTAACAAGTGTTATTCTGTTATTTTCAGCCCAATGAAGCTATTTGGATCAAGATGAATTTTATCCTTTAAGACAATTTGATTTGATTTTTGCTTCATTTGAAGATCTGATACTATTCTTTCCACCTACTCATGTCAGTAAGAAAAGTCTTAAAGAGCATAGGATAGAGGACTAAACCTCCTGGCACTTTCATGTTGTTAAGCTCCAGTTAAATGAAGTACAATTAACAAGAACTCATTCAGTAAGATTTTTTATTCAGCCATGTATTTACTTAATTGTCATGCCATCTAACACATAGTTAATTAGCATGCAGAGATCAAACTCAAAAAGGATGGGAGGGAAGGATGTCTGATAAGATTTGTTTTTACAAATCCGTGTGGATTTCTATTAAAAACTCTCCTTCTTCAATCTGCTTACATATAATGAAGGTATGATCTGTTCTAGAATCTTTTAAGCATTAAGGACTGGCTGATAAATCTATAGATCACTGAAGTATCTTTAAAAAAAAAAAAAAAGACAGGGACAACATTTGTCCTTTACCCGTCTCCTGGCAGTTTGCTGTTGCCTCAAATTTCCTGAAGATAACCAAATTTCTTGTGTGCCTTGATATACAACTCATCAGACATGAGATAAATAAGTATTCCCTGACCATGTTTCTCTTAAGGTTCAATCTTGCCCCTTCATCCTCTTTTCACAGTGGCTTGAATATATTAAATATACAGTATAAACTCTTACTGAACAAGACCGAAGCTAAAATAGGACATTGAGTAATCATCCCTCTTCTTTACTACTTGTCAGCAATTTGACTGGCCAGCTGATTTACTGAATCTTTCTCCTTTTATTTGAAGGAAAATATCAGAAGAAATCCTCTTTGTTTCTTGACTAAAGATAATTTATCCCAAGATTTGGCTTCTCCAAAAATATTTATCTAATTCTGGATAACCTGTATGGCCTTCTCAAGTGATCCTCATTCTGCCTTCTGCATGCCTTTTTTTTCTCTTGGATCTTCACTAAGATCTTCATGAAACCACCCTTTTTTCATATACTCCCCATCAATTTTTCTCTTCAATTTAAATGTTTGAAATTATGCTTTTAAATCATCCTATTCTTACTGAGGTTCTTTTCCCATTGTTTTCCCATTTAGTAAAACTCTAATTACCATTACTGTGATGATACAGAAATTAATTTAATTTAATGTAAATTCATTTATGATAAAGTGATTATTTTATTTATACTTGGGTTATATTTTGCTCTGCCTTATCCTTGCTGGACACCTGTGTAGAGAAGAATGTTCTTTCTCATTTTCATTCCAAAAAACATTGAGAAGCAGATATTTCCAGCTTTGAGATGATTTCACCACCATCACCATCACCATCACCACCAATTCCATAATCTTGTTGATTTCATTCTTGGCAAAAATACCCAAAACATTCCAAGCACAAGATAAGATTGACTTGTCTTTGAAATAAGACCATTAAAAGCAAGTCTTAGTTATGTAAGCTGGGATGGAATTTCAAAGAAGACTTGATGAGAAGGTTGCTATATATTTAAAGATATCTTACTCCTGTCATCTTTTTGAGAATTCTTGGATGGTAGAAGGGATATTGGTTCTTTCTTTCCTTTTCTTGTACTCTTCAATGTTCATTGATTGCTGCTTGAATATTCTTCAATATGCTTTGATTGCTGTCTCATATTATGCTGGGTTGGAATAAGACCTTAAGTCATCCTTTTTTGGTTTTTATCCAAAAGAACATGTGAACCAATTGCACTGGGCCAGGGAGCAAGCAAACCATAATAATATCATTGCTCTTACTTTTTTTTGCCTGCGGGTTATGACAACTCAGCTGATGTTTATAAAATCAACAGGCTCCCTGATTTGGTTGCATTTAACATTCAATGTAATTCCTCTTCCTGTTTTGTTTTCTTGCTCCTTTGGAACTATTTGTGTTTTCCCTATAGCCTCATATTCCAGACATGAGAGCCAAATACAAGATCTTCCTTTAAACTATTGTCAATTTACCTTCTATTCTAACACTGAAGCTTATCTTCAATGACAGTACAACTCCGATTTTTTTCATGTGTTCTGAACATTTTTATGCAGACAATGAAACTTACAATCTTTATGATTCAATGTTCTTTCTGACATTTGATTAAGTGATTTAAGAGGCTCATAATACTGCATCATTTCAACATCAGTCTTTTTTTCCCTTCCACAGCGTTCTTTATTCGTTTATTTGGTTTATATTTTCTTCAGTGTTTTCACCACCAACTCTCAGTATGAAACCCTTGTTATCAATCTGTCATGTTTTAACTGTACTCATTTTTGATAGCGTTGGTGAGATGTTATTGATGCCATTTGAATTCTGGAAACCTGATCAGTCATTTGACTGCAAAACTTTACATTTCTTTCTAGTTATGAATAGATGTATTCATCATTTGAGCTTTCAGGTTCTTGAATTTCTTTTATGCACTTGATAATAGAATAACAGAGTTGGAAGGAACCTTGTAGGTCATCTAGTCCAATGCCCAGCCAAGCAGGAGACCCTACACCACTTCTGACAGATGGCAGTCCAGTCCCTTCTTGAAAGCTTCCATTGATGAAGCAGTCACAACTTCTGAAGGCAAGCAGTTCCATTGGTTGGTTGTTCTCACTGTCAGAAAAATTATCCTTATTTCTAGGTTGAATCTCTCCTTGATCAGTTTCCATTCATTATATCTTTATTTATTTATTTATTTATTTATTTATTTGATTTGCCAATTGTTTACAAGATAATAAGTATAAATGTATACATAGTTGTGAATACATGAAATGGTTACATATAAGAAAAATAAAAGAATAAGAGAAACAATAGGACAGGGACGGTATAATCTTGTCTGGCCTTCAGGTACCTTGGAAATAGTTTGACCCCTTCCTCTCTGTGGCAGCCCCTCAAGTATTGGAAAACTGCTATTATGTCTCTTCTGGTCCTACTCTTCACTAGACTAGCCATGCCCAGTTTCTGTAACCGTTCTTCATATATTTCAGCTGCCAGTTTTCTTATCTTATCTTGTCTTGTCTTGTCTTGTCTTGTCTTGTCATGTCTTGTCTTATCTTAGCCTAGCCTAGCCTAGCCTAGCCTAGCCTAGCCTGCCTGCCTGCCTGCCTGCCTGTCTGTCTGTCTGTCTGTCTGTCCGTGTATGTGTGTGTGTGTGTGTGAGAGAGAGATTTATATGTCTTCCTATGTCTGGACATTTGGCTTTCCATTGGGAATCAACATTGAAGTTGTTGGGCAAATGTTATGCAAGTTGGCTTCCTGGATTTGAGTCTTCCTGCTGATAAATAAGGAAGGTTGGCATGTGCCGGTAGGAATGAGTTGTTCATAATGTTTCTGTACTCTTTCATTCTCACTTCTGCTTCTTGCCCTCATAAACCTGGCCTGTAATAGGACACTGCAGAAGTCAGTGTCTTTGACTTGCACCAATTGTTTTGGTGAGTTGTATTCATGTGAGAGAAACTACTAGGATGTATTTTATCTTGTTTCACAAAGCAACTGTATTTCCTCTGTCCCTTGAATGGAGTCATTGTTCCGGTTCTGGTTCTATTCTTGAAAAGACAAAGAAAGAAATGAGTCAAAGTTCTATTTTTATGAGAGTCTGGGAGGTGCCACACTGCAGAGTATTTTTGGTGTCTCTTCTTTTTGCCATTTCCCCCTTTTATTAGGTCATTTGTTTCTCTTCATTTTGGAAAGTCGTGCTTGTTATAATATCTCAGTATACAGACCATGGATAGACAAAGATATAAAAAGACAAATGGACATATAGTAGCTGTTTGTTCCACTAAGTCTCTCCTTTAGCTTTTTGTTTTAAAGTCCTGGTACAAGTATGGCCCTGCCCGTCTAATATATAACAGGTTGTTTTCAGTCAGTGCAAATTCTTGACTTAAGGACTTCTCTTAAACTCATTGCCAAGCTCTCTCTCTCTCTCTCTCTCTCTCTCTCTCTCTCTCTCTCTCTCTCTCTCTCTCTCTCTCTCTCTCTCTCTCTCTCTCTCTCTCTCTCTCTCTCTTTTAGTGAACTTTAAAGAACAAAACACAACACCATATACTATTTAGTAGGATAGGATGAGAGTAATGAAAGTATTTGCTGCAAAACTGACCTAATGGGTAAATATATATGTCAGTGTTATTGATATCACTTTCTTGGGGAAGTTAAACTGCTATGGCATCTACCAGAACTGACAATGGATAGCAACAATAAAAGCAAAGTGCAACCACTAACAGCTTCAAAGTGATGTAAGGCACCATTTGAAAATGAGCAGAGGGCTTGGATATCTTCAGTTCATTCCTGGCCCAGGATAGATGAGAATATTAGGCTAATATTAAAAGCACTTAGTTTCAGGATTTGAAAGCTGTTTCAAGAAAAAAATGAGCAGGTGTGATGGCTCAGCAGTTAAAGACACTGAGCTTGTCAGCTGGCCAGGTTTGAGACCAAGTGCCATGCAATAGGATAAGCTCCCATTCCTTGCCACAGTTCCAGCCCATCTAGCATTTTGAAAGCATGCAAATGCAAGTAGATTAATAGGTACCACTTCAGTAGGAAGATAACAACATTCCATGCACCTTTAGTGTATAGCCGTTCTGGCCACATGACTACAGAAGTGTCTTTAGACAACATTGGCTCTCTCAGCCAATAAATGGAAGTAAGCACTGTGTCCTAGTTTGGACAGGAAAAACTTTATACCTTTAATTTATCAAGAAAAATGGACAGAACAACTGAAAATTTATTGCAACTGCTGCTCCATTTTTCCCCCTTCTCTCTTGCATGTATTTCGTTCTGAAAGTAGCATCTTGGCATTCAGACATCTTTTTTTTTCCTTTATATCCATATTAGTCTAATAAATAAACCACCATTAGTTTAAAATCAAGGTCTTTTCTTTCTAGAAACAGTAGTGGTAAGGAGGGGATGTAAAAGTGCATTTAATGAATTAATTTCAGGTCCATCTCCTAACAGTTAATACCATGAAGGTTGGTTAATATTATGAAGGAGAATCTATTTTAAGAATACATGCCTCATGAACTTTTAGTCTTTGTCAACAGAGCATTACATTTCATCATGGAAGAATACAAACTCTGATCACTCCTCCAGGAAAATGCCTGTTCAGAATCAATATTCAACAACTAATTGCCAAAAGAACCTTGATAGATTGGCAAGTGTTTAGAAGTTTCAAACAAAATATGATTAGGATACCTAGATTACCTTGTGAAGAATTATTAAAATGCTTAATTTTATGTAAAGTAATTGAAATATCAAAAAGGGTGAATAAAATAATAATTTATAATAATCTAATAATTATCTACAAGTGCTTACATATTATGGATACAAAGGAGGCAGTTTAACATAAAATGCAGAAAACAACTGAATATTACTTTCATCTTAATGCATTTCTATTTTGGAGACAAGTAAGAGTCTTTTTTTGTGCTTGTTTGGTTTTAGTGAATTCTACTTTGCATTCCACATTGAAAAAGAGGCAATTACTTTAATAAGTACTTTAATAAACTGGATCAAAATATAGATTATACTGTGCCATTTAAAATGTAGAATATACAGTGTCATTTCAGGAAGGAATTCAGGTGTGCTAACTTGTACCTAGTGTCCTCCAGGCCGGTGGTATGATCTATGAAAAGTTTTGAAACTTGAGTTTGCTGATTTTAAGATTCCCCTGAGCCAAGTGAAGAATTTTTTACTACATTAAGCCACTCCCAGTCAAAGACTACATGACATTTTAGAAGGGGAAAAAAGTCTAAGCTGCAATATTCTATTGTCTAAAAATATATGGTTATGTGAGACATTAAACACGTTATATTAAAACAAACAGTAGCAATTTGGGGAGAATGTTCATTTTAATGGTGGCAATCCTACCTAATAGTGAAATTTGAAGTTTACTCCATGATTCTAAATCTTTCTTTACCTGATGTAACAATTCATCATAATTATTTTCTTTAAGTGACTTACAGTGTGGTGTTAGCCAAATTCCTAGATATTTCACTTTCTTTGTCACTTGTATTTCCATTGTTCCTTCTAATTCTATTTTCTGTTTTTCTGTTAAATTTTTGGTCATTAATTTGGTTTTTTTCCTGTTTATTTTAAGTCCTGCTACTGCTCCAAATTTCTCTAGTTCTTTCATCAATTTTAGTCCCCTATCTATTGGTTCTTCAATGAAGAAAATCATGTCGTCCGCAAATGCTTGCAATTTAAATTCCTCTTTCTTAACCGTTAATCCCTTTATATCTGAATTTCGCCTAATTCGCGTTAATAATGTCTCTAATGATAATATGAAGAGCAGAGGAGAGAGTGGGCAGCCCTGTCTCACTCCTTTTTCTATCTTTATTGGGCGAGTGTGTTCCCCGTTTATTATTATATTGGCTTGTTGTGTGTCATAGATAGTTGTTATAATATTTTCAAATTTGGTACCCAGATTCAAATTATAACTTTTTTGAATTAAAAATTGCCAATTCAGATTATCGAAAGGTTTTTCTGCATCTAGGAACTTGTGTGCTACTTGTCTCTCAGGGTGGGCTTCATAAAATTCTAGTACGTCTAATACTATTCTTAGATTATTCTTTATTTGCCTAGTTGGAAGGAATCCGTTTTGATCTTCATGTATATACAAGTTTAGCAATCTTTTTAATCTGTTTGCTATAATAGAAGTGAATATTTTATAATCAATATTTAGGAGTGAAATCGGCCTGTAATTGTTTATAGGAATAATAAGATCACAAAATCGGTAGCATACAAGGAAAATCTTTATAAAATGTTTTATAGATGGCATCTCCCTCCTTCGAGACTAGCGAAGATGCACCCCAACATGAGTCTGCATTGTTGGAAATGCAAGAAAAAAGAAGGAACCTTTTTCCATATGTGGTGGACATGTACAGAAACCCAAAATTACTGGAAGAAAATCAAAACTTGGTTGGAAGAAATTACAAAAGAGCAGATCGAATATAAACCAGAGTCCTTCCTACTAGGGATCTTTGACAAACAAATTTCCAAAAAAGCTAAATACATAACAATACACATCTTAACCGCGGCCAGATTAGCCTTCGCTCAATACTGGAAACAACATCAAATTCCACCAGATGAAGTGATTATTGATAAAATTTCAAAATGTGCAGAAATGGACAAACTGACTTTGGCACTAAAAACAAAGATACTTCACTATATTATGATAGTTGGAATTGTTGGTATAATTGGATTGATCAAAGATAAATTATATACCATAAGGCATAAGAGGAAAGTATTAACCTATAATAATGAGATAGCGATATATGTATAGAATAGGTGTGTGTATATGACATAAATCAAAGGCTATGAAAAAAGATCTTGCAAACTGTAAAAATAAGAATGCTTTTAACTTTTCTTCCTTCTTTTTCTATTTTTTTTCTTTCTTTTCAATCTTTTCTTTTCTTTCTTTTCTTCTTCTTTTTTCTCTCGTTTATTTGTGTATGTATCGTTGGTTGTTTTTAATTGTAAAAACTAATAAACTGTTTTAAAAAAACAGTAGCTGTGTAGGAGGTTATTTGTAGAAATATTATTTGTGCTAAAGCATTACTTACACCATTATTACATGCTATCTATAATCACACGCTATCTTGCTGTTGACCTATCTTAGAGAAATTCCGATAGACAGTTGTGATGTATTGACCTTGATAAAGAAGATTTGTGATGAATTAGCTGCCAAATTGAGTTCTGAGTTTTGATGGTGGCCAAACTGATAGTCTTCACTTCAGAGTTAATCATGTTTTAACATTTCTTTTATTTTTGAGCACTCAGTATACATTGATATACAATATACATTGATATTTTCCAGTCATTGACAGCTGATGCATGCAATAGTCATTAGTATGTAATAGTCAGAGTGCAGTACTGAACATTATTTGACAATTGATATGCAATTACAGTTACATATTTTAGTTGCAATGGTGTATCATTTTTCAGTACTGATAAATGAAATGTACTACGAGTCAGTGTCCAAAACAGCAAACATTTTATAACAAGATTGTACTTGACAGCTTTGACATACTGACATGCTGTAGATTTAAGTATTTGAAGAGCATTCTTCAACAGTGATTAGATAACTTGCAAATTATTGTAATTTATACCATATTTTTTGGAACCACATTCCATTTTTTTAGCTAATTTGGTAGCAGAAATATTTTTAAGTTTGTAATTTCAATAACAAAAAATATCTTTTCAAAATCTGTGCAATGCTATTCCTAAACTCAGTGACTCTATGGTCCATTCAGTATTGTCTAAAACAATTCTCTACATGAGACATGATTATCTTTTTAAACTTAAAACATGTAAGCATTTAAACAAAAAAGATCATGACCCAGGAAACTTCTTTATCTTCTGGTTATTTTTCCCATCCAACCCAAATTATGTGTCCTTTATTAAGCAACAGCTATCAAAGCTTCAAGACAAAAGCATTAGTATTATTTGGCATTTGAACCTTTAAACTTGAGGAAATAATCAATTCACAGTGATTTGTAGCCTACTATATTGATATTTCTATCTTTTCTCCTTGTACCATTTCCTTCTACTGAATCTTCAGTAAAGATTCGTAGAATGCTTTTTACAGGCTTCTTAGCAAAATCCCAAACCACAGGGACTAAAAGTTTGAACGCCCTTAAAAATGGGGACCAAATGAAGTGTTCAGCCTGAAATGCAATGTCAAGCTTCGAAGGAAATGGATCCATAACATATAAAATGAAAAAGTGCAGCTACCAGCACCAGATAGTTTAATCTTAGGAACTGTGAATTGAGTTTCAGAAACTGGCTGGAAGGAGAAAGCCGGATGATAACATGAAATTAGATCCATTATCAGGGCTTGTGGTTTGACCTCAGCAAAGAAAGAAAGGAACACCATCTTGCATAATTTCAAATCAATATGTCATGAGAGAGCCAGCTACTATGCTTTCTGGAAAGAGTGACAATGCAATCAGATTTTCATTTATTGCATGAAATGTAGACTCTTCGAAGGAGCAACTTAAAAGAAATAGGACCCCAGGAGCAGAACAATACCATAGCATTCCTTTCCAAATGGAAATGATTTTTTTTCCTTTTCTTTTCTGCCACTTTTTCTTGTTTGCAACTTCGTTTTCAAAATTCAATAACATTCCGCACATGAGGTCTTTATACATAGATTAGAATTACTTCAAGTACCATGAAACTGTATCTCTAGCTACCTGGTAACACAGTGCTCTGAATTATAGCATTCTGTTTTTCACTCATGTCCAGCTTGTTGCATTTCTTATACCTTGTATGGAAATTCTGTAGTGAGACAACAGGTTTAGTTTATTATCCTTCATTAGAGTTTAGACTCATCTATGCTGCATTTCATTTTATTTTTTTCCAGAAACAGTAGCTGAATGGACTATTTCAGTTATTAGAAAGTTCATGATTGGCTTTTTATCCAATTCACAGGCAATCTTCATGGATTCTCTTCAAATTTCCATATCCCATAGTTCCAGCAACCTGATCAAGTTAGTAAATCATAGCATAAACAAGAGAAAGAAATTTTAAAGAGAAGAGATCACGCCTAAATGCTGGACAAGAATTTAGATTGCCTGCCTTAAAAAAGTACATTTGACAAATGTTGCTGACATCAGAAAGAATCATGAACAAATATAAAGAAAGAAGAGATGTAGAATAGTTTATTACTGAGAATGCAGATATCACTTTTGCTTGAGATTCAGATATAATTTTATTAGTTACAAGAAATGATGCTGAACTATTATGAAGGATTCATTAGAATTCATATGTTGTTCTGCTGAGTTAAATTTATTGATTTCCTGACTTGACCATATCGGATAATTTCAGTAGTATGGGCTAGCACAAGACAAACTGATGTTTCTTTCTCTTTTTTAAAAAAACTATTTATTTTTAACTACTGACTTTGTTGAAAACAGAAGGGAAAAAAGGCAAAGGGGGAGAGAACAATTGACTGAGAACAATTTTAGACTATTAACTAGAGTTGAATTGGTTGAAAACATTTAGATGTTAAATACAGATTTTCTGATCAACAGAATCCAATCTAGTGTGCTCATTGTATCAACAAAGCTTTGCCTTGAACTAAAAAGAGAAAGTTCAAATCTCAATTTCACATGAATATGAAGGGATTGGAATGTCCCTCTGTTGAAAAGCAGTAAATTAGCTTGTATCGAACTTGTATTAGCTTGTATTAATTATGGCTTAGTAATGTCTATTGAACTGAGATTCAGTAATTCTAGCCACACTTTATATACTACATTTTAGCTTTGTATATATTATATTGATTTTCTCTGAATTATTGGACAAAATTTCCCAAAGTCCATATTATTCTGATGTAGAACTCTGGAAATTGAAGATCAATACCTTTATAAAATAGAATAATAGTGTTTAGTCAATCTTGGTTTTGTTTTCTTTTTGTGATATCAAATTTTATTCCCGAATATATAGTCTTTCACATCTTTTATCAGCACCAGTGCTTTCAGGACCTATTAACCAATTTGAATTTTGTATCCTGTGAATGATATCCAGGAAGGGTATTTACATGAGAGACAATGTCAAAAACATATTGATTTTATATTTGTTTTCAAATTGGAATATTCAGTAACAGATAATCAATGGCTTTAAGTGTTAATAAATATGAAACACATTTCTTTTTTCTTTTTAAACGTTATTCATCCAGAAACATTATTTTGTGTCTATTAGATCTTCTTAAGGGCTATATAAGAAGCATTGGACATCAGATATCTTGTGCTTAATTTGTAAGCTTTATTTTTGTCTGGCCATAGGTTCATTTTGGTTTCAAATTATAGGCATATGTTCATACAGTTTTGGAGAAAACTGTGATAGTTAATGATGGAAATCTGATGCTCAATTATATCCCTAAAATATGGAATTTGTCATTTTATGATGAGCTTTACTGACCCTGGAGCTCAGCAAAGAGGATAATTTTATGTAAATGGAAGAAACTTCTGGTATTAAAGAGATGTGGGATATGAGCAATTTTTTAAAAAAAGTCTTTACTTTTGAAAAAGAGAAGATAAAGCAATGTTTCTATAAGAGCTACATTTAATCAAAACTTTAAGGATTTAATTAATCCCATATTGATAACAAATGGATAATATATTGATTTGTATTCATTCTTTTTATACTTTCTTACTGTTTAGCTTATTTTAATCATTATAATGTATATAGGAATTTTTTTTTCATTATATTAATCTACCCTATTTCATTTTTGTTGCTATCATAGTTATTCATTTTTCAGTATTTTAATTAAAAATAAAAAAGGAGTTATAAATCTCGTTATTTTAAGCAAGGCCTATTCGCTTCAGACCTGATGTATGAAATGAAGAATCATTAATCGTCTTCCTCCCTCCCTCCCCTTCCTTTCCTTTCCTTTCCCTTCCCCTCCTTCTCCCTTCCTGCCTCTCTCCCTTTCCCTTTCCCTTTCCCCTTCCCATTCTCCCCCCTCCTCTTCCCTCTGCCTCGCTCCTCTTTTCTTCTTCCCTCCCTCCCTTCCTTTCCCTTCCCTTCCCTTCCCTTCCCCTCCTTCTCCTTTCCTGCCTCTCTCTCCTTCCCTTCCCCTTCCCTTCTTCCCTCTCTTCCCCCCCTCCCCCTCTCCCTCCCTCTGCCTCCCTCCTTCCTTCCTTCCTTCCTTCCTTCCTTCCTTCCTTCCTTCCTTCCTTCCTTCCTTCTATACCACTCTTATTATTTTTTTACAAATAATGCAGCAAACATATCCAACATATCTTCCTCCTCCTATTTTTTCCCACAGCAAAAACCTGTGAAAAAATCTCAGACAAGGTTCTTATACTTTGTGTTAATATTTCTAAAGAGGAAAAAATATTTTGTACCAAATAAAACTGGCTTACTACATATTATTTTATTGCGTCTAGATGAAATCCTGCTACTTTATACCATTGTGTGGTACAAGAGAATCCATACGTTTGCACCACCAGAATGTTCACTGAACACATTTTGCCATTAGTTTTTCAGGGTAACTGGAAAGCTTTGAAACCCTTTCAGGAAAACAAGAAATTCCTTGGAAAGCTCCCTCACCAAATGTTGCTGGTTTCTTTCTGCACAAGTGGTCCAATGTTGTTATTCTATCCTCACTGACCTCAATATCGCATCCAAAAGATTCAGTGAAAAACTCACAATCATTTCAATCAAATGCAGGATAACACAAACTCTGCATTTAAAATAAGCTAAGCAATAAGAAGAAGATTCTTGATCACTAAATGTATCAAGCTGCATTTGAATGCTGAAATACCTGCATTTTTCTGCACAATTATATTTAATATGCATGAAATATAAACTTCTTCTCAGAAGCCAGCTTTTTTTTTTTTTTTTAATGCTACTGGTTCTCCAGAACTGGTCAGAACCTGCTGAATACCACCTCTGATCAGAAGTGTAAGAAATGTTTAGATTACACCCAAAGGGGAACCGTGTCAGATTGGGAAGATTGTTACATATACAGGCTTTGATGATGAACCACAATGAATGTCATACTGTAAGATACATCTGTGGGTGAGGTAGAGATGGGAGAAGTGTATGTAAAGGCTTGAGATCCTTGGTGCTCTCTGAACTTGATTGTTTTTTTGCAAATGTTTCATTATCCAAACTTCTAACATCATCAGTGCACTGATGGTGTTACCTAGTTTGAGTAGTGAAAGAAACCAACCAAGTTCGGGAAGCACCAAGGACCCCACCCCCATTTCAACCCTGAGCTACAAATATTCTCCATTATCAGCATCACTGGAGGTTATTTATTTATAACCCAGACCAAGATATAGAATTTAAAAATAAGCCACATGATTAATGCAGACATAAGTAACTATATTTTGTATAGCACATGCATATATACAAGGAAAAGACCCTATAAAGTTAACACTTTGCTGAAAGGACCAAATTGTTTCTATAAACCAAGCCTATAAATAAAACATTTGCTACTACTTTAATAACCCCTGTGTATTGATCATTTAATAAGAATACATTAATCTCATCATGAGTTGAGTTTGTCAGACTAAAAAGTGGATATATTAGCTCTGGTCACCAGTGCTTAAATAGTGGGCACTTGGTGGGATGTGTAAAGCAGACTCAGCTTCTGTATTTGGGCATATACATATTCAGTCTTTATATGGAGGATTGGCATTTTAAGCAGCTGTCACTTTAGTATCTACATTGGCTCAGAAGAAGACCCTTCTATGTAAGGCATACAGAATCTTTAAGAAGTGATTAGGGAGGGGTTAGGAGAGAGAACAATTTGTCTGTATGATAGATGGAAAACTTTGACTGTGCTGACCTGGGTATCTAAGTGCCATAACCTCTTCTTGAATTGTAACAGGGATTTTTCTAGATCTAACGCAAGTAGGGCTGGCATTGACAGCCAACACTGTCTCAGTTCTTGGTTGACTTGTTTTTTTTCCAGAGTAGAATGATCTATATCATATAGAAAAATCAATGAGCTTTCCAGAAGATTGGTTTCACCCAGAATATTAGAGAATATAGCCTTGTCTGTGAGATACAGCCTAGTTCTAATCTGTGCCTTGCACTATAAATAAACTATGGAATATGTGCTATTGATTTTAAGATATTTTTTTTAAGAAAAGAATTCTGTTTCAAGGATCAAGAAGTTTTTATAAACATACATCTGAGGTCCATATTACAGCATGCCAAGAATTTTGGCCTTCTGTAGTTCTGTTGCTGAGGCGACAAAATTGTTTCCCCTTCAAATTTGTTGATAGTTAAAAGTGTTGAACTTCCATAAATAACTTTCTTGTTTGATGACCCCAGCATGTGGAGGACTGAAAATGATTGGGTATTGAAATGATTTCTTCTGGTCAATGGACTACTTTTAATGTACAGTTTGATGAATTATCAGAGTATATTTTGTAGAATACAAACGCTTTTTGTTTTTGGTAATTTATTTCAAAGCAATTTCTATCACATGCCCCAAAAGCTCCTTGAGACCTCTGTATAGCCCAGTTTTTTGAAAAGGATAGAAGATGGTTGGGAGATGCAGGATTGAAATTTGGATTAGCAGAAGCTTCTATGGTAGGGAGACTAATAAATACCCTTGCTTAACCATATTATCAGTAGGGATAAGCCCTGTTAAATCATCAGAATTAATACTTTTAGCCTCCAAAATGGTGTTAGACTGTAACTGAATAATCAAGTTAAAAAGAAAATGGTCAATCTATGAATTATTTGGTTTTTTCTTAAGAATGGAGTCATAGACCACCATTAAGTCAATAAAAGCAGCAAAAAGAACTCCATTTCTGAATTTGTAGTATTTCTTCACCAAATGATGTAATATTAGGCACCGATTTATTATTGAATGTTCATTCCTAAAATCTGCCTGTTCAGGCATAATAATGTTCTTGGAGCATGTCCCATCATGTAATTTGTGGCAGACATATCTAGCAAACATTTACTAATTACAGAAAGAAGACTAATTGGACGGCCATTGGCAGGAATTCTTGAGCTAAACTGAATTGGTGGTGAGTGCATAGACATATCAAAGTATTTTTCTTGGCAATGGATACATAAGTGGTTTATCTTGGTTTGTTTAATGTAACCCACATTAACTTTCATATTAAACACATGTTGACTTTTACTTCTGACCTCTAGACCAATATTGTGTGGCAGTAGAGGCAGTCACTGAGTAGAATCATTATCCATGGTTAACTTTATGCATACATGCAGGAAAATAATCTGTTTATACTGATCCATTGACTTTAACTGGAAGATACTCATGTAATATTTACTGCAAATGTGATGCAACTATACTTTTCTATATTGCTATAAAGTGTGTGGGTGTGTGTGGGTGTAGGTGGGTGGGTGGGTGGGTATGGGTGGAAAAGAGAGAAAGTGATAATTAATGTCACAGTCAAATTAGCAACGGAAGCCAGTTTTGTACAGGAAACAGCAAATTATCAATTATGTTTAACTTCACTCTTGTTTTCCCGCTTGTTTTGATGTCAGAGATAAGAATAAGATTGATCAGCCTGTCAGAGTATTGGCATGGTTTTACCCAAAACACTTCACAAACCAAGTTTTTCTTTTTAAAAAATGCCTGGAAGAAGAAAATCTATTAATTATTCACACTTTAAACTTGAAGATGGTGTTAAGTTTGGACTTCAAAATAGCTTATAGAAAGAACTTCCCATTACTTTTAACTTTTTTTAAAAAAGGCTGACTTGAAACTCTTTAGAAATCATGGCGCAAAATGATTTCTCTCAAGTAACAGATAAACTTACACATTTTTCTATATCCTACAAGAAGGGCACCTCTTTGAAGTTGAACACTGAGTACAAAAATAGTAGAAGTGATTTTATGGAGAAATGACGAGTGTGAACTGCTTTTATCTCCGGCTAAATATTTACTTCGCTTATTTATCATGCAGTTTTTTGTTGTTGTTCTTAGATTTCCTATTTTGGTTAATTTCACAATATGAAATGGAGCAGAAGGAAACCATAATAAACTTGAAATAATTGTGTTTGGTTTTTTTCACCAATTCACATATTATATGTTCTACACCCATCTTAAAATGCCAGATCCAGCCTGCAATGTGGTCAGATCTAGCTCACGGGGCCGTCCTGGGAAATGTAAGGGGCCAGCCTACATCACTTCTTTAGAAATTCATGACACAAAATGATTTCTCTCAAGTAACAGATAAACTTCAATTCTTGCACAATTTTTCTGTATCATACAAGAAGGGCACCGCTTTGTGCAGTAATAAATTGGTTTCTACAGCTTCGGTACAGGCTAGGCCTCACATAGGTTGAAAGCGCGTACCAGGAACAGAGAACATCAATCAACAAACACGTCATCATGGGCAAATAACTGGAATGTAAGCGCTGATTTGCTACTTAGTACCTTTTAAACTGACCATGTAACTGTGATTGGATGTTACTATGTGTGCACTAATATTCCTACTCATGTAACTTAATGATTGGATAGACTTCACTGCTTGTGACGTATCACTGTGTGTTTTTTAATAAAAGAGCTTCCCCGAGCTTATGAGAGGGGCAGCTCACCCAAGATAGAACCTGCGTTGGTGTCTTTCTTGATGCATTCGACTACCCAGTGAGAAGCCTTCCTAATGCGGAGCAAAGCCGCAGCTTTGAAGTTGAACACTGAGTACAAAAATAGCAGAAGTGATTTTATGGAGAAATTTTGAGTGCCAGCTCAAATGCAAAGAGGAAACATCAATAAGAAGAGGAAACGTTGGTCCAGCGTGGCTTTGGCCCAATTGTTGTGGTTCGCTGGCAGCCTGTGCAGACGGCAGCAGAATCAGACAATGGGAAAGAACGGGGACCAGTCCAGGAATCTGGAGAGGACTCAGATGAGGGTCCTGCATCCGATGCAGAGATGGGGCCAGGACCATCTGGGAGTGGGGTGCTGACTCCGGAGCTTCCAGAGTCTGGCAGCAGCAAGGCAGAAGACTCAGGGGAGCCTGTTCCCAGTGTGCATGTGCACAGAGCTGCTAGAAGGCAAGAGAAGCTGAAACAAAAGGGGCGACTCGGGAGTAAGGCTGGAAGGTAATTGCCCCTCCCAAAAGGTATAAAGGACATGCAAAGTTGATGAAACCTTTTCAGGAAGCAAAGTCGTTTGTTCAGTTCAGACTCATTCCTGAAGTTCTTTGTACTTCAGTTGGTTTTTGTTCTAGTTTAATTGACACAGATAACAGATAATCTGAGTTGGAAGAGACCTTGTAGGTCATCTAGTCCAACCCCCCACCGAAGCGGGAGACCCTACACCATTTCTGACAAATGGCAGTCCAATCTCTTCTTGAAAGTCTCCAGTGATGGTGCTCCCACAACTTCCGAGGGCAAAGCTGTTCCATTGGTTGATTGTTCTCACTGTCAGAAAGTTTCTCCTTATTTCCAGGTTAAATCTCTCCTTGTTAAATCTCTCCTTGACACTTCTGCTATTGGCAGCACTTCACAGAAAAGAAAGGTGGGTGCTTATCTTGAGGGACTGTTTGAGATTCATTACTGGCTGGGAATAAAAATAATTCCCAACATTGCAATAAAACAAGACTTGTTTTTAAAAATAAGCATGTGTGTAATTACGGTCTTGGAAGCCTTGGTCAGAACACCAGTCTACCCAGTGCAAAGAGGAAACATTGGACCAGCATTGCTTTGGTCTGGTCTACCCAATAAAAAGAGGAAACATGCCAGCAGTTTGGGGAGTTGTGTCAAGCTGGCCATGGCCACCCAGTTGGCAATGCCTGCTTGGCCCCTGAGAACCACAGCCCTGATGTGGCTCTCATTGAAATTGAGTTTGACACCCCTGATATAGAGGCACTAAATAATATATATTTAGGTATATATACTTTCAATTCTGCAATGCAAACCTTATCATATTCTTTTTGTTTCATTTGTTTGTTTCTGCATGAGTACACCACACTCAAACCAAATCTGCATCATGGTTGCATATTCACTATACATCAGGCTTGTCTTATTTAATGTGGTATATTTTTGACACTAGTATTTTAACCCTTTTATTTTGGTTTTTCTTTTTCTATTGTTAATACAGTATTTTATTCTTCTATTTTCCCCCTGAGAATATGCAGCACAACATTACTCTGGTATAGCATATTGCTGAGAGAGATCATTACATTCAACACATCCTTCTAGCTGAGTCTATAAAAGTAGAAAGCAGATGGCATTAAAGCAGGCTAGAGAGAGGAAAACAGAAGGACTAGATTTTTGTCTGTTTGTAACTTTCAACCAAAATATTATTTTAAAATTGATTGTGTTCCAAAACAACATGTTATTTTGCAATGAATATCTATGAATGGCAATCACACAACAATATTTTAAGAACTGGGACCTTGATTAGACACTGAGATTTTTCAACAGAAGGAACATTTTAATTCTAATGTTCATTTTAATAATAATGAAGTTTTAAACATTTTAATGTCTTTTGTTTCACAATTTTAATAAGATTTTCATGCTATTTTATGGTTTGGGAATTGCCCAGAGTTCATTATAAGATGGGCAGCTATATAAATGTTCTAAATAAGTAAATAAAAATATGTCAGTTCAACTGATCTTTTACCGGCATTAATTCATTTATTTCCTAAAATAATCTTCAAAGCATAATTTGGGTTAAGCAATGAACAAAGGAGAGAAATTAAGTTCTCCCTTCTTCCCTGGATCAGTCCTTCAATCAAATTTTGTGGTTGCCAGTACAAAGAACATATTGATGGTTTGACATTGAATTAAATACCCGCAGTTGCTACCATATTATATAAACAGCTAGGCAGAGAAGGTACACAGAAAGCCTTTCTAAATCATTTTAATATTAATGATCAACTGGTATACAGAGTAACCATACTGAAATTTTTGGATTTTTATTTTTATTGGATGGTCATTCTTGGCTTGTTATTCATCAGTGACTATGTTAAGGAGGAAATATAATTACTGGTTAATATAATGCAACTGTTGTAAGAATTTGTGCATTGCTTAATTTTGGATCAAGTATAATTTTACTGGCAGGAAGCTGCTACTTTAATTCTAAAGGACAATAGTTGTTAATGACAGAAGGGGGAAAAAAGGACACATGTAATTTTTTCCTTGCGGTTCATCACTTAATCAATACATTTCTGATGATTATTAAATGTATACATTTGTAAGTATTTAATGCTGAATGATTAAATTGACCTAGCACATGTGAATGAAAACTGGCTCAGTAAATGGAAGGCCACATGGCTTCAACCAAGCCTACTAGGATGTTAAATTCAATAGAAGTCAAAATATATTAGGAATCCATTCTTTAACTAAGGATCAGAGGTGGTATTCAGCAGGTTCTGACCAGTTCTGGAGAACCAGCAGTGGAAATTTTGAGTAGTTTAGAGAACAAGCAAATACCACCTCTAACTGGCCCTGCCCCCATCTATTTGCTGCCTCCTGAGTCCCAACTGATGGTATGGGTCTTCTATTGGTTGTCCTGAACAGGAGAACAGAGCTGGAAAGTAGGTTAATGGAGTGGGGAAGGAATAGGATTTTGCAATATTCTTCCCTTGGAGTGGGGTGGGAATGGAGATTTTACAGTATCCTTCCCCTGCCACTCCCACCATACCACTCCCACCAAGCCACACCATGCCCACCAAGCCACGCCCACAGAACTGGTAGTAAAATAATAATAATCCCACCACTGCCAAGGAAACCAGATTAGCTGTCTTAAAGATCACAGGTGAGACAGATATTTTTTTTATTACTATAATCACCATAAAAAATAACCTTGAGGAATAGGAAGAAGAACCACAACCAAGCTAATGGTCAGATAAAAGAAATTTGGGTCTAGGGCAGAAATGTACTCTGAGAAAGCCTTTGAAATATGACTCTCCCTACTTCTCAATAAGATAAAGGAAAGGGAAGAAGAAGTGCATTCAGACTTGCAGGTTTCCCTCACAATAATCTTTACAATGAATGTAGTAGCTTGCATGTCTTTGGTATCCAAGTTTGTTTTACCTTGGAGAGCTGACAGTTGTGAATTAACTTTGCTTCTCAATAGTCTCCTTGTCTGAGCCAATTGATTGTCTTGAGGAATTTAAACATCAATCTCAACATTAGAAGATCAGGCGTTTAAGGCAAATACCCAGTAGAGTCACTAGAAAAAATGTTATAGTACAGTAAGTCAAATAAATGCACTTAAATTGGAAGAAGAAGGAGAACAGTACACAGGGAAATCACTGAGTAAAATGTACACATGATCAAAGATTTCCACATCTATTCAGATATATTGGTGGGTAATTTCTTTTTCTGCTTTGTGAATAGTATTTTTTTGGGCGGGGGATTTATCTGCAGAGATCTTACAGTACATCTATCAGTAGAGCTCAAGCAAAGACTGAACTGGACCAAAGCCAAAACTGCATGAGGACATCTATTCTCTTTATTTTGCCTTTGTCGTTTTTTTCTCCTTTTCTTCCCAAGAAGAAAGTTGAAATCGATAATTATTTCCAGAGTAGGAAGTACAAGATATCTAATCATCATGTTTTTAAATTTAGGACAAAGTATGTTGAAAATTAGTCAAATTGTTATCAATTGTCCATACCTATAATCATAATTTAGAAAGGAGTCCCATCGTTTTTCAAAAGAAGAAGAATATAACTGCAGCCTTAGGGAAAACAAATAGAAGCAATGGTGAAACTTACACCCTAGCATAACAAACTTATTTATTGCACACATTTATGTCAATCAAGATGGCTACAATTCACTATTATGCAGTGTTTCATGGTTGGTTACCTTTTCCTGAAGGTTTTCAACATAATGTAACAATCATTTAAACAGGAAGGTCTGATTGAATGTTCGCTAGGTCAAACACAAATTGTCAGTCTCACTTCTTAGATACCATTATTAGCCACGTTCTGCTGAAATCGTAAATGAAAACAGAAGAGCTTCTCCCATAGCATGCTATGAAGTAGAATATATTTAAATAAATATTAGCAATATTACATTTGTACCAAGCATCTAAAATTACATCATTAATATTAATGGTGTTTTACTGTGCACAAATACACAGATACCATATTTAATAGTGAAAAAGGTAGTTTACTTCCCTAAGCTTTCCAATTTTCATTATAATGGTGGGGGGGAAAAACCCTTACTTTCACTGCCTGCTCCCATTTAAAAAAAAAAAAAAAACTATTCAGGAAATGTGTTTTTTCCCTCCAGATTCCCATTTTGGTTTGCATTCCTTGTCTGCTGTTATCTCCTTGAATAAACTGCTAATTTCTATACCAAGTGTGTGAATGTATAATTGAAATCAGAAGCCAGGACAGTTCTATGGAGTACTTTGGCATTGTGCAATTGTATGTGTGCATGTGTGTGTGTGTGTATACAGAGAGACGAGGGAGTGAGGGAGGGAGAGGCATACACAGAGGCAGAAACAGAGGCAGAATTTTCATCCCCTCATCTGGAAAGAAATCTTACAATATATTGTGAGAAAGAGACTAACAGAATTTGGGGATCTGGTTAGTGTCAAGAGTCCATTAGTTTTTCTGGTTCCAATACTGGAACTTAACTGAACATGATTTCACTAATTGGACTGGCATGGTGATGTTTGGCTACAATCACTGCCATCATTGGTGGAAAATATATTTACAAAAGCTAAATGTTCCTGACATATTGAGATAGAGTATTTTAATTCTCCCATCAACCATTAGCTTTGATTGCACTGATGGAAGTTGTATTCGGCCATAACCAGATAGTCAATGGATTTCCATCCATACTTTATTGCTTGAAATAGAGGCACAATCAGCTCAAGCCAGTGTATTCAAGATTGTCTTTCGCCCTGTTGATTGTCCTGTTATTCTTTAACTGTTAAGTGTACTGATAAGGAGATGTTAACTTCCTTAACAATATACTTACAACTTCTGTAAAGAATATTGGAAGCTCTTATCAAAATTGTAATAAAGTGATATGAAAAGTTGTAGAATTAATATGGTGGAAACTGTTCCGTAAACAGCCAAACTGTTAGCGATGGTGGCTAGGAATGAAGGAAATTCAGGTAGCTTAGAGTCATAAGTAGCTACCCATTTGCTTTCTCTCCTCATCTTTTTAACTATTGCTCCAATAGGATTAATACTTTAAAAGCCAATTTAAAGTTTTGCTCTAAATGCATAAATTGCATGTTGTGCTACATATAGACATGAATGTTTCATGCCACTTAAAATGGAAGTGTCAGGCTCTGAGTGCAGCGTCGCTTACCTCAGAGTCCGCTATTTCACCAGGTCTTGGCGAGTCAACCCGTCAGCAGCTCCCAACTGACGAATTACTCCCGGCTGAAGTTATGAACCCACACTCCGCATCTGGTGCAGCAGACACTGTGAGGTGAAACTGTTTTCCTGCAAGCCCGGGACTCAGCTGAGGGGGATGGAAGACACTGGGGAGCGGGTAGGAGGTTGCCGATAGATACATGCCAGGAGGATGGTGAAGGGAGCACGTGGTGGGGATTGTTTACATGGAACCGGTTTGAGAGAGGAAAACAAGCAAGTAGGATGACCTGAAGGTAGGGTTACAGCAATGGAGGGTAATTGAGTTAAGTTAGATACTAAAATGTATCTCCCTCTTCAGCTGAAGCAGTGGTGGTATGCTACCGGTTCAGCCCGGTTCAACTGAACCGGTATTAAAAGCCTCCAATGATCAGCTGAGATGAGGGAAAAAAGCCTCCTACAATCAGGTGAGAGGAAAAAGAAAAGAAAAGCACAGGATAGGCCCTCCCACCTGCCCCTGCGCTTTTCTCTTCTTTATCCTCTCACCTGATTGGGCACTGCAGGCCTCAGCTGGTGTGTAGACAGCTGTGCACGTGTGTTAGGTGTGCATGCAAGCGTTCACCAAACCGGTAGTGGAACAGGTAGGATCCCACTGCTGAGTTGAAGAGAGTGTTCCCTGAGTATGCCCTTTACAAGAATTAATCTTGATAGTAGAAACCTCTGTTTCTACAATTTTGAGACATTCCATTTGCAAATCTAAAAGCTGTCTAAATCTTCTGATTCAATGCAAGCAGCTGGACTCTTTTTGAATAAGAACTGAGCTCCCAGCTGATGGGAAAAAATCAATTAATATGTAATCTCAGGAAATCCACTCACAGTAAATTATGCTCAAGGATTTGTAGAAAAACTGGTACTTTGGATAAGCACATTACTACTTTGGGTTGCAACATTAAATTATAATGGATGATATGAAAACAATGCAGGCACAATAAGAGGTGATGGAGAATGCGAAAACTTATGAATTCAGTATGATAGATTAAGGGTGAAAGGCTAAATTTTAAAAACCAGTGGCGATTTAGATTTGCATAAGAAAGCCTTGATTAAAATATGAGAAGACCTTATATTTACATTTAATAGCAGATATTAGCAGATCCTCTGCCTATTTTTGTTTAAAATGTGTGAAAATGTTTACAAGAGCTATTCTTACTACCTTCTGATTATGAGTGGAATGTGAACAATACTTCTTTTAAATTAGAACCAGTGCAAAATTTTCTGCAAGTGTTGGTCCTAACATAGTAAAACATGTCATTTCATGAAAAATTGAATTCAGTTCCGTTGCTGCAACCACAATGTTTTTTGTCCAAATACTTTCTTAATGAATGGTTTAAATTATTCCCAGACTTCTTTGTTCCTATATTTTTAAGATATGTGGGGTGAATCTTTTAATATTAGTAAATTTATTTTTACATAAGATTATAAAAATAAAGTCCTGAAGTTTTGTCTAAGTCTATTTATTTAATTAGGATGTATATCAACATTCTCTCTCTCCCTCCCTCCCTCCCTCCCTCCCTCCCTCTCTCTCATTTTAGCTAGCCATCCAGCTAGCCAACCAGCCAGCTTTCATAATTAATTCACCCTTATTATATATATTAATATATAATATATAATCTAAATCTACATCTATATCTATATCCAATAGATGCATTCGATACAGGTAGAGACATAATAGATATTGTAGTATTGTAGTATTTCTATATGCTGATGCAGAAAAATCCTTTGATATAAGGCTTTTTCTGCATCAAAATAAAATATTCACTTATTTTAAATTCTTAAAATAAGATTAGAATTAGATTAGAAGAACTTTATTGTCATTGTACAAGTACAACGAAACTGTGGATGCACCTAGCAACTGTTCGCAATACAATAAAGCCAAAGCACTTAAAAATGAAGATAAGAAAAATAGAGTACCCATGTCTCCATTTCCAATTTGAGAGTACAATATCTACGAATATACACAAAATATACATCCAATACTGACTGTAATGCTTAGCCGAGTATAATACACAAGAGATGGATTGTACTGTAATATGTTATTATACATCTGAATGGGGTATAAAGATTTCACATCTTTTCACATCTTAATGAGGTAGTGACTTCATGTTTATTTGTGGTTCGGATGGCCCAGGGAAAGAAACTATTTGTTAGTGTAGTGGTGTGGAGTTTTATTGACCTAAAATGCCATCCAGACGGCAGCAGATCAAAAAGATAATTGCCAGGGTGTGAGGGGTCTTCTATAATGGCCTTGATTCTGCTTTGGCAGCGGGACCTGGCTAAGTCTTCCAGGGAGGGCAGAGAGCAACCAATGATATTTTGAGCTGTGTTTATCACCCTCTGTCCAGTTTTCCTGTCCTCAACTGTGGAGCCTGCATACCACATACCCAGACAATATGTCAGAGTGCTCTCCACAGAGGCTTTATAGAAAGCCAGCAACAGCTTCTTATCCAGATTGTTCTTCATGAGAACCTGAAGCCTCTGCTGAGCCTTCTTCACTATGGCCTTGGTGTTAGTGGATCAGGAGATATCAGCTGAAATATGGATGCCAAGGAATCTGATTGTAGGGGCAGTTTCCACTTGTTCTCCACTGATGATGAGTGGGGCATGGTCCTGTCCATGTTTCCTGAAGTCCATAATCAGTTCTTTGGTTTTATGGACATTCAGTGACAGATTGTTCTGTGAACACCAGATAGAAAGGTTCTCTACTTCTGCCCTATATGCCGTCTCATCCTCTCCAGAGATGAGACCAATCATGGTCATGTCGTCCACAAACTTTATGATGGTGTTTGTTGCGTGGCTTGGTGAGCAGTGAAAGGTGTACAAGGCATATAGCATGGGGCTCAAAACACAACCCTGAGAGGAACCAGTACTGCATGTAATAGTGAAAGAAAGGTGGGGGCCAAGTCTAACAGACTGTGGTCTGTTTGTCAACAAGTTCTTAATCCAGGAGCACGTGGGGGTGGGGACCTGCAGATTATACAGTTTGGTTACTAGTATATCTGGGATGATAGTGTTAAACGCAGAGCTGTAGTCCACAAAGAGCATCCTCACATAGCTCTGTTTGTTTTCCAGATGACTCAGCGCACTATGAAGTGTGATGGCCACAGCATCCTCTGTAGATCGGTTTGCTCTATAAGCAAACTGATGTTGATCAAAGGAGGGTGGGAGGCAGTTTCTGATGTGCTGTGCAACTAGTCGCTCAAAAACCTTCATAATGGAGCTTGTTAACACTATGGACCTATAGTCATTGAGAGTGTTTATATTTGTTTTTTGGGGGAAACAAAAATGGGAAGTGATAATTAGATTTGGTTTCCTAAGTAGGTAATTGGATTTATTTTTACTATTATATGTTGCTGTTTTCTAATCAATCTCTTGATTCTGAGTTTTGGTGAACTTTTTGGAGGTTTTTTTTTTTGTCAAATATTCATTCGCTTAGTGTTTTATTGTTTCCATCATTGTTCCTTTTTGTATCTTTGTGCAATTTTTTTCTAATATTGTGATAACAAAAAAAAAGAACAAAATTTATTCACATATTTATATTATTTTCCAGGATTCATTTAAAAGAAAAACTGCTAATAATTTGTCAAGGGACTGTTCTGCTCCTAAAACTGTTATGCTATCTTTAAAAAAAAGTTAAAATAGTTTAGTACATTTATTATAAACATGCCATTGTCCTTCATTTTTCTATTGTAAATGTAACATATTTTTTCTGTATATATAATTTCAATTGCTTCTTTATATTTATTCAGCTGTTATTATCAAGTGCATAGTTTGCCTTTTACTGTTTCATTTCTTTAACAATAACAATAAAAATGTATATTTTTTCAACCCTGTAATCCTTTAATTTGAGGTAGAATCCAGGAGGCTGGATGGAGCTGAGTATTTACTGCCTGGATGCCCTTCTTGACAACATGCAAAGTTCACAGTAGATATTTTTTCTTTGTACCCTGGTAGAGACAAACATCTGCCGCTGTTTAGGATTAAAATCTCAACCTTCCAAATGGGAGATAAGCACCTTCACCACTAGGCCATTATGCTGCTCTTATTCTAACAATAACTTTTTTTTAAAAAAATAAATCAAATGGTTGACCATGGTGAATAGACTTTCCATACTGGAAAATGGGGGTGAAAGTTGTGATATTGCATAAAGTGTTTGTCAGAACAGTTTCAGGTTAGAGTGAAAACAAAATGTCAAAAATCCAATGTTTGTATTCCAAATTCTTCTTCCTCCTCCTCCTCCTCCTCCTCCTCCTCGGGTTTGTCTTTGAATTCAATTTCAATCAAAGTTGGTACACAGATGAAACAAATACTGTGGGGGTAAGTCTCCCCTAATACCCGTTTGGGGTGTGTATGTCTTAAAATGCATTCTACTGTACAGCACAATGAACTTGCCATGGTAACGGTTCACAAGGGGGCTCTCTTTCAGCCCTCCAAGGAAATGTCAGGTGATTGGCCAAGTGCAATAAAAAAAAATGAAACACCAGCATAGACAAGAAACTCCCGAGGAGAGGAATAGAAGACTTGTGACGCTGCGTGAGAGACAGTACAACAGTGTGAGTCCTGACTACAGGATTTTCCTGTCTAATACAGGATTGGAATAAATAAATACCTGGGCAATGCCAGGTTATTGGCTAGTGTCATATAAAACCAGATGAAAAATAATCACTTGTTATGTTCTTATTGACAGTAGGATAGTAGTAAAAACTGAAGTAGTAAGATTTGCAGAAATGCAGTATGTAAATGAATGCATTCTGCCCACACATTCTGCCTGAGTGGACAAATAAACAGGCAAAACAAATGTAAATACACACACACACACACACACACACACACACACACTTAAAAATATGGTGGCCATTTGCCAGAACAAAATAGTGCTACTGAGTTTAATTTAAAAAAAGGTTTGACAAAACGAACACTGATTTTGTTAATTATTTATCACAGGATCCCAATTCTCACTGTGCTACCTCTGGGGGAAGAATCATAACAAATACTTATTCTAGACAGTAATAGTATACATTTCAAACCTGAATCATCAATTTTTACTCTAAGGGAATAATTTTGGAATATATAGTGTCGTATCTTTTGGCAATAAGGCAGCAGATTGTAATTAAAGTTCCTTTTCTGGAGCTGCATATACACTTCTTTAACTGGCTGTCTCATATATTTCACTGTTTGGGTGCCTCCTGTACCAAAATATCACAAATTACCTGTTATGAATATTGAATTCAGGTTCAACATCTCATGTACACAACATCTGTGGTAGAGTAGAAATAACTTTTCAAAGATATACAACATATTAAAGGTTCTACTAATATCTACGTATTAAGGTTTTAGTATGGACAAATTTTAGTATGTGTTCATTTAATTTGTAGTACCGGTAGATTTTTTTCCCCCTTTAACTTGGCAATTTTAAGATTCAATTAGCTCCCACAATTCTCCAGTCAGTTCTGGCAATTGAACTCCACACATCTTTACATTGCCAAGTTTGGAAATAACCACTGATTTATATCCTGTCTTTTTCTAATAAGCTTACATGGATAGCTCTCCGTGGAGGGATATATAGTGTTTCAAAAAGGAAAAAGGTAATTTGAAGAATGGGAATCCTCACAGGGCCCCCATGAAGAATTGCTTAAAAAAACTAAATATGTTCCTGGAATTGTGTAAAACCCTTTCCATTAAAGGAGATTGTGATAAAAGCTAACTGTTTCCTCCCATCTGAATCATCTTTTCCCCTACAAATCCAGATCACGGCACCGCCCCTTTATATTTGGTGTCTTTCCTAATTCAATCTCCATGATAACCATTTGTGGGATAGATTTGGTTGAAACAGATTACTTCAAATTGACCTACTGAACTCTCTGGTCAAATTGAGCTTGAATTTGTCTTCTGGTCTGTGATCTCTGCTTATTCACGATACTACATTGCCTCTAAACTACTACTTCCACCATCCTGTTTCCACCTCTCCCTTACAGCAGCAAATTTCTCACTTGTCACTTCAAAGTTTCTCCCCTGAAACAATTTTACATTCATTGATTATTTTTTTTAGTTCAACTATTGCTGTAAGCACCTCTCAGGTTAGTTACTTAGATAGTTAATTTATGTATGCATATATACAATTTACAGCAGTGTTTTTCAAACTTGGCAGTTTTCCCAGCATGCTGGCAGAGAAAATCTGGGAGTTAAAGCCCACACATCTTAATGTTGCCAAGATTGAAAAACACTGATTTAGAAGCTGTCTGACTCCTAATGACTCTGGGCATTTTACAGTTGCAAAATGTAAGAACAATGCAAAACACAGAAAAGAAATCATAAGCAGCTCAGAAATAAACATGTAAACAAAGAAAACCCAATCCAACAGGCTCCAAACCAACCTCAATTAATTAGAGTTGCATATAAATACTATTTTCAAAGCAAAACCCCCCTCCAGAATTATTTCCCTTTAAATCCCCCTTTTTACTGCATTCATAAGCTATTGAGTAGGAACAGATTTATTGATTCAGTGTATATTTCTCCAAGGCCAGTCTCAATCAGTGTTAATAAGGAGTAAGAGATCCAGTCCACCACCTCTCTTCTGTGTATATCACAGAGCTCAGTACTCTCTCCACTCCTTTTTAACATCTACAATGAAGCTGCTGGGTGACTTTATCCATCACCATGGATTGAGTTGTCATCAGTATGACTTTGAATAAATGGAGCTTCAAGATCAGGAACAGGGTAGCACAACCCCACAGACCTGGATCAAAACTTAGGGTTTTTGCTGGGCTTGTGACTCCTGTTCAAAGAACAGGTGGCAGTCATGGTTAGGAGAATCTTTGCATAACTTTGGGTTGTGTGTCAATTGTGGATATTCCTGGATCAGGAGACCATGTGTTCAATCATTCAATCCCTGGTCATCTCACACTTGTACTACTACTATAATGTGCTCTGCATAGGGCTACCCTCGAAGAGCATTCAGAAGCTTCAACTGGTGCAGAGTGTGGCAGTGAGGGCAGTCTTGCATGGCCAATTTGCAATGTTGTTCCACAAGCTGCAGTGGCTGCCAGTTTGGTTCTGGATTCAATTCAAGGTGTCGGTCATCACATTTAAAGCCCTGCATAGCATGGGTACAGGTTATTTGAGGAATTGTCTAATGCCTATTAGAAAAGCTCATCCCACCCATGCCAACAAAGGAGGCATACTACAGTTCCTGTCTGTCAAAGAATTTGGGGTTATGGGGTCTAGGAGACGAGCCTGAGCTTTTGGAACATCTTGTGGTGAGATTGTATCTCATCCTCCTGACCATCCACAAGATCCTGAAGACCTGGTTCTGCCAGTTTTCCTGGGGCTCCAAGGGAGAAGTACCATGCTGAGGTGGTTGATGGACTAATAGTAAATCCCACCTAAACCCTGCACATGTTCCTCCATTCACTCCCATCTTTTATTATCATCTTGTATACTTTTAATTGTTATTTTTATTATGGTTCTTCTACCAGTTTTAATGTTGTAAGCCATCCAAAGTCACCTTGTGGCAAGATGGACAGAAAAAACAATCAATCAATTAATGGGTAGAATAAATTTATTTTTATTGAATGATTCCATTGATAATTGCAATAGTTTGATACGACAATTGCATCTTGTAAAGCAGTTATGCTCAAGTAATATTTCTTGATGTATTTTTAATGAAGTCCAAAGTGTATTTAACAGTATACAATTTAGGATGCATTGTGTGTTAAAATAAGTGTCACCTGCTAATATTGCAATCACGTAGAAATGTTTGTCTTCAACTTTTGTCTTCAGTGTTTGCTAATCCCATTACTTTTATTTTTTATTAGAAAGTTACATTATAATATATTAATGTAATAATCAGCTATATTAACTATAATTAAAATTCCACTCAGTAGTATAGTTGAAACAATTAAGCACCCACCTTTTATGGCATCATGAAATATCATTTGAAAAATAATTATCAAACAATAAATACTATCAAACATGTAAATATTAAGTAAAATAGTAATTAAAATTAATCAAAACTATAGGGTATTATGATGACATTCTAATTATTTCAGTTATAGAGTTGAAGTATGGAGTTTGCCATTCTTAATTTTCAGTAAGTTATGACTATTATTCTCAAAATTATCTTACTATCTTTTTCATTTATTCTTTCAAATCTCCAAAGTAAAATAGGAGATTAAATAGTAAAAATTGACTCATCAATGTTGCACTGTTTTGCTGAAATACCCAAAGCAGTGAAGTGTGTTTGTGTGCACACACATGTGGTGTACTCACACTGCATCCAGTTTTTGTCAGCACATCACAAAAAAGATGTTGAGAGCAGTTGTGGGATTCAATTTTTTTTACTACCGGTTCTGTGGGCATGGCTTGGTGGGTGTGGCAGGGGAAGGATACTGTAAAATCTCCAGTCAGAGATGGTATTTGCTAGTTCTCGGCATTGTCGGCCATCTTCCGCCATGCTGCAACCCATGCTATCTTTGTTGCAGAGTCTCTTTGCCATTTGGCCAACTCCAATTGGGCCTGAATTTTGGCCAATTCTGCCTGTTGGTTGGCCTGGGCCTCAGCCATTTATGCTTGTTGTTTGGCTACTGCCGCCTTCTGCCATGCTACCTCCTCTGTGGCAGCTTCTACTTCAGCTTCTGCAGCCCGGTCAGCATAACTTGCTGCTTTGGAGGCCTTAGATGTGCCACTGCAATGGGAGGATGCTCTGGAGGGATGGTGAGACCCAGCAGCAGAGAATTGGTGTGAGACACTGGAACCTGCTTGCGATCTAGTGGGCTTGGGATGGAGGGAGGAGGCTTTCTTAGACTGGTGGGAGGAGGCTGCTTGTGATTGAAGACCTCTGTCGGATGTGGCCTTCTCCCTCGGTATTTGCTCCTCCTGTAGCGCATTGAGGAGCACAGCGTGGAGGGAGTTTTTTCATTCCTGGATGCAGTCTTTGCGTTCTTTGTTCACCTCCTCGAAGCATTGAATGTGTTCTTGGAGCTCTGGGTCTTCCAGGTTCGACTGTATGTACTTAAGCTTACTTTCACTGTCTCTCCACCATGCAAGATGCTCCTCTATTTCCCTTCTCCATTAGTAGGAGGTTCTTGAGGGGCAACTTGCTTTTGGGGGCATCGCAGATCCTTACCAGCTCCATCCATGCATCTGCATGATGGCGATACTGCCTGGCCCAATCCTCTTTGAAGCGTGTCACTTCCTATGCCATCTGAGGTCATAGGCTTTCTGAGGTGTTGCCATGTCTTCGGAGGTTTGGATGTCTGGATGAGGGTTTCGGAAACCAGGCTCTACATTTACATCTAGGGTGAATGGAGGATTCGAGTCCTCTGGTACTGCAGGGACATCTGTCTTGGCTAAAGAAGTTGCCATGCTTCAAATTGGTAAAAGGTGAATTTGGAAAATTAGGTGGTTTTCCATGCAATTCCCTTTTTTTGTACTAGGGGGGTGCTATAAGCAGGTAGCAGAAAGTAGAATTGCTGCTGAATTTAATACTTAAGCACGTAGGTGGCACTGCAGAGTCTGGGCGGTGCTAGGTGTGTTGTGAAGTCTGAAGACTTGGGGGCTAAACGCAGAAATTTGCCTGTTAGTGTTGCTTGCTACACAAGGTAGCCTGAGAGATTGCATTGCGAAGTCTAGAGACTTGGGGGCTAAATGCAGAAATTTGCCTGTTAGTGTTGCTTGCTACACAAGATGGCACTAGAGGGTCTGGAAGACGCTGTTGCTATGCTCATGTTAGGTTGCAGTTAATCCTGGAACCAATTAAGTTGTTTAAATTTTCCACAATAGTTGCAAAAATAAAAAATAAAAAAAGGATTTTCACTGGTTAAATTTGAGGAACTTTGTATAATTTTTGTGAAACTGTGTAAAAAAAAAATCTTATAAGAATTTGCAAACACATATTTGAAAACTCTGGGAAATTTCTCCTTGAGCACCAGATGTTGCTTTGGGCAGAAAATCTTACAGAGTTCTGCTAAAATTCCCTTTCTAGAGTGTAAGCATTAACAATTCAGCAGAGATAACATAGAACTCAAGAAAGCTGGCAGGAAAGGGTCCTTCTCTGCTTAAGGGGAGAAAGGAAGTCACTGTAGGTTTTTTAAGCCAAAAGGAAATGCTCTCTTGGATTGGCTTTGTGTCTTGGGAGGGAGGAACATCTGCATCTGTAAAGAGCTTTTAGACAAAAGCCCTAGTAGCATGCCGTATTTTTATGGCTGGCATCAGGTATGCCACAAAACAAAACAAAACAAACTTTTTTTTTTCATATCATAAAGGTGCCATTTGTTGGGGGAGTGAAGATGTATCCAATTCATTATCTGTTTTATTTTCCCAAGGAGCCTCACATCCTCCAATTAATAGTTGTAGCAATTAAAATTCTAAATAATTCTCAAAACAAAGCATTAGAAATAAGAAAATGTATGGAATGGTAATTAATTTTGGAAGATTGATCCTTATAGAAGTCCTGTTTCAAATTGAAATCAGAGGGTCAATTCTGCAAATTAAGTATATTAAGTATATCAGCATGTCAAGCCTGAATTCCTTGATATTCATCTGGGCCACAAATGTCATTCTACACAAATTCTTCCATGATGATCATTAATGTATGAAACCTCTAGGGTCAACATGTCTTTAATAAGTTTTATAGCTCTCTCCTGTCTGAAGAATAGCTATCTCATTCAACAGCTGATCAAAATGTCATCTTATTGAAGAAAATAATCTAAACACAACACAGTCACCTATTTTTGATTCTGATACTAAATTATTCTTATATTCAAAATACTATAGAAGGCACAGGGAATGTGAACAATGACTGTGGGGCACTTAATATTTTCCTTTCAGTCTCCAACCAATTGCCCTTCAAAAATGTTAAATATAAGTGTCTTCATTTTCAGGCAGTTGAAGAAATTAAGAATTTCAGTCCAAGTAATATTAGAAAGTTCCAGGTTGAGATGGGTTGCTCTGTTTCATAATTAGAAAATAATGTTACATTTATTGCATAGTAAAATATGCAAATCATCAAAATGATTGTTTGTCCCCTGGGAGTCCAGCTGTTGCATTAAATGCATACCTACTATGGACCTAATTATTGGGTGTTTTTCCATTATATCTACAAGTTCATTCATGACTGTTTATTTACCAACCTTCTGTTGCTGTTCAGTAAGAATTAATATGGACACTTCTACCTTTCTCTTTGTTCTTCAGTTTAGCCTCTCCAGTTCTACTAATTTATGGATCAACAATAAATTGTTCAGAAGTGGATTTCTCTTTAACCTAAGTTCATTATGCATCTGGCAATGACTGCATTCCCTAGAAGGACATTGTCTGATTAGAGATAATGTAAGAAATTTACATTTGTTTCAAATTATTATGATAATCAGCTCTTATCTGATGTTTGCGATCACCAACTAATTACTAACACCTGGCTTTTAGGCCGCAAGGACATAGTCACAATGGCTCTAAAACTTGCAAAATACTTCAGATTGTATATTAAAAACAAACATTAATCTGCTGTATAAGTTAACTGGAGGAACAAAAGGTAATAAGGTTTGACTTGAAAAAATAGCAGAAAGTATTTTTGCAGGTGCACCAATTTATGCTTTCATGTTGTTAAAAACTAGCACTTCCTGAAATTTTCCAGCCACATAATTATACTTTCTAAATCAAAGCTGTCCTTTATAAACATGTTTATAAATAATGCCTTCTATACGTATTTTGGGCATTTGTTTTCCAGAAAAAACCAAAACAAAAAATGTTGAAATGATAGTCAGAGGTTTGTACTCATATGAATCATACACATGATTCATTAAAAATAAATGAAGCATTCACATAAAAATGTTTTTGTTTTGTTCTAAACCACCAGGACTCCTTCTTTATATCGTATATGAATGTTTATATATGAACCATAAGCAGTCAATCAATTTCATAACAACTCCATTAAATTCAGAATAAGACACATGGAGAGAAATAGAAATTTGATTTTAACATGTGGAGAATATTGACTGATACCTATATTACGCAAAGATGGAATTTCAGCCTACACAGAAAATATGTTTCCTATGGAGATCATCAAGGAGAACTGCTGTGTAATGGTGCCAATCTTAGACTGAAGCAATTAAATATTGCTCATTTAAGTCTATGGAGATTATCAGTCATCCAGGTCATGGCTGTCCCAACGATAGTTTTTTAAAAGGCAACTGGACTTTGTTTTTTTCTTGAAGATGTTTTACTTCACATCCAAGGAGCTTCTTCAGTTCTGAAGAACCTTCCAGTCAGAATTGAAGAAGGTTCTGGTGGATGCCCAGAAGCCCCCCCTTCAAAAGCCCCCTCTTCAGGAAAAAACAGCCCCCCCCCCCCTTTTACTTCTCCAGGAGGCTTTCCCGACCTTCGCATTGTAGAATTGAAAAGCATCTTTGACATTGCCCATTTAGCCAATGGATGAAAAAGAAAAGCAAGTTCAGTCAATTGTCATAGAAGGAACATTGTACCAGGTCAAAACATATGGATTTAATCAAAACTAGTTTAAATCTCAGGTGTTTGTTAATCTCACATAACCATATTAGTAACACTTTCTCAGTTCTCATAAGATGTGACAATGTCATATTATTGGCATTTTTTATTTATTTGAGAGATATATAGTTGATCTTCGCTAAAAGGTCTAGAAGTAATTTTAATTGAGAGAAAGTTCCATTAAGTTGATTGTCCTACCTCTCTAATATTACAGTAGAAACATCCTAGAATATTTGTATTAGTATCATAATCATTGGCTGCGTACTCAGATAAATGTTTATAGTGTTGTCCACCTATCAAATCCTTCCCAAAGTTTGGAAAAGACTGATGTTATTGATTAACAATATTAAACATATTGTTGCAAGATATAAGCTATTCCAAGTATAGATTTATTTTGTAATTGTCTGAAGGGAATTTTGTCAATGTTGATGTTATTCAAGTGATATTCCAGTTGCACCCAAGGTGATTGCAATTGGTATTATCTTTGCTTTCTTTTGCCACAGCCGTTCTACTTCTGTTTTTAGATCTTTGTATTTTGTGATTTTCTCCAATTCTTTCTCTTCTAATCTGCTATCCCCAGGTATAGCAACATCCACTAATCCAACTTAAATTTAGTCTTACACTTAGGCAAGAAAAACCAAAAGTACACATGTAGACTGGGACAGAGAAGAGCAACAGGATGATTAGGGGACTGGAGACTAAAACATATGAAAAACGGTTGCAAGTACTTGGCATGGCTAGTCTAGTGAAAACAAGGACCAGGGGAGACATGATAGCAGTGTTCCAATATTTGAGGGGCTGCCATGGAGAGGAAGGGGTCAAGCTATTTTCCAAAGAACCCAAAGACCAGACAAGGAATAATGGATGGAAACTGAACAAGGAGAGATACAAACTAGAAATAAGGAAAAAAATTTGACAGTGAGAACAATCAGCCAATGGAACAGCTTGCTTTCAGAAGTTGTGGGACCTTCATCACTGGAAGCTTTCAAGAAGAAATTGGACTGCCATTTGTCAGAAATGGCGTAGGGTCTGCTGCTTGGGCAGGGATTGGACTAGATGATCTACAAGATCCCTGTTGTGGCCCGACAGTAGCCAGCAGAGCTGGCAGCAGATTCGGACAGTGAGGAGGTTGGGGAGGAACATGGGCAAAATCCTGGAGTCTGGAGAAGGCTCTGATGAGTGTTCTACATGGGAGGCAGAGATGGGGCCAGGGCCATCTGATAGTTATCAGCTGCCTTCGGCGTCAGACATCAGTGAGGCCGAAGAACAACCAGAGCCTGTTCCCAGAGTGCACATGTGCAGAATTGCCAAAAGAAGGAAACAGCTGAGGAACAAGGGCCGACTTGGGAGTAAAGCCATAGGTGGGCCATGATTGGCCCCTCCCCTAGAGAATAAAAGAGGAGAGAAAGGTGAGTGGAGCTTTGCAGGAGACAATTAATTCATTCCGGCATGCTTGCCAAGTATTGTATTGTCTGAAAGAGATCAGCCTGGCCATTCTCCAAGCCTGATAAAGGTCTATAGTTGGGAACTATCTTGAAAGACTGTTGGCTGGGACTTTGTTGTAGAGGAAATTCATTGTAAATTAAATAAAAGGGTTTTTTTTTTAGTTTGTTTTTTTCAGAGACAGTATTTGCTGTCTGTTACTGTCTCCTGGATTCTGGTTTGATAGGCATTTGTTCTTATTCTTATTAATTTATTTTTAATTATTGCCATTTGCATTATTGTTCTGAACTTGTTGAGCAATGTAATATTCAAATAATATCTTGGCCATCAACTAATGTTATCACATGAAGGAATAAGTAATTTTGCTGTGGATTACTGGCCCTCATACATTCACAAACTACAATAAAACAATATTGGAAAATGAAAAGACAATTGAAAATATAAGATACAGTACCATGTAAAAACAGAAAAGCCCTTCTACATATAACACTCTAAGGCATTATATAATATTGTCTAATGCAACCAATAATCAGTCCAAGATTCATTTGCTGTTAGTAAAACAGGAATTCTTCAGGTTGCAAATGCAAACTTTGCAATGATCTCTCTTGATCAGGGCTGTTAAACTCCTGAGCCATGGGCCAGATGCGTCACACACTGGCCCCACCCAAACCTGGTTTAGTGAAAGGAGAAAAAAATCCCAATACATCATGTGACACCGCCGTGATGACATGAATTTGACACCCCTGCTCTTGATGTTTCTTCCAGAAGGAGTTTTATATAAAAATTCATCTGGTTATCTAGGAAATGGCATAATAAGGAAAGTTAGAAGCTCACTACACTACCTTTCTCTTGAAGTTCCAATAGAATAATACATGGGACAGTAAATTTAGTGTTCCTTGGTTGACAGGGTCAAGTCCCTTCTGTGCAGGCACTCTTCTTCAACTTGCCCTCCAATACAGTTAACAGCAAGATTTCAACACAGGGCAGTTGAAAGGCCCAATGGAACTGTTTAACTTTGAGCTCATTGAGACATCAGGCCAGTTTGAAACAGACCTCACTGTGGCTCAGCTGTATTCCAGCTGTATTCCATTTACCATTCTATTTCAAGGATCCTTTGTCTATGAACAGCCTCTTCTTGTCCCAGTTTCAACAGTTCCTCTGGTGCGAAACCCAATTCCTGAGCTTTGTCTCCAATTTAGAATTTGTGAAGCAAGATAAGAGATGGCAAGCCTTGAGGATGCCGATTACATTTTAGCCAATGTTTGAAAAAGGAGCTTAGTTTACTATGGTCATGGACCAGAGCAACTGAAAGAGTAGGAAAAATAAAGTAGATACATCCCCCCAAAAATGTGTCCAGAAAATGTTATATTGGAACCTGTACAATTATTTTACTGTGAATTTGGCTAAGTCAATTGGGCTCATCCCATATCAAGCAGGCATTTGTATTCCATGATAGACAATGCACAGAATCTGGCAACGCCGCTTGTAATCCCCATCTTCTGATCAGGAGGTCGAGATACTCATCCTTGGTCCAACTTAGGCATTGTGCTACATGCGTAGTCATTCAATGACTATTTGAAGTTGCAACTGCATTGAAACAAGAGTCTTCTGACCATTTTTTTCACACTTATGGTTGTTGCAGCATTCCCATGGTCATGTGATCAAAATTCAGGCACTTGCCAACTGACTCGCATTTATGACAGAATCTTGTGATCCCCTTTTTGTGACCTTCTGGCAAGCAAAATCAATGGGGAAACCGGATTTTCTTAACAACTGTATTGCTAATTTAAATGCAGTTATTCCCTTAACAATAGCACTAGCAGTAGCACTTAGACTTAAATGTCGCTTCACAGTGCTTTGACAGCCCCCTCTAAGCAATTTACAGAGTCAGCCTCTTGCCCCCAACAATCTGGGTCCTCATTTTACCCACCTCAGAAGGATGGAAGGCTGAGTCAACCTTGAGTCTGGTGGGATTCGATCTGCCAAATTGCAGTGGGAATAGCTTGCAGTACTGCACTCTAACCACTGCGCCACCGAGCGAGAAAAATCATAAAATGAAACAAAACTCACTTAACACATTTCTCACTGATGAATTTGCTAAATTTGGGGTTTGTAATTGTGGTTGTAAGTTGAGGACTACCTGTGATTGGGGAGATATATAAAGGTATATAAATATGTCTATAAATGAAGATGCTGAAGAATATAGAATAACAGAGTTGGAAGGGACCTTGGAGGTCTTCTAGTCCAACCCCCTGATTAGGCAAAAATAACCTATGCCATTTCAGACAAATGGTTGTCTAATCTTTTCTTTAAAACTTCCAGTGTTGGAAAATTCACAACTTCTGGAGGCAAGTTGTTCCATTGGTTGATTGTTTTAAAATTGTCAGGAAATTTCTTCTTAGTTCTAGCTTGCTTCTCTCCTTGATTAGTTTCTATCCATTGCTTCTTGTCCTGCCTTCAGATGCTTTGGAGAATAAGTTGACTCCCTCTTCTTTGTGGCAACCCCTGAGATATTGGAAGACTGCTATCATGTCACCTCTAATCCTTTTTTTCATCAAACTAGACATACCCAATCCCAGAAACTTTTCTTTATATGTTTTAGTCTCTGGTCCTCTAATCATCTTTGTTGTTCTTCTCTGCACTCTTTCTAGAGTCTCAACATCTTCTTTACATTAAATGTAAAAAATATATATATTGAGACTCTAGAAAGAGTGCAGAGAAGAGCAACAAAGAAGATGCATTTGTTCCCATCTCCCTCTTCTCCCTTACCCTGATTGTTAGGAATTTTGCAATCTCTTTCCTTCACACACTGGTCTAAATCCTCAACAGTCCTGCCTTCAGCTGTAAGTTGTGCTAGGGAAGTACCCTGCCACCTAGAACAGCTTTATAAGAAATTAATTTGTTTCTCTTGCAGGATGGTATAATTTACTTCTGGGTTTAATGAGCCACATACTGGAGCTCAACAGTCAAAGGTTTAGCCTCAAATAGTCATAGAGCAGCTAGAATAAATATCTATAAGGGGGAAAAATATTGCTAAGCTGCTGTGGCCATACAAGGAATATGGAAATTTCAATTCCTTGGAAATTGCAGTGAAAATAATAAATATTTGTGAGTTTCTCATGAAGTCTCCAGAACAGAAGAAGTCTGTATGTAGGAAATTGCAACAGCCTGATTCAGGTTTAAAGAGAAAAACTACACAGTATCGACCAAATTTCTGCAATAATTTATTGCAGTGGTTCTCAATTTATTCTTCACCATGGACTCCCTTTAAATACCTTTTGTGACCATAGACCAGGGGTGTCAAACTCATGGAGTCATATAATCATGTGACCTATCAGGACTTTTCCCTCTTTGCTAAAATGGGAGTGGGCGTGACCAGCACATGATGCATCCAGCCTGTGGGCAGCGAGTTTGACACCCCTGCCATAGACCATAGTCATGGACCCACAAGTCTTAAAATTTAAATCATAACATTTCTTCAAGCCGTTGCCAACCCCCTGTGACAATGTCACAGCCCACAGAATGAGAACCACTGATTTATTGCATTTTTGTAATAATGTTGACCTTAACAATGATGAGATTTTCTTTATTATTATTTTCATCATTTGCATTATCACAGTATTACAGAAATGATGTGAAATAATACAAATAACTTACTGCATACATTTGCATTATGACATCATCACATGTAGATCTCCTAAACTCTGATTATAAATATGGTGAGGCAACTATAAAAAAGGTCATCGAACTTCATTTTATAAAGTTTTATAACTGCTCAGAGCAAAAAGGTTTAACACAAGCAGCAACGGAAGAAGGGTTACTGAACATGGTAGAAGTTGCCTGGAGAGTTAAACAATCTTCTTTGACTAGAGAAAAGATAATATCTGCATTTATGGCTGACAGGAAATCCCTTATAGACTTTGGGTGAAATGGGGGAAAATGCAGTTGTAATTTGTGGTTAAAAAAAAAAAGGATCATGGGGAAAAAATGAGCTTCTTTATAATAAAAAAAGATAACACTTGTAAAGAAAATGGGAAGCTTCTTTCTATTACTTTTAGCTTTTCTTTCCACACTTTTGGTTTTTCTCTCTCTTCTTTCTCTTTTTGTTCTCCTTATTCTGTATTTGTTTCTGTAGACGTTTGTATTCTCTTTAAACTTTTTAAATAATGATAGACAGATGATAGATAGATAGAATGATAGAATGTTAGAATGATAGAATGATAGAATGATAGAATGATAGAATGATAGAATGATAGAATGATAGATAGATAGATAGATAGATAGATAGATAGATAGATAGATAGATAGATAGATTAGATAGAGACAGACGACTGGTAGAGCTCCCTCTTGGTTTGTTAAAACAAGGTTTCTCTCTATAGGAACATTTTTTTTAAAAAAAGAACTGGGAATGCACTGTCTTTTGAATTGATTTTTCACACCAATTCAGCGTGAGTCGGTGCAAGTGCTTATAATATGAGGTTTGTTAGCATTTGCTCTCTGAGAGATAGGTTGAGTTGTTCAAAGTACGACTTCTACTAATAGATAACTCTTTCAAATTGTTGCTCAAGTGGAGAGATGTGTCAAGGTGCCCTGCCATTGCCAATGTGATAGAGAGTTTTGATGGCACTCTTATCAACTTGTTTTCAGGAAAATGGTCATTTACTTTTCTTCTCCAATTGCTCAGCAATCAGCACAGCACTTAAAGTGTCTTCCACAGCAATTTAGAATGTAGTACAGTGGTATCATAGGTTAAATTCAAGAGGAGAGAGGTGAAGAAAAAAAACACTGAGTGATTCATCCGATGGTTGAATAGCACTTAATATGTAGACATACATCACAAAGCCTAATACTGCTTACACATACAAACATGAAAGGAAGTTTTGACATGGTTTTATACATAGGGTGAAGAGAAGAGAAAGAGTGAAATGAAAAAAAAATCTGTGCCAATCTCAAGTAATAGATGTATAGTTGGAAGCAACTTCATCTGAGTTCAGTGGCATTAAGTGGCATGACAGTGCATCAATTTGGGAATAGAGCTAGGGTGGCTTTCCTTATGTTCATTATTTTATTTATTTATTTTCCTTATGTTCATTACTTGTGGACTGAAATTGAGTGAATGTTCAATTGCACCGTCACACTTACCATACTGAACCCCATCCTCTTTTATTATATTTTATTATATTTTGTGGACTCTGGCATACAACTTTAAAAACAATTTTGACTCTTGATGAATGTATCTTTTCTTTTATGTATACTGAGAGCATTTGAACCAAGACAAATTCCTTGTGTGTCCAATCACACTTGGCCAATAAAGAATTCTATTCTATTCAAAAAGAAGTTTCTTTTGATAAGATAATACAAAAATTTTAAACAATGTGCTGATTGTAACTCATAGCACAGACTGATCTTTATATGGAGATTATTAATAATTTGTTAGCCAAACACAGTCCTAAATAACATCTGTTCATCACTGAAGAACTGCCACTTCATATTGTGGAATATCCATTTATTTCATGTTTTTAATTAGCTTTCTTTATTTCAAGCATATAACGAACAGCCATTATGAAACACCAACAGAACACCTTAGATTACAGTTTGTCAATCTTGGCAACCTGAAGGTGGGTCGACTTCAACTCTGAGAATGCTTCAGCCAGCTACGTTGGCTGAGGCATTCCGAGCATTGAAATCCATGGATTATCAAGTTGCCAAAGCTGAGAGACAGTGGCACAGATTACAAATCAGACTTTTAAATTTGCCAACATTTTTTTTTCTTAGCAGGCCAACTAAATTCATAGTAGGGACTTGTTTGTTTAAGGTAAGTGCAAAATCTACGTACAAACAAAGACTTACACATGCACATAACCATCCCAATAATTTAATATTGCAGTGACCTAACTTTTCCTGTTAAGGTTTATTAAATAAAATAGGAATAAATGAAATGGAAATCAGGAAAATTTGCTTGTCTACCTCATTAGTTGTTTAATACTCTGATTTATTTCCAAAGTCATTTGGGTTGCCATTTTACTTTCTGCAAAAGAACATATTAAATACATATTAGTAGTTATCTGCTGAATTCAACATTTTCTTAAACCTGGAAAAAAACAACAACCATGGGCTAGCTAATAACTTTTAAATTATATGATAAATGATTAAAATCAATTCCGACAAAAATGGGCCAGATATGATAATCTGAAAGAAGTTGTCAGCAGAAACTGTGAAATGCTTAACCTGAATAAACTTCTTAAAATATTACTTGTTTATACTATTACTAGCAGGGTACCCGTGCTTCACTACAAAACTATGTGATCGGGCAAGTTTTTGGGGAAGAAAATAAGGGGGAAATAAGGGGGATGCCTACCAGCATCCATCAGTATTCATCTGGCCTGTGTCCTGTCATTGTGTGAAAGATTTCAGGGCTGTTTGGAAACTGAAACAGTATCTGCTGTGTGAGCAAGAAGGAGACAGCAAGGAGCCTGGGTGTGGCTTAGCTGAATTGTTCTGTACTGGTTGCTGCTCTGAAAGTAAAAGTGAAACTGAAACTCCTCTCCTTTGCTTGTGTTTTGCATGTATTTTGCAACTGGCAGTTGGAACAGAGTTATTTTCAGGTGGGGAGGGGGAGTAGAACTCCTTAGCATCAGAGTGTGTTAATAATAATATAGAAAATACTAATGCTTTGATTGTCATTTTGAAAAATCCTTTCTTAGTGAGCACCTGAAAGCCAAGAGGAACATACGTGCCAAATTTCAAGTTTGTAGGCTTTACGATTGTGGAGATTTTGTGATGACAGTTGAGTGCTTTTTCGCTTTTATATATATAGATATATTGTTGGAATTATAAGATACTTATTTTTATAAACTAAAAAATACCTAGTGGTTTATTTTGTTCCTTGTTGCTAAGATTGCTGTAGGCAACTGAAAAATCATAATGTTCTTACTTTTACCTGCATACAATGAAATTCACTTCTCTTAAAAAACAAAACAAAACAAACTTTTTACTGTGTTTTAATTTGCAGAGGTGGTTTTTTTATCCATGCAGCAGATAAAGCAAAACAATAAAATATATGTAGTATGAATAATGGAAAAGATTAAAAAATAGGATTGTGATTAATTTTTTAAAAAAATCCCAAAATTCAAAGGTGAAAGTACATAATGCCAAAAGAGATTTATTCCCAGATAAACCATTATGTTAATGATATCACAGAATGCCATATGATAATGGGGGCTGATGGGGTAGTAGAATTAACTGTGAGGCTTGGATCATTTTTCTTATAAATTGATTTTGATTGACTATTTCCTGCATGGTTATCTGCTGACATCTGCTTTTCTGTTTTAATGAATACTTCTCATATCCTTAAGGTAAAGTGTAGTAATGATAGAATTGGTTAAACAATGGTGTGGAGAAAATGAATATAAGATGCATTGTTAAAGTTAATCCTAATAAAATTATATATCTTAACCTCTTAATCACACTTGATTAAGAACAAATCTAATGGTCTTCTCTGCTGAATAATCATATATAGGATTATATGGTTAAAGTATAATCTTAAACATAGGAGATTAGGATAATATTTACTGGACAATTATTAGTTTTATTTAAATGTACGATATATATGATTGTATAGTAAACCATTAAGATTATCTGGCAATTTAATGCTATTCTGAAATATTAGTCTGGACCTGAAAATTCCAACTTTCTTAAAGATCACTGGATGTTACTGAATCAATATAATTTACAAAATTATATAATACATTTATACATTAATTTTCCAAACAAATGATCACATTCTGCTTCTCAGAATTACATTCTGTAGCTAATAAATCTATGATTTAGTTTTATTACTTCAAATCACAAGTCTTAATGGATTTTCACTCAATACATTTTGGTTATATTAATGAAAGATCTCTACCAAAAAAAAAAAATATTCAGTGGAATTTCAGTGGAAATTAATTAGACTAATTTATTATGGATGTATGAAGTGAAAATTGCTGTTTGTATCTGTGTCTATGTATATCCCTCCTTGTATGTTTGTATTGATCCAGACATTTGGCAAACTTTAATTAAATGATACTGTCAAACAGCAAATTAGAAAGATAATGAGATTCAGGACTGTGTACTGTAGCGGTTCAAGTCCACTTGCAGTTATGTAAAATCACTAAGTGACTTTGAACCAGTCATTTTTCTTTCAGCCTTGTGGGAGTAAAGAATGGAGACTCTTATATAGTCTGCCCGAAAATCTTAAAAGGGTGGTGGCGGGAACAGGACATAAATGTAATGATGGAAGAAGAAGAAGAAGAAGAAGAGAAGAAAGAAGAAGAAGAAGAAGAAGGAAGAAGAAGAAGAAGAGAAGGAGAAGAAGAGAAGAAGAAGAAGAAGAAGAAGAAGAAGAAGAAGAAGAGAAGAAGAAGAAGAAGAAGGAAGAAGAAGAAGAAGAAGAAGAAGAAGAAGAAGAAGAAGAAGAAGAAGAAGAAGAAGAAGAAGAAGAAGAAGAAGAAGAAGAAGAAGAAAGAGAAGAAGAAGGAAGGAAGAAGAAGAAGAAGAAGAAGAAGAAGAAGAAGCCATGCCCACCCAGTCACATAACCACACCACTTAGCCACGTCCACAGAACCGGATGTTTAAAATATTGTATCCCACCCCTGATTTGAGAATATGAAAGATGCATGGGGTTATGTGTATGGAGATTTTCAGTCATCTAGGTCATGGTTGTCCCAAATGTGTTTTTTCAAAAGGCAACTGGACTTTCTTTGATTCTGACTTCAAACCATGCCAATATTTTTCAAAATTGATATCAAGTTAATTTATATTCTTTTGTGCCTATATGGCCACTTGGGTTGTAGGACTGATTAAAAAAATGCTACCATTTGTACAATCTTGGCTAGTTGATCTTGATATATAGTGTAACAGTTCTGGAAGAGATGCAAAAGACCTATTTTCAAAGACCTATGCTCAACCACTTCATTTCTGCTCAGAATGATATTTTAGTTACACAAGCATCAGTATATTCTAGTACTCCCTGAAGCTTTATTATTATTTTTTTAGTTTGTTTAATTGCTACCACAGAGAAGATTGATTTAGTTATGGCTTAAATGACACCCAAGAATCTTATACTATCATTTCTTTCCATTCTCAAGGTGATAAATACAAATAAATATATCTGGTCTTTTTAGGAGATAAGAGAAGATATAAAATACCTCTGTGGTAAAACCTTTAAGTATCAAACTGAATACAGATGAATATAAAATATCTCAGTTGAAAGATTATAAAGAGTTTATAAAAAAAGAGTTAATAAACCCTGCTTAAACAAAAACACACTATTTCTGACTAAGTTTTGCATCAAGTCCTAATCCTATGTAGCTTTTTCTCTGGTAATATCACACTACTAACTAGAGCATACAAAACATTTGCTAGACCAATACTTGAATTCAGCTCATCAGTCTGGAACCCGCATTACGTATCTGATATTAATACAGTTGAGAAAGTCCAGAAATATTTCACAAGAAGAGTTCTCCACTCCTCTACTCGTTGCAGAATACTTTATGCCACCAGATTTGAAATTCTAGACCTAGAAAATCTAGAACTATGCCTCCTTCGGCCCGATCTAAGTATAATCATACATTGCAATGTCCTACCTGTCAATGAATACTTCAGTTTCAACCATAACAATACAAGAGCACAGAACAGATACAAACTCAAGGTTAATTGCACCAAACTTGATTGCAGGAAATGTGACTTCAGCAACAGAGTGGTCAATGTCTGGAATACTCTACCTGATTCTGTGGTTTCTTCCTCAAACCCCAAAAACTTTCACCTTAGACTGTCTACTATTGACCTCACCCCTTTCCTAAGAGGTCTGTAGGGGGCGTGCATAAGCGCACTAACGTGCCTACCATCCCTGTCCTATTGTTTCTTTTTATTTTTCTTATATGTACCCATTTCATGTATTCATAACTATGTTTATACTTATACCTGTTATCTTATAATCACTTGACAAAATAAATAAAATAAATAAAAATAAAGTTTTTCAGCCTTCTTGGTCAATATATTCATGATTGTAATTTCAGAAGATGTGGAATAGGGTTGTCTTGGTTTCTTTATATAAACAATGTGAGTGATTAGTTGTCCCAGATTATCATTTAGATATATCCCAATTTCTCTTTTCACGCAACTGATAAATTTCAACCAATGTGTGTGGTTTATGTATTTATTTCAGATTTACCATGAGAGATGAAATTTTAAAGCAAACCAGATGCACTGATGTTTGGGGAAAATAATAAACATTATAATTTGTTATTCTCATATAGTACCACACTAAGGAGATCCAACAATAAATTAAATTGTATATTTAAAAAATGGTTTAGAGAAAGAACAATTGTGCAGTCATTTCTGTTATCAAGTCTTTGGATGAAATTAAAATATTTTTCCAAAGCCCCAGAAAAGCTGAAAACGTTTTATTAACTTAAATTCCTTTTGAAGTCTTACTACTCTTGCTATAATTATTTCTCTATACAACCTAATAAGGTATTTTTCTTTATGTAGTCAACCTTAGCTAGAAAGAGATGGAAAACTGCAGTTACTGTTACAATTCTGACTTTTATGGTTGTTGTTTCTTTTCTACCATTCTCACTGTTTTCCCTTTTCTCATCTGGATTCATTTAAGCTGTTTTATATTCCAATATGCCAATTAGCAGGAGGCCTTCTTCCTCCTTTTTCTGCCACTGTTTGTCAGTTATAATATTACGATGATTATTTATGAAAATTAGCTTACAAAAATATGTAATGGTGCTAGAGATATTTTCAAATAAGTTTGTCTGCCATGGATTTGGTGATGCATATTTTATTACATTCATACTTCATTGCATTTTACACTCTAAACTAAAAATGTTATTTGCGTACTTATTTAGTTGGGAATGCTTCCATTGGGGTATCAGTCTTTTGAAGATAAACATGGTAATAGCCTTTTTATTGATTTCTTTCTCTCTTAGACAGTTTCTTTCTAAGTATAAGCATTGTTATCTAACTCATCATCATCATCATCATTTTTCTATCAGTGTATCACATTGTTCTAAAATATAAATTATTCATTCAGAAAGCTTAGATGGTAGAGGTATTTACAAATATTGTTTCTAAACTTACATCCAAAAGATGCCTTTTCAAGAGGCAACTAGTCTTTCTGATTCGTTTTTTTTTAAAGACTTTTCTTTGAAGAAGCTTCTTGGATGAGAAGCAAAATGTCTTCAAAGAAAAACCAGAAAGTCCAGTTGTGTGTGTGTGTGTGTGTGTGAGTGTGTGTGTGTGTGTGTGTGTGTGTGTGTGTATGCCCCTACAATTTTCTTGACAAGGTTTTTCCAAAAGGGGTTTGTCATTTTCTTTGCAGGACTGAGAGAAAATGGCTAGTCCAAGGCTGGCTTCATGGCCAAAGATGGATTAGAATCCACATTTTCCCAGTTTCTAGTCTGATGGTTTAACCCTTACAGTAAGTGGCCTCTAGCTTTTTAAAATACTTATTATTGAATTGTAAGCCTACAGCCTCTTTATATGTAACACAAAATTGTTTTCAATAATTGTTGTAAGTCATAACGCTTCTCCCTTTCCTTCCTTCCCTCCCTTTTCCTTTCCCGCTCCCTCTCTGTCTCCTTCCCTCTCTTTCTTTCTCTGTCTCTCACACACATACAAATGCAGGTTTTCAACAGATAACATTTGTTACAAGTAGTATTCCATCTACTTCTTATAGATAGAAGCAAAAAAAAAAAAAAAAAGCAAAGATTGCAGAGGAGAATATTAAAGAACTGTCAACTTTTTCTGTATCTCTGTATTTTCTGAGTGATGTAACTGATATTACTTCAACCAGAACTTATCTGCAAGTTGTGCAGGAATAATCCTTTCCTCTCTTAGTATCTGGAGAATTGTAAGAGTTGAAATCCAGTATTCTGGGGAGGACCACATTGTGGAAGAACAATATACCTTAGTGGAAGGGAAAATTAAGCTTCTGGCAACATGAAGCTGAATGCTTCTATTTTGTAAAAGAAAATTTGTCACGAGTTATGTTAGCTTTTCTCCTTTGGGTTTCTTTTTTCTTTTAAAAATTTCAGTAATCATTTTCTCTAATGGGAAAAAAAATCTGACAAGAAAATTCATAAATAATGGTTGAGGAAATGTATTTTGCCCACAGAGATGAGGAAAACTTTTTAGATGGACACTACAGTCTGTTTTTTATGCTATTTGTTAAAGACTGAATCCATTTTTTTTTTACTTTGCCTGTCTGAATCGCATATATTTTGTCATCATAGACAAAATTCCCAAGTTCTTTCCTACTCCAGTTTAAAACACACACACACACACATACACACACAGCCTTTTAATAAGGAATGTAATTTTGAGTCAACAAAAGAGAGATGAAGGTTTATAGAAACCAGGGTATTGGGAAAAAGCAATACTATTAGTTTTTTTAACTTCACTGCATGAAGGTGTGCAGTTTTCTCCTTGGGTGCCACAAAATAGTCCTTACAAAAATAAAGGACTCTGATTTGCTTTTATTGCACTGTTACCTGCAAAACTGTTAGAATTATCGCAGGAAGCAGGTGGCGGATGGAAATACGATTTTTTTCTTCCATATGTTACATTTATATTTTCCTAGTATATTTTTACATTTGTATATTCTCACATTTTATTTTATTTTTAATTCTTTATAGTGCATGATAATATTCTGTGCCTAAAAAAACAACCTACTTGCAAGACATGGGTTTTGTTTTGAGCTGAGAATTTTGTTATTGTTAATTAACATTAACAGAATGCCTGAATTCTGTTTATTTCAGCATTCTGTTGCATTCTGCTAGAAACCTACAAATCGTTGGTGATTAGATACAGCCCTCAAGTCTAGATTAGTTCATGCTTTAAAAAATGATTTATAAAGTTATTCTATCAGCATCTCAGAAAAAAAATAATCTCAAGGCCAGCACATTTTATTAAGAATTGGTGTATTACAGAAGGTTTACATATATTCTGTAAAAAAAATTCTATGTCCATGTATGCCTGTTACAGTGAAAAATGCAATAATATTTGTTCCATCACTGTTTGTTTCTGCAATTATTTGTTATATGTATTTGCATATTTACTCTTCTTTTTTCTTATTCCCACACATTCTTCTTCTTTACTTGTATAACTACAAGAAATCATGTTAGAAATTAGAATACACTGAAGGAATATTTGCGATCAACCAGAAGAGACGGTCAGCAATGAACAGATGCTGGACATGGATTGAATTCAAGAGTGAGTGTTGTACAGCAAAAGAAGGATTTGGGTCTTAACGTGATTTTATCTAGTGCAAGAAGCTGGCTTAAAGTATGACAGTTTGAATTATGCTGGTTTAAAGAAGTGCTCTCTGTACTTCCAACAAGGCAGAATAGAAGTTCAGTCTGCACAAGATTTAAAATGTATAGGAGTATAGAAGCAGAGAATAGCTCCTTTAACATCTGTTACAACAGAAGACATGGTTGTTGAGCTGGGATTTGATGAGGATTTGGAGATGGATGCCTAGAATGTGAATCTGAATCTCCTTGTATCAGATTTTCCACTCTGAGTCACCTGTTACTCCGGTTGTTTCTGATCACAGCTTAACCTGTATTGAGAAAGCCCAAGTGACAGACAGAATGGTAATCATGTCTACCAGTTTTGGTAAATCTGGTAGATTCCTGCCAAAAATGTCCCAGCTGTCAGGTTGGTGGGATGGAGAATGTGTGGGGATGAATCTCCCAGACATCCTCCAGCACAGACAGAAGTTTAGATCAGTAGTTTCTACCATCTTTACCTATCAGTTTGGTTAAAAAAAAAAACTGGCAGAACTCTTGTTAATTCCAAAATAAACCAAATTAATAAGAGTTGCCAGGAAATGTTGGCAGCAAGTCACTATAGAACTTGGAAATATCCCATTAAATATGCAAAATGGCATCACCTTAATGAATTTATTTGAGATATTCTTGCAACATAAGAGGTAGAGGTAAAGGGTGAAAGCACCCACTGAACCAGCTGAAATTGGTGAATAGTTCAGTGGTGCATCTATGCCTTTCCCTTACTAGAATAAACACATCAGTGCATTTTCAGGGTTATAAGGAACTCACATGAAGCTTGAGATGTGTCTCTTAAATCAAAACACAGTCCGGCTTTAAATGGAAATTTGGGTGGGCAAGAATCAGATCATGATGAAAGGGCTTTTGAAAAGAGCTGTCACAGACTGGAAAGGAGAGGTACAATATATGTATAATGCATGATTTACAATGAAATGAAGCTCTTAAAATGAATGACGCAACACCACTGGTGTCTTCAGAAGCTGGGGGGAAAATGTAAGCCAATACTATAAAGTAATCAAGGCCACTAAATGTTCACATCCCCCCCCCCAAAAAAAAAGGTAAATTTAATGTGCACAAGGCAACCAGAGAACCCAGAGTAGGTTTATTTCCCCTAGCATTTCATTCCACATGTGATTATTGATTTAGTGAAGCACCACATTTCTGAAAAATAAATTTATCCTACATGTTTGGAATGTGAGAGGCTCATCTTCCAAACATTTTCCCTTTTTTTTTTTTGGAAAGAATTTTATAATTGATAATTCTTCTTAATTTGGCAACCTATAAACAAAAAGCTATGTTCATCAGGCTTGTTTTTATTGCTATAATGAAGGCAAACCTGTTTGTTTGTTTGTTTGTCATAAACATTTGAGCAAACATTGTTGGAGCAAACTTCAGAAAAGGATAGGTGAGAACCAAGTTGTTAATAAGACTAGAACAATTTGATTTAATTTTACTTTTCATGTGAATGCAATAAATACAAAATAATTAATTTGCGTGTTCCTTATTCCTAACCATCTATTTAATATTTTTTTCTCTTTTGATACTTCAGAAGGATCTATGGATTCTAGCTAACCTGATCTCTAATCATCCTACCTATCCTGAGTGGACTGGTAGAATATAAACATGAAAATGACCATGTGCAACATGTTTAAAATATATGATAAAACACAATTACATGAACTGCAATCAAAAGTATTTGAATATTACATCCAAGGTCTTATTTCAGTGTTTTTATTCCACTCACTGGGACAAAAAGATATTTCCAACATTTTCCTGGGTAGCATATCTCAATAGAATTTCCCAGGAACTAACTATAGAGTAGCATGCTCTTTGAATCCTTGACCTTACATTTATAATGTATCTAATCTCACAACAGTCACTCTTGACATTAAAAGTGCAAAGTCACATTCCATTATTTGATGGTTTTACTGCTCTCCTGGAAATACTCTTTGACAAAGAAAAATGAAATTCATAGCTGTCAAGAGAAGATAAATGTTTAAATTTAACAATGATGTCAATGTCTCAGTCCTAAAGATAGAATGGAAAGAAAGAAATCTAGATAAAAATAATAGTAAAAAATAGTAAAAAATAGTCCCTGCATCAGATAAAAAACAAAATGGAGAAAATGAGAAATCCTGAGTTCCTTGTCCATCATTCCCCACCCTGGACACCCATGGAATTATCATTATTAGGTAAGTATTAGATTATTAGATTGGCAGAGCAGACTACTAGGTCCAAGTTACCATCAATAAATAAAATACTGGATGGTATTTTAAAAAAATCACTTCTGAACTGCCAAAATCACTTTTGAAGTTGCCATTTGTTTGACCATTCTGATACATAGTCAAGGTCTTTTTGAAGGGTAGCAGAATTGTCTGTAGTGTTGAATAGCTTTACATCATCAGTGAAGAGAATGCAGTTGCTCTTGATATGATCACAGAGGTAATTTATGAGCATGAAAAGAGTTGGTTCTAGAACACTGCCTTGGGGGAACCACTGTTGACAGGTACAGAATTTGATAGGATGCTCCCAATTTTGTTGCCCTGTACAGGAGAATGGAGCTGGAAAGCAGGCTAGTGGGGTGGGGAGGGAATGGGGATTTTGCAGTAACCTTCCCCTGCCATGCCCACCAAGCCACTCCCACAGAACCAGTAGTAAAAAAAAAAAAAATGAATCCCACCACTGACCTAAAGTCACATTTATAATTATAAGATGAAAGTAAAATTCTCATGGATGGTAAAATCAAGTAATAATTCTGAAACTGCTGAAATAGAAGCATCATCTACAAATTTTCAAAGTACTGAGGGAGTAGAGCTAAATTCCTTGATGAAAGTATGTCAGGGAAGAATGGAGGAGAAGATGGTAGATAGTAGTAGATAGTAGAATCTTTCTTTCTTTCTTTCTTTCTTTCTTTCTTTCTTTCTTTCTTTCTTTCTTTCTTTCTTTCTTTCTTTCTTTCTTTCTTTCATCAACTACCTATTTATGTATCTTACGATAGATAGATAGATAGATAGATAGATAGATAGATAGATAATTGATAGATAGTATCAGTATCATTGATGTATCTGTTGTGGCTCAAACCTCTCTCTGGAATATTTGAGACTAGTCCAGTAGTCGTTTTTCTGGACCAAGGAAGGAATTATTTTAACTTCCTTCAAGAAAAGGTAGAAAACAAATAATTATTGATAACTTTTTTTACATATGGAAAAAGGCTTGTCCTGAAAAAAATATTCTCCAGGTGAGCAAAGGCAGAATAAGAAGTATCAAGAACTCACTATGTATTTTTAAAGGGAAAATTAAAATATTGTTATCACTTTATCTAGTTTTTCGATAGCCAGTGTACTGCAGGTTCTTCATCTTTGCTAAATAAGAACATTAACCTTTATGCTTATATAGCAGAGTTTTTATTCATTGCACAAGGCAATGATATTTGGGATAACTGATAACTGGGAAGACATAGTAGAAGAAAAGATTTCAATCCAGCTTTTGACAACAGTGCCTTTAGAAAGTTTTAAAGCAGTTAATGACTGAGGCATTTATATAAGCTAAAACGCTGATTCCTAAAAGAGTTGATGATTCATTCCCCTAAGTAATAGATATGAGTTATTAGGACAGTCTGAGAAATTTGGACTTGAGGATATTTCTCCCTTTCATTTCTCATCAGCGAATGAACTGTCACCAATAGAGGTTTAGCAGAAAGCAAACTCACCAATTCCTGAGGCAATAGTCAAGAAATCATTCTGTTAACATATCGTTTGTGGAATGTCTTTGTAACTAATACTTTCTATCTGCTAAAATTCTGATTTTTCAAAACTACCTACTAGCACTGAAAAGCTAGATAATTATCAACTTTTTAAAAATCATTATCTTAAGAAACTGATCATATTATTTGTAGTCAAGATCCAAAATTGGATGATAACCCTTTATTTGCATCAATGATTACAATGTAGAAAGGTGAAATACAAGAACACAGAATAAAAATCCATTCAAATATGAGCAAAATGTAACATAAAAGAGCTGAAGAAGCTTCTTGGATGAGAAGCAGAATGCCTTCAAAAAAATAATAATCAGAAAGTCCAGTTGCCTCTTGAAAAAGCACCTTTGGGACAACCATGACCTGAGTGACTGAGAATCTCCATAGATGTGCAACATAAAATAATAAACTTTAACTCCATAAAGTCTAGAAGGTGGCTAATCTGGGATTAGCTGTATATTTTTCAGCCTAATAGCTGTATATTTTTCAGCCTAATGGTTTGATCCATATAGCAGTGACTTTCTCTAAAATCAGCCTGCTCATTAATCGATATGTCTACCAAATCTAGGACTTCTTCCTCAGTTGAATAGATAATATTTTGCTAACAATGCTGAGTAAGATAATAGATCAATAATTACATTGTCTCATTCATTTTCCTTTTTAATCTGTTTGGGGTACTAATACACAATTGGGAAAATCTCTTGCATGAATTCCTACTACAGTTAGGTTTGAGTATAGTTTGGGTATATGGTGCTAGTTCGATTCCACTGCTAATTTATGACAGTTATCCAAGAAGATTTACTTGAAAGGGAAATCCAGAATAGAGTTAGTTTATTAGAGCAAGTTATTGCTATTAAAATATTGCCAGGCATTTATATTTCTATTGCAATATTTACATTGTTCCCTTACCTCCCCTCCCCTCTCCATTTCAAAATAACTCAATTTCAACATTCATCCATAATTCCTCATCTCAGTCTACCAATATTATAGAAAACAAAATGTGGGATATCCAATAAAGGTCATAATCCAACCTGTCATCTGTTATCACATGAAAAGCAAGGTCCACATACCTTGTAGGGATATAAGGTTTGCACAACAACAACAACAACAACAACCAGCTAGCAGGAAAGAAAATTCAACCTTTCAGATTTGCTTCATCCTTTAGTAAATCATGTTCCAGAATTGTTGAGTTCTATGACCTTTCCCATGTAAGTTTATGTGTATCTCCCTAGGAATCATCTTCTTTACCTGTTTTGCTGCATAATTTCACTGTCGTTCAAATTAGAGGTCTATCCAGTAACTTTCCATGATACTGTACTATATATTCTTTTATATATACAGTACTTCAGAGGTGCTATTCAACCAGTTCACACCTATTTGGGAGAACTGGTAGTGATTATTTGGCATGGATCACCGAACCGTTGGCAATCCCTGGCTGGCCACACCCCCAACCCAGTCGCCTGGTCACTCACTTGTGATCGCTCTCCTAGCTTTCGGTTCCCCACATCCTCTTTCTCCCCGGGGGAAAAGGAAGAAAGGCATGGACGCTGCAAGTATCGCTTTCCCCTTGTGAGATAAAGTGCTGGAGTGAGAAGGATTGCGGTCTGACAGAGGGGGTGGGGGTGAATCGAGCCTTGGAGCACTTTTGCAACATAAAAGAAATGAATTTTGGAAGCAGGTCTTTTAAAAACTTCTCCAAGGATTCCTCATGGATGCTGCAAGTATCTCTTTCCCCTTGTGAGTTAAAGTGCTGGAATGAGGAGTGCGGTCTGACAGAGGTGGTGGTGGAATCCACTCAAGCCTTGGAGAAATTTAAAGGAGCTGCTTCCAAAATGCTTGTCTGTTAAGTGCTTTCTCTCTCTCTCTCTCCCTCTCTCCCTCTCCCTCTGTGTGTGTGTGTGTGTGTGTGTGTGTGTGTGTGTGTGTGTATGAGAAAGAAAGAAAGAAAGAAAGAAAGAAAGAAAGAAAGAAAGAAAGAAAGAAAGAAAGAAAGAAAGAAAGGAAGGAAGGAAGGTCGAGGAAGAAAGAAAAAAAAATAGGAAGAGAGAGAGAGATCAAACTCTGTGCTATTATTTTTAATTGTTCCATTATTTATCATGTGTTAATATTTTACACTGTCCCTACACCTAGAGTGATTTTTCTGCCTTTCTTTTGCCCAGGGCTACCACATATTTTTCAGGCTTTACATGCATTCAATGTCAATAGTCCAGAGCATAAAATACACATGTGTTTAACAAGAGTTGAAAGGGACCTTGGAGGTCTTCTAGTCCAACCCCCAGCTCAGGCAAGAAAACAGGATGCCAAACTCTGAGTAGAAATCCTGGGAAAGGTATCAGAATAATACTTAGAAGGGACCTTGGGGTGGACCCTATACCATTTCAGAGAAATGGCTGTCCAGTCCGATTTTGAAAACTTCCAGTGATTGAGCACTCAGAACTTCTGGAGACAGGCAGTTCCACTGGTTAATTGTTCTCACTGTCCGGAAGTTTCTCCATAGTTTTAGGTTGCTTCTCTCTGTTCAGTTTCCATCCATTGCTTCTTGTTTGCATTCTGCTTCTTTGGAAAATACATCGTCCCCCTTTCTTTGTGGCAGCCCCTTAAAAGCCTGTTTCCTATCACACTCTTGAGTAAAGCATGTGAGCCATTTCCTCCTTTCAGTGGTCCATGAAAGTACATCTATAATATGCAGATAATAAAGTCAAAAAAGGTGAACAACATTTTTATAGAACTATAGATAAGTTGAGGCTGGGTGACAAGGAATGGCTGGGAGGGGAGGGGGCCAGGTGAGGCACCCCTTGATGTGAGTGACATTGAGTTGGCCACGCCCACCCAGTCACATGACCAAGCCATGCCCACCCAGTCACATGACCACCAAGCATGCCCACCCAGTCACATGATCACTAAGCCACACCCACCAAGTCACATGACCACAAGCCACGCCCACCAAATAAACCACGCCCACAGAACCGGTAGTAAAAAAAATTGAATTCCACCACTTCAGTACTTGTTCTTCTTTTGATGATTAAAGTATTAATTATTATGCTATTCATGGTATTAAACTATGGCTGAGTTAATAGTAAGTTGAGCAAAGACAAATCTGTGCTAAAGCACCTATAATTTGCAACCTGACATTTAACTTTTTATGCAGTTCCTAAAAGAACAGTACAATTGTATACAATACGATCTATACCAGTTCTTGTGGATTACCCTTCTCTGGGTAGTTCTGGATCTAATGGAAAACAGCTTCCTTGTTTCTCTTTCTGCTTTATATTTTCTGGTGAATCAAAATGTATTAAATAAAAGGTTTAATGTATTATTATTATTATTGCCTACAGATGAGGCGTTGGAGAAACTATATCCATTATTGGTGCAGCTGGTGCACGTATTGCTAAGAGGATTTTGAATTGATCTAATCATTTCAGCATACCCTCCTGTTTCTACTCTGGCAAAATTCCAAAGTAGTCAATTAAATCTGCTTCCAGAGGCTCTTAAGTAATCTTTTTACCAGTCATTATCTGTTTATCCCTATTTATCCAAAGAGCTCATTCTCAAGATATTACCAAAACAACATTTTCAGGATAAAGTTTTTTACAGTTATGACATTTATTTTGGGTTTATTGATATCAGATATGTGGCTTGCTTCAGAAAATATAAAAAAATAGATGTAAAATTGAAACCAGAAGCTTTTCTTTTAAGCATCACGAATAAGCAGATTGGAAGAAAATATGGGATTTTGTTTTCATATGACAATGGTGATGAGATTTTATATGCACAATACAGAATAAAGGACTTGGAAGGGACCTTGGACGGCAAAGTCCAACCCCCTGCTTGAACATATACACAAATTCCCACAACTGAAGAGTGAATCATGAAACCAATAGAACTGACAGAGATGGCAAAAGTGACTATTTTGACTGTTTTGATAAAAGGTAAACGTTAATTTTGTTTTTACTTGGAGACCACTTTTGGACTTCTTGCTCAAGAAAAATTAAATAAAGTTTTGGTTTTAGGATTTGATAGATCGATTAAGACTATATAAAATGGTCTTTTATTGTTATTATTATATATATTAAGGGTTATGTTTAAATTTAGAGTAAGTAGTTATTTTAAATGCAATTTTAGTGTTTTTGGATTATTTAGTTTGTATATTGTTTATATGATGCTTTTGTTTAAGTTTAGAATAAGAAATTATTTTATGATATATTTGACTCTGTGCTGAAGAAAGTTGAAAGTTGCCTTTTTTTATTCCATCTTTCCCTTTTTTCTTGCCATTTTTGTTTGTTCTTCTTTGATCTTTTCACTCTTTTTCATTTTGATTTATTTTTTTGAAATTTAATAAAGTGTCGCCTTGATGGAAAAGCTCATTTAAGAACACACCAACAATTGGAGAGGCTTCAATTATCATTTTATTAAAGCTGCCAGGTTATAACAGGTCAACAATCTCTTGCTATCATAAAGAATATCAGAGATTTAACATCATAGTTATAGAGTATATAGTTATATAGTTATAGTTATACAGAGTTATAGGAATCAAATATGAGCCTACAGATGCCTTTCTGGCAAATATTTATTTTAAAACTGATAAAGGATACTATAAAACCCAGGAAATAAGGAGTCAAGGTACTTCAAATGAATACAGGTTTATGCATTCTAGCTTTCTCTACAAGAATCTGAACTACTAATGGTCAAAAACAAATTGGCAGATAAAAGGGAACAGAATTCAAGGTGGATTGGACTTAGATTTCTTGTGGGTACAAAGGGACTCAAGACTGATGATGCTTTTGACTCCTTCCTTGAGCTTAGCCTGGTTGTCTCTTACAGGTACAAATAGAAGTACATAGCTATCTGAGCTCTTCAGACAGATAGAACTTTATTTAGGTCATTGTCCAATAAAAGGATAATCAGTAACACAAACAATAGGAAACTATTTGAGGAGATGCTAGAAAGAAGAGGAGGTCAACCTATTTTCCAAAGCACCAGAAGGCAAGACAAGAAACAATGGATGGAAGCTACTCAAAAAGAGAAGCAACCTAGAACTGAAAAGAAATTTCAACATAATGAGAACAATTAACCAGTGAAACAACTTGCCTTCAGAAGCTGTGGGTGCTCCATCACTGGAGGTTTTCAAAAAGAGACTCAACAACCATTTGTATGAAATGGTATAGGGCTTTCTGCTTGAGCAGAGAGTTGTATTAGAAGACCTCCAAGGTCCCTTCCAACTCTAATATTCTATATCCTGTATTATCACAACAAGAACTCTTACTCTTAGCAACCATTTGTGGATAAAGTTACACACCACCATTTTACTACTTTCAGGGAAATTAAACAATGTTGATTATTTAACAGATAATACAAATAAAAGCTATCAGAGCGTGCCCGGTCTCCTCTGTATTCTGAAAAAGTAAAGAAGAATTTGTAATGCAGATTATCTAGCCTTTGAGAAGTGTGAATGTGTGTGTACTAATCATTATTCTAACAGTTTGAGTTTGCAGCCCAGTTTGAATGGAGAGAATAGCAAACACAAATCAAAGGTTCAAAAATCAAAGGAAAAAAGATTTACACAATCCAAAGAGAAAGTGGAGTATGGTCCCATTGGTACTTAGAGATTATTTTAAATCATCATGACATTAAAAAAGCCCTAGGAATAATTTGCTTACCAGGTTTTTCTGTAGAAAGTTGGTGTTCATTAGGTTTTGAAGAATTGCCTTTAAACAATACATTTGAGATATAGATTTCCCCTTCCCCCAATATTTTTCATATTCTTCCAAAGGAATATTGTAATTGGAGGTTGGTTCACTTTAACCAAGGTGGGTGCCTTGCTGACAGTCCTTTTTGAATGCTTTAATATTTTACTAGAACATAGAACATAAAATAACAGAGTTGGAAGGGACCTTGGAGGTTTTCTAGTCCAATCCCCTGCTTGAACAGGAACCCTATACCATTGCAGACAAGTCGCTGTCCAGTCTCTTCTTAAAAACCTGAAGTGATGGAGCTCCCACAACTTCTGAGAGCAAGCCTTTCCACCAATGGGTTGTTTCCACTGTTAGGAAAGTTCTCCTGAATTCTACGTTGCTTCTTCTCTTGATTAGTTTCCATCCATTGCTTCTTATCTTGCCTTCTGGTGTTTTGGAAAATAGGTTGACCTCATCTTTGTGGCAGCCCTAAAATACTGGAACATACAATAATGTATGACTTTAGTTATCTCCCAGTGGTGATGGTTGAATAGAAACTCTAAGTCACCTGCTACTATGCTGTTCCCTATATAAGGGCTCGAGACAGAACTTCATTTATCCAATCTTGGAGAAATTTCTGAGTAGAGAGTGTGTTTTCTGTTAATGTTATTTTAATGGACAAAGACTCGAAAATATCTTTACAGGGCTCTGAACAATATGTGTTCACATATCATATGCATTCTTAATTTTTGTTTATCCGTGTGTGTGTGTGTGTTTGTGTGTGTGTGTGTGTGTGTGTTTATATGTATAAACAACAGTTATACCTTTAGATATTTCATTGTCTCTGGCCATAGGGCTGTAACAAACTGATTGTTTAATAATCAAAGTTTCACTCATTACTATAACAAAGGTTATGGCACTATGGGGTTATGTCATAAATCTGTATGCAGAGTTTATATTCAGATAAGATAGTTAGCAATCAGGTTTATGATCTTGTATATTAAGTATACAAAGAGAAAAGTATTTAGGGATTAATGATATAGGACATGTAATGTTTGTGCACATGTTCAATGATAAACAGCAGATATTCCTTCCACAGTGGGAGTGATCCAACAGTGAAATATATGAAAAAATAAAAATAAAAAAATAATCCCACCCCTAAATAGTTTCATTTAAAAGACTATAATAGAACTGTGGGGTATTTTAACATAAATCAATTTCACAGTCAAATTCACAGGAAGACCGCTCAACGTTTATCACTCAGATGATATTGATAGCACATTGAGTTGACTCAAGAAAACAAAAGCAAATTTTCTTGATCCCCAAGACTCTTATTAAATCTATTTTAGGTACTTAAAAGGCAACAAGATTATATTAAATGGGCAATTGTTTTTAATTTCAGTCTCCCTACTTCCCTTTCTTCAAAGAAAAACAAAAACAAAACATTAAGTCTGCTCATCCTTTTCATTGAAATTGTTGTTAATATCATAGCCTTTTGCTCTCTAAAATATAGTCACTCCTAAGACCATAGTTTTGTACAGCTACAATCTTTGCTAATTTTGTCTTGATGCATTTCAATAAATACAGAAAGAATCTGGCCTTCTCTTTGTTGCTGTCAGGCATCCAAATTTTGTTGTAACCGTTCTTTTCTGGAAATGAAGTCAAGAATATTTACAATGTTGGGGTTCCCTTCCTACACTTTCGATAATCTACACATTTGCTGAATGATTAGTTGAAGACTCAGAAAAAGAGGCTAATTAGAATTGAGAGCCTGGTAATCTGACTTAAGGGTGAAGAAGAGAAGAATAACAGAATGGGAAGTATCCTTGGAGGTCTTCTAGTCCAACCCCCTGCTCAACCAGGAAACTATACCATTTCAGACAAATCATTGTCCAATCTCTTCTTTAAAACCTCCAGTGTTGCAGAGAGACTTCTAACAGTTGGTGATTTTCAGTTCCTGTTTGCAACTCCAACTCCAGCACATCATATCCTTTTGACAAGTACACTGTTCACATTCTGTTGTAAGAGTTACATCTTTCATCCTCATTATTCCCATATCATTTTGCTGGTTTGATAGTTTGTTTAGCAACTGTATGCCATGGTTCACCCTCTTTCTTTTTCATTGTTCTTATCTGAGAAGAAAGCTAATAAAAGATTAAAAACTGATATTGTACAGTTAAATTCAGAGATGAAAAAAAAATATTAAAACAAGTAAAACAAAACAAACAATTTAAAGATTAATCCCAGGAGCATAGAAGTATTCTCCACATTCTGATCACTATCTTTACCACCTTCCCTTAATATACGTGATAATGAAGAAGTAGGGAACTAGACAACAGAACCTGACACAGGTTCCCCATTGTTTTTATTTAGGGCATACCATTCCCCCTATTTATAAACCAGAACAGTTAATGTTCTTTGTTACAAATAATATTGGTAAGAACAAGGTATGCACATGAGCCAATTAGGTATAGTGTTTAAGGCATCTAGCTAGGAATGAGGAGATCATCAGATGTAATCCTACCCTAGGCACAAAGCTAACTTGTTGATCTTGGCCAATCACTTCCTCTCTAGAAAGGAGACAATGGCACTTCTGAAAAATCTTGGCAAGAAAACTTCAGGGACTTGTCCAGACAATCTACAAGAATCAGACACAACTGAACTGAAGGAGGAAAAAATCACACAAAACACATTTTTCTTTGGAATTAGTTCTTAGGCTGTCAATTTCCCCACATTTTATTTTTATTTTATTTTGTTTGTTTGTCAAACATGTACAAGATAACGAGTATACGTATGAACATAAACATGAAGAAAGGAAGTAAATACAGATAAATGGGGACAGTAAGACAAGGACCGTAGGCACGCTGGTGCACTTATGCATGCCCCCTTTAAGGACCTCTTAGGAATGGGGTGAGGTCCAGGGTAGACAGTTTGAGGTTGAAGCTGTGAGGGTTGGAAGCTGTAACAATGGAGTCGGGTAGAGCATTCCAGGCATTGACCACTCTGTTGAAGTCATATTTTCTGCAATTGAGTTTGAAGTGGTTTACCTTGAGTTTGTATCAATTGTTTGCCCATGTATTATTGTGGTTGAAGCTGAAGAAGTCGTTGACAGGCAAGACGTTATAGCAGACAATTTTGTGTACTATGCTTAGATCGGACTGCAGGCGATTTGACATTGACCTGAAAAGAGAAGGGCATACAAGAAGATGTGATGGCAGTAAAATGTTGCTAAAATTTAATTCCTTAATGATTGTTCTACTGCTCTTAAATATAAGTACATTCTGCTTTTTGTCCAAACTTCTGAAATTTGAAAGCTATTCCAGCACAGTGCCCCAAACATCACATCACAATCACACTACAGAGTTTAAAAATTAATAATAATAATAATAATAATAATAATAATAATAATAATAATAATAATAATAATAAATCACAAATGCAATGTTTGATATCTTGAACCATGGCAAAGCACCTTTGAAACAAGGAAACAAATAAAACTTGAAAATCATTCAAAATTGTCTCTAAGGAAGCCCCTGAAGAAAATTCACTAAAAAAAACCTCACTCATCCTCTTTCCAGATGAGGAAAAAGCTGAAATTCTTTGTAGGATAAAAGCTTTAAAACTCTTTTTGACTTTATTACATTAAAATGCTGTTCACATAATAGGTCTTAAGCAAGGAATATTAACAGCTAAGCCTAACACATTCAGAAAGTTTGTACGAAGGCAGTGTTCTAGGACCAACTCTCTTCATACTCTACATAAATGACCTCTGTGATCATATTAAGAGCAATTGCGTTCTTTTCGCTGATGATGTAAAGCTGTTCAATACCACAGACAATACTGCTACCCTACAAAAAGATCTTGACTATGTATCAGAATGGTCAAACAAATGGCAACTTCAAATCTCAACAAATAAATGCTCTCTCTTACATATTGGCAAAAAAAATCAGAAAATAAAATACAAGCTGAATAGTCAATATCTTGTTGATGACCCAAGCTCTGTAAAGGACCTTGGAATACTCACCTCTAATGATCTAAGTGCTAGAGCCCACTGCAACTACATAGCCAAAAAGGCATTAAGAGTTGTTAACCTAATCCTACGTAGCTTTTTCTCTGGTAATATCACACTACTAACCAGAGCATACAAAACATTTGCTAGACCAATACTTGAATACAACTCATCAGTTTGGAACCCGCATTACCTATTTGATATTAACACAGTTGAGAAAGTCCAGAAATATTTCACAAGAAGAGTTCTCCACTCCTCTACTCGTTGTAGAATACCTTATGCCACCAGACTTGAAATTCTAGAACTAGAAAACCTTGAATTACGCCGTCTTCGGTCTGATTTAAGCATGGTATATAAAATCATACATTGCAATGTCCTACCTGTCAATGAATACTTCAGCTTCAACCATAACAACACAAGAGCACACAATAGATACAAACTCAAAGTTAACCGCACCAAACTTGATTGCAGGAAATACGACTTCAGCAATAGAGTGGTCAATGTCTGGAATACTCTACCCGACTCTGTAGTTTCTTCCCCAAACCCCAAAAACTTTAACCTTAGACTGTCTACTATTGACCTCACCCCTTTCCTAAGAGGTCTGTAGGGGCGTGCATAAGCGCACCAACGTGCCTACCGTCCCTGTCCTATTGTTTCTCTTATTCTTCTTTTATTTTTCTTATATGTACCCATTTCATGTATTCACAACTATGTATACACTTATACTTATTATCTTGTAAACCAGTGATCCCCAACCTTTTTGACGCCGCGGCCCGGTACCGGCATCAGCTGGGCGCCGAGGCCCGGTGCCGGCATCAGCTGGGCGCCGCCATTTTTTATGAAAAACTGCTTCCGGTGACCTCACGGAAGCACGTTTTCATCAAAAAAGATGGCGGCGCCATACTTCGATGAGCTTTTCCGGGTAAATGGCTTTCTGCCGGAAAAGCTCACGAAGCGCTGCGCGCCATCTTTTTGATGAAAACGTGCTTCGATGAGCTTTCTACCGGAAAAGCTCACGGAAGCACTTTTTCATGAAAAAGATGGCGGCGCCAGCAAGCTCACTGCCCGGTAGGAGTTGTTCCGCGGACCGGTGCCGGTCCGCGGACCAGTGGTTGGGGGCCCCTGTTGTGTAAACAATTGGCAAATCAAATAAATAAATAAATAAATAAAGTTTGTAACAAAGGCTGCTTCTAACCTGCTGACCAGCATCATCAAAACTCACCCCAATAGCAATACACAGAAACATACATTTGATTAACAGAGGTTTGTCTTCTTTGTGTCCTGTGACCTTAGAAAGAGAAAGAATAACAGAATGGGAAGTATCCTTGGAGGTCTTCTAGTCCAACCCCTGCTCAACCAGGAAACTATACCATTTCAGACAAATCATTGTCCAATCTCTTCTTTAAAACCTCCAGTGTTGCAGAGAGACTTCTAACAGTTGGTGATTTTCAGTTCCTGTTTGCAACTCCAACTCCAGCACATCATATCCATTTGACAAGTACACTGTACACATTCTGTTGTAAGAGTTACATCTTTCATCCTCATTATTCCCATATCATTTTGCTGGTTTGATAGTTTGTTTAGCAACTGTATGCCATGGTTCACCCTCTTTCTTTTTCATTGTTCTTATCTGAGAAGAAAGCTAATAAATACCCAGTAGCAAAAGATTAAAAACTGATATTGTACAGTTAAATTCAGAGATGAAAAAAAAAAAGATTAAAACAAGTAAAACAAAACAAACAATTTAAAGATTAATCCCAGGAGCATAGAAGTATTCTCCACATTCTGATCACTATCTTTACCACCTTCCCTTAATATACGTGATAATGAAGAAGTAGGGAACTAGACAACAGAACCTGACACAGGTTCCCCATTGTTTTTATTTAGGGCATACCATTCCCCCTATTTATAAACCAGAACAGTTAATGTTCTTTGTTACAAATAATATTGGTAAGAACAAGGTATGCACATGAGCCAATTAGGTATAGTGTTTAAGGCATCTAGCTAGGAATGAGGAGATCATCAGATGTAATCCTACCCTAGGCACAAAGCTAACTTGTTGATCTTGGCCAATCACTTCCTCTCTAGAAAGGAGACAATGGCACTTCTGAAAAATCTTGGCAAGAAAACTTCAGGGACTTGTCCAGACAATCTACAAGAATCAGACACAACTGAACTGAAGGAGGAAAAAATCACACAAAACACATTTTTCTTTGGAATTAGTTCTTAGGCTGTCAATTTCCCCACATTTTATTTTTATTTTATTTTGTTTGTTTGTCAAACATGTACAAGATAACGAGTATACGTATGAACATAAACATGAAGAAAGGAAGTAAATACAGATAAATGGGGACAGTAAGACAAGGACCGTAGGCACGCTGGTGCACTTATGCATGCTCACTTTAAGGACCTCTTAGGAATGGGGTGAGGTCCAGGGTAGACAGTTTGAGGTTGAAGCTGTGAGGGTTGGAAGCTGTAACAATGGAGTCGGGTAGAGCATTCCAGGCATTGACCACTCTGTTGAAGTCATATTTTCTGCAATTGAGTTTGAAGTGGTTTACCTTGAGTTTGTATCAATTGTTTGCCCATGTATTATTGTGGTTGAAGCTGAAGAAGTCGTTGACAGGCAAGACGTTATAGCAGACAATTTTGTGTACTATGCTTAGATCGGACTGCAGGCGATTTGACATTGACCTGAAAAGAGAAGGGCATACAAGAAGATGTGATGGCAGTAAAATGTTGCTAAAATTTAATTCCTTAATGATTGTTCTACTGCTCTTAAATATAAGTACATTCTGCTTTTTGTCCAAACTTCTGAAATTTGAAAGCTATTCCAGCACAGTGCCCCAAACATCACATCACAATCACACTACAGAGTTTAAAAATTAATAATAATAATAATAATAATAATAATAATAATAATAATAATAATAATAATAATAAATCACAAATGCAATGTTTGATATCTTGAACCATGGCAAAGCACCTTTGAAACAAGGAAACAAATAAAACTTGAAAATCATTCAAAATTGTCTCTAAGGAAGCCCCTGAAGAAAATTCACTAAAAAAACCTCACTCATCCTCTTTCCAGATGAGGAAAAAGCTCAAATTCTTTGTAGGATAAAAGCTTTAAAACTCTTTTTGACTTTATTACATTAAAATGCTGTTCACATAATAGGTCTTAAGCAAGGAATATTAACAGCTAAGCCTAACACATTCAGAAAGTTTGTACGAAGGCAGTGTTCTAGGACCAACTCTCTTCATACTCTACATAAATGACCTCTGTGATCATATTAAGAGCAATTGCGTTCTTTTCGCTGATGATGTAAAGCTGTTCAATACCACAGACAATACTGCTACCCTACAAAAAGATCTTGACTATGTATCAGAATGGTCAAACAAATGGCAATTTCAAATCTCAACAAATAAATGCTCTGTCTTACATATTGGCAAAAAAAATCAGAAAATAAAATACAAGCTGAATAGTCAAGATCTTGTTGATGACCCAAGCTCTGTAAAGGACCTTGGAATACTCACCTCTAATGATCTAAGTGCTAGAGCCCACTGCAACTACATAGCCAAAAAGGCATTAAGAGTTGTTAACCTAATCCTACGTAGCTTTTTCTCTGGTAATATCACACTACTAACCAGAGCATACAAAACATTTGCTAGACCAATACTTGAATACAGTTCATCAGTCTGGAACCCACATTACGTATCTGATATTAGCACAATTGAGAAAGTCCAGAAATATTTCACAAGAAGAGTTCTCCACTCCTCTACTCGTTGTAGAATACCTTATGCCACCAGACTTGAAATTCTAGAACTAGAAAACCTTGAATTACGCCGTCTTCGGTCTGATTTAAGCATGGTATATAAAATCATACATTGCAATGTCCTACCTGTCAATGAATACTTCAGCTTCAACCATAACAACACAAGAGCACACAATAGATACAAACTCAAAGTTAACCGCACCAAACTTGATTGCAGGAAATACGACTTCAGCAATAGAGTGGTCAATGTCTGGAATACTCTACCCGACTCTGTAGTTTCTTCCCCAAACCCCAAAAACTTTAACCTTAGACTGTCTACTATTGACCTCACCCCTTTCCTAAGAGGTCTGTAGGGGCGTGCATAAGCGCACCAACGTGCTTACCGTCCCTGTCCTATTGTTTCTCTTATTCTTCTTTTATTTTTCTTATATGTACCCATTTCATGTATTCACAACTATGTATACACTTATTATCTTGTAAACAATTGGCAAATCAAATAAATAAATAAATAAATAAAGTTTGTAACAAAGGCTGCTCCTAACCTGCTGACCAGCATCATCAAAACTCACCCCAATAGCAATACACAGAAACATACATTTGATTAACAGAGGTTTGTCTTCTTTGTGTCCTGTGACCTGAGGTAGTCTACCTAAAATAATGGCTGAAAATGTCATTTGAGATTTTAGCTCAAACTGTCTCTTAATGAAGGATCTGTACCTCATCGATCCTTTTAGATATTTTACTTATATCCTATCTTCAAAGAAAAGACAAAAAATTGAATAATTAGACACCATGGTACCTCTGTTTAAAGTTAAATCTGATTTGAGACTGAGACAGAGCTAATGTGGATGGATAGAGATTTCAAACTTGCTAGTAACTATTCTCTCTCTCTCTCTCTCCCTCACAAACACACACACATTCTAAATTGCCAATAATAATTCATGATCAAAAGACTCCTTTTACAGAATTCCCTTTTAACAAGTTACTAATTTTACATCTCTTCTGCTTCAAGAACCCCCCCCCCCCCCCCCCCCCCCCACACCCCCCCCCCCCCCCCCCCACCCAACCGGGGCCCCCCCCCCCCCCCCCCCCCCCCCCCCCCCCCCCCCCCCCCCCCCCCCCCCCCCCCCCCCCCCCCCCCCAAACCCCCCCCCCCCGAACGCCAAAAAAAAAAAAAAAAACCCCCCCCCCCAACCCAAAAAAAAAACCCCCAAAAAAACCCCCACAAAACCCCCCCCCCCCCCCCCCCCCCCCCCCCCAAAACCACCCCCACCCCAAAAAAAAAAAAAACCCACCCCCCCCCAACCCAAACCCCAAAAAACCCCCACCCCCCCAAACCCCCCCCCCCCCCCCAAAAAAAACCCCCCCCCCCCCCCCCCCCCCCCTCCTCCTCCCCCCCCACCCCCCCAAAAAAAAAAAAAAAACCCCCCCAAAAAAAACAACCCCCCCCCCCCCCCCCCCCACAACCCACACCCCCCCCCCCCCCCCCCCCAAAACACCCACAACAAACCCCCCCCCCCATTTACATTACAATTAAATCTGACGGCTTTTCAGTTGATTAAGTCTATATTATTATTTTTTATTTCCAGTTGCATGAAAGTTGTATGATGAAACTTTTTAAATAAATCATTGCCTTTAGTTTTACATGAAGCAACCATCACAGATATTCTCAAACCAGGGTTTTGCTATCTGTTCTAATGCAAGCTCTGTTTTTTTGATAAATGGATGTGAAATTTTATATTTCCACAAATTATTTATGCACCAAGCTCATGCTACATTTATACAAGACCCTCTTGGCTGTGACAATATTAGATTTTTAACTGATGTTAACTTGATTTAGAATATATAAGACTCAACAGTCCAACAGTTGATTAAAATAATTTTGATATGGTTTTCTCTCTCTCTCTCTCTCTCTCTCTCTCTCTCTCTCTCTCTCTCTCTCTCTCTCTCCCCTCCCTCCCTCTCTCTCTCATATCAGACTTTAAAAACTTTCCTGCCTGCACAAAATCTGAAATGTTATCAATTACATACCTAAAGCCCATCCTCAACCACATATACATGAATTGAAACAACTCATCTTAACTTTCAATTTTAATCTGTTTATATATGCATATGGGCATCCTATTTTTTAAAATGTGTATGTGTGTGTTCTTTGAACTTTTAAATGGTCCCAGAATTAATAACAATAGCAATAGCACTTGGACTTTTATACCACCCCATAATACTTTACAGCATTCTTGGAGGTTTACAATGTCAGCAATATTGGCATTTTGCCCCAACAATCTAGATCTTCATTTTACTGATCTCAGAAGGATGGAGGGCTGAGTCAATCTTGAGCCGGTCAGGATCAAATTCCAAGTTGTGGCCAGAGTAGGCCTGCAATACTGTATTCTAACCACTATGCCACCAGGGCTAAGTTGCGCACCTTGGTTGGGAAAAAAATAATAATAAGCAGGGCAGTGCTGGTTAGCGCTTGATTGGGAGGCCAACTCTAAATCACAAGTTAATATACATAAAGTTTTTGTTGTGTGGGTTTAATAAAAAGAAGAGGAATAAGAAATGACAAATCCATTTTTGTATTTCTGTGGAAAAAAAAAACCATGAAGTTATCAAAAGCAGAGTTTGACTCTACGGGCATTTTACCTTTACCTTTATTTATTCTTTGTATGCAGCACAGTACCGGAATCATTTTCTCCTCTCAAGCAGGGTTTAACAGAATCCTGTACTCTCAAATGAAAAAGCAGTAAAATGTTAGTAGATTAAATTCTTGACTCAGAATGTCTTGGTATAATGCAAAAGACAACAATTTTGAGAGGCTCAAATGATTTCTTTTGCACAGCAAGTAAGGATTTAACAGCAATGAAGAATCAATATGCAAAGCCTCAGGACGACAATTTAAGCATTTAAAGTCTACATGTGGTAATAGACAATTTTGTGACCATTTAGATAAAAAGCTTCCTGCAGTGTTAGCTCTACTTATGTGGACAATTGCCTCTTTCCTATTCACCGAAAACGTTAGAAAACATGGATTATGTACAATGATTTAACAATAATTCTGGACTTCACTCTCACTGCAAAAACACACATTTTCCCACATTAACTGAATTGAGAAGACACTTGAAATTGCAATGGAATGTATTCAGCAACTAAAAACATTGACAAAATGGTAAGGAACTGGTTACATACCAGAGTTTCACAGTGGAAATTGAGGTACTTGTACTTAGAATGAAATCTGATTGAATTCCATGGGTTTTATTTTCAAGTAAACATATTTAATACCACATTGCAAGAGCTGCATGGGTATTGTATACATGCATCATATTTTATATTATTATTATATATAAAGAAGTTTCTTCTACATAATGGATCCTGCTGAATTATTTGCTTGTCTGCTGGCTGGATAGCTACAAACTCTAACATATGGGTACCTTAAAAAGTGTTATCATATATATTTTCAAATAAGCTTATTCACATATAAGCTGAACCTAATTTTGAGGGTGTATTTTGGAGTCTAAAATCTTGGCTTAGCTGTGAGTATATATGATACATTAGTTTTGCTTTTTAAAATATCCTCTTATAAGTATATCAGGGGTGTTAAACTCAAGCTCTGTGGGGTGTTTCGATCTGGCCCACAGAGCCAACCTGGAAACAGCAAAGGACCAGCCCGCAGTGCCTCTGTCAATGAAAATGGAGCTCTGTTTTCATCGACAGAGGGTTGCAGGAGGCCATTGCAGCCAAAAACATAGCTCGTGAGGGCCACACACAGCCCTCCTGAGCTCCATTTTTGCTGGCAGAGCACTCAAGCCACCATAAGTGACATTGAGTTGGCCACACCCATCCAGACCATGCTTACCCCACCCCACCCCAAGGTCAAACACATCCATGATGTGGCCATCAATGAAATTAATGAAATTGAGTTTGAAACCCCTGAAGTACAATACATGATTCCTCTAACAAAGCTTCATACTGAATCACCCAATGATCACAAATGGAAGCAGGGATATCCTTCACAGCAGCAGGTTGCAGATTTTACCATTTCTGAGATTATTGCAGTCAATATACAACATTTCAACTTTCCGTATCTGGAGAATACTAGGACAGCCAGTAAATAAAAGTTATATCCCTGGCATAATCATAAGTCAATTAATTTTATCCTTTCTTTAAACTGCCAATCAGAGCAATCTTCTGGTGGCTAGAGTAATATTGATTTTCGTTTCATTCACTTTCTTTGTTCTCAGCTTTTTATTCAACCAGCCAGAATCCTGGTCTGTTGTCTCTTCCGCTAATGGATTGTTATGCTTTGCTGGCCCTGCCAAAACAAAGAGCTCTCTGTCCTCTGAAACTCAAGGCTGATCAGCCTCCCAGGCATCTTGTGTCAAGCTTTATATAGGCATCTTGTGGCACCATTGAGCCACGGTGGCGCAGTGGTTAGAATCCAGTACTGCAGACTACTTCTGCTGCCTGCTGGCTGCCTGCAATTTGGCAGTTTGAACCTCACCAAGCCCAAGGTTGACTCAGCCTTCCATCCTTCTAACCCAGATTGTTGGGGGCAAGTGACTGACTCTATAAATCATTTAGAGAGAGCTGTAAAAGCACTGTGAAGCGGTATATAACTCTAAGTGCTGTTGCTACTTGCAATGTATGTGTGGTTTGGGTAGGTTTAAATCACTAGTCAGTGACTAAATGACTGCATCGGCTCAAACATTGTTTTAACATTAGTACCTATAAATTTGTTTTATTGTGGGGCAATTTGGAGACCACTCTGCTTTCCTTTGATAAACCCTACTATCTCTGACTCAATGCGAGTCAGTAGAGCCCTAGAGATACCTGGCCAAAATGATACAAATTTACCATCCTTTATTTTTTTTCTACCATCCCTAAAACCTGTAGCTGAATTTTCAAATTGAACCTCAAATCCTGCACTGTTTTGGATCAAATCAGGTTGCCCTCAAATCTTAGACTGCAAATTCAGCTTGAATAATGATTAAATGACAAACTGAAATCAAGACACAACCATTTTATCTAATACCTACCTGGAAGAAAGGAGCTAGTATGAATATTCATTTTTCTTTTATTTTTGTGACCCTGTAATCTCTTTATTCGTGGTAGAGTTCGGGTAACTGAATGAAGCTGAATGGAGTTTACTGGCTAGATGCCCTTCTTGACATCTACACAGAGTTTACAGCAGATATTTTCTTTTTGTATCCTGATAGAAAAACATTTGCTGCTGTCTAGGATTGAACTCTCAACCTTCTGAATGGAAGGCCAGCATCACCTCTAGGCCACCACCATGGCCCAGGATGAATATTCATTAACATTTCTAAAACTTAGAAAATGAAAAAAAATGCCATCAGTTGTCTAACAGCAATATTCATAATTGCATTGTTCCAAAATACAGGAAGTAAAAATACAAAAAGTGTCGTCTATGAGAAAAAGAAGATATTTTACTTAGTCACGTTTTGAGGGAGATAAAGACCCCCTAAAAACGATGAAAGTCTCCTCAACACCAAATCTAATACATTTTCTGTTGTACCTTGTTGAATGTATTGTCTTTATTCATTAGCAAGAACAGCCGAAGTCTAACTATTTAATATTGCTGGTGGAATAATTCTACTGAGGAAGTCAATCGAATGATTCTTAAAGAGAAGTGTTCATGAAAACTATTGAGGAATGATGCACAATCTGTGCCTAACTATATGAAACATATGGCAATTACAGCTGGCATTTTTCAAGGGAATGGAAGCGTATTTCCAACACTCCCTGCAATTTGTCTGAAGTGGTGTAGGGTTTCCTGCCTAAGCAGGGGGTTGGACTAGAAGATCTCCAAGGTCCCTTCCAACTCTGTTATTCTAAATTTATTCACCACTAGCTTAGTGCTCAGAATTACGTTTTAGCAGTCCAGTTGCTTGAACAAATATAGCTAACATAAGCCAATAGTAGAGCAGGAGAGAGTGTATATGGGATTGCAGCTGCAAAGAAAATTAGTTTTTTTTTTTAAAAAAAAATTCTGAATGAAATATTTAGTAAAAAGCAATCTCTTTGTTTACAAATGCATAAACTGCAATCATGTCAATGTGTGGCACTTTTAGCTGCATCTTAAATCAGGTTTATAATAGAATGATGGTAGGCCGTGTTTAGCAAGTCAGAATCAGAGAGGACCAGCAGAGAAGGTTTTTTTTTTTATCTTAACAAAATATTGTATTGTATTACATTTATTGTGTTATATTATTTATAATATTATAAATAAATATAAATAAAGTTATATTAAATATAATAATATTATATTTATTGTATAATATTATATTTATTAGATTATATTTTAGATTAGATAGATAGATAGATAGATAGATAGATAGATAGATAGATAGATAGATAGATAGATATTGTACATATACATTTCAGTACATAAGTTATTAAGAACTATCACAGATAAGTATGAATATATGGTAAACTGAAGTACAATTTATTTTGTTAACAGATTATGGCCAGATTGGTCAACAGATAGTCTACCATCTAAATATGGAAGTATGGTGAAATGACTGTAGTTAGATCCTGTTCCTGGCATTGGGATCATTGCTATCATATACTATTTACATATACTTCCTCATCATCTACAAGCAGGTTTTATGCAGTGTATCTTGGCTATAAAAATCCAAAAATCCAAAGTATACATTTTGGGGGGAAAGCTACTTCTATTTTCCCTTTGTTCTCAGGTATGGATCAGCATCTGTCAGTGAAGTCCTTATGATGTGGAACTGCTTTAATCTACAACTAAGTTGGCACCTTTTACCATTCCAGTAACTGGGCAGGGGGAAAAGGGAAGGAGATAAATACAGACATAAATACAGATACAAATACAGATACAGATACACAGATACAGACACAGACAGATAGACAGACAGACAGACAGAGACTAGAGACAGAGACAGAGACATGGGGAGATCTCCTGTTCCTTTCCCCATCTCCTGCCCACCTAGAAGTTCAAAAGTATGCAAATGCAAGTAGATAAATAGGTACCACTTTGGTGGGAAGGTAACAGCATTCCATGTACCTTTGGAATATAGCCATGCTGGCCCCATGACCATGGAAAATATCTTCGGACAACACTGGCTCCCTTGGCCAAGAAACGGAGGTGAGCACTGCTGTGTCCGCTGACTGATGAGTTCTCTCTCTGGTCCGCCGCCTGCGCGTGGGAGCGCCGATTGCTCCCATTGGCTGATGCCGTTTGACAGCCGGCTATAAAAGGAGCTGTCAAACGGTATCAGCTGTCGCCACCAGCTGACTGCCAGTTAGCCTCGGCAGCCGCGGCAACCCTTTATTCAGTAGAATAAAGCCTGTTAACTTTGAGCCTGCATCTGTCTCAATCATTGCTGCCGCTCTACAACACTGGCGACGAGGGCGGGATGCGATAAGAGACAACCAGGCAAAGACAGCTGAGCACAGTCACTGTCAAAAAAGATCCGGAGCCGCAAGAGCTGAATACGTCACCACCGCTGACGCTCTCCATGAGCGCGAAGTTCAAACTCCCAGCTGGGAGTCTGAGGCTGCCTGACAGGCACAGACGCGGGCACCTTTTTAAAGGCGCGAATTTAAATCCTCCACAGCTGAGGAAATCAGCACCACCGCTTCCAAGATGGGCACAAACCCGACATTCCCTCCCTTCCAGCCGACGGGCGAGACATGGGAGTCGTATATGAACCGGTTTGATTGCTTCCTGAACGCTATCGACTTGACAGAAGCCACTGACCTGAGGAAAAGATCCTATTTTCTGAGCTTCTGTGGGGCTGCAGTTTTTGATACAGCCTCAGCATTAGTGTCCCCATGCTCAGTTAAGGCTATTCCCTGGGAGGAGTTGCAGGGAATTCTATCTAACCACTACTCCCCCAAACCCTCTCAAATAGCTAGGAGACTAGCTTTTAGAAGGAGAGTTCAGGCTGAAGGAGAGACAGTTAGTCAGTATATGGCAGCTTTAAGATCAGCTGCCATACACTGTGGATTTAGGGATTACCTAGAAGACATGTTGCTGGACCAAATTGTAGGAGGGGTTAGAGACCTTAAATTACAGAGGCGTTTACTAGTAAAAAAAGATTTAACCCTAAGTCTGGCAATTGAAGAAGCTCAGGCTGCTGAGCTATCTGAGCTGTCAGCAGCTGAGATTCAGGGAAACCCCATAAAGCAAGGGAGCTCTGCCATTCACTTTGATGAGGTATCCCTAGAAGAGGAACCACTTGAGGTAAACCGCCTCAGACTGCCAAGCCCCCCAGAGGTACCTAGAAAAACACCAACCCAGCAGCCAGACAGCAACCTAATTGTCTGAGCTGTGGGGGAGCACATCCCAGGTCAACCTGCAGATTCAGAAACGCCATCTGCCTAAACTGCCAGAAAAAAAGGCCACATAGCTAGGGTTTGCCAGGCTGAAAAAACCTTCTCACAAAGACCTCAAGCTGCTGCCTCCTTCCAAAGGCAAGTTGAAGATTGCTACACCTGTTACCACTCAGACAATACCACCCCTGGGTCTAACAAAATAAGCATTTTTGTCTTTCTAGAAGGTAAACCCTGTCGGATGGAGGTGGACACCGGTCTGCCCTCTCAATCATCTCGTGGGCCACCCTGAAGAAGCTGCTCCCTACACTCTCCAAGAAGAAGCTGCTCAACTGCCACCTGACTCTTCGAGACTATCAGGAAAGACCATTCCAGTCCTGGGGAAAGGCAAGTTCCTTATTCAATTCCAGAACTTTAGAGGCCACTTGCCTCTGGTGGTTGTAGATGGTGCCCTTCCCAGCTTGCTTGGGCTAGATTGGTTCCTTGCCCTGGGCCTTAGTGTAACTGGTATTCACTCTGTGGTGAATACTGAGGTGAGACACCCTTTTCAGGGACTACGCTGATGTTTTTAGTAATGAGCTGGGATGTTATTCTGGTACCCCTATCTCATTTGATGTGAGCCCACAAGCCACCCCCATTCGTTTAAAACCTCGTAGAGTCCCATTTGCCATTCGCCTAAATTGGATCTGGAACTAGATAAGCTAATTAAACAAGGGGTAATAGAACAAGTAGATTTCGCAAAATGGGAGACCCCCATAGTCACCCCCTCAAAAAAGATGGCAGCGTGCGAATCTGCGCAGACTATAAAACATCCCTCAATCGTTTTCTCCAAATTAGTGCATACCCAGTCCCTGTAATTCAACACCTGCTGCACTCTTTTGAGCCAGGCACAATTTTCGCAAAATTTGATATGTCCCAAGCATATCAGCAGTTCCCAGTAGACAACCACACTGCTGACTTGCAAACAATAGTTACCCACAGAGGCGCTTTCAGATGTAAACGCTTACAATTTGGAGTTAGTGTGGCCCCAGGTATCTTTCAGTCCCTGATGGAAAGGATCCTCCAGGGACTCCCAGGGTAGTCCCATACTTTGATGACATTTTAGTCTCTGCCACTAACAAAACACAATTATTACTCAGGGTTAGGTCAGTTCTTGACCGTTTTAGGCAGCAGGGGTTAAAACTAAAAAAGGACAAGTGCACCATTGCCACTAAGCAAGTGGACTTCCTTGGTTATCGAATTGACGCCTCTGGAATCCATCCCATAGAAAGAAAAGTTAGGGCCATCCATGAGGCACCTACCCTCTCTAACAAGACAGAGCTACAAGCCTTTTTAGGACTCCTGAATTTCTATGCAGCTTTCCTTCCACACAAGGCTTCTATAGCTGAACCTTTACATAGACTTTTAGATAAAAAAGCCCCCTGGCACTGGGGACAAAGAGAAGCCAATGCTTTCCAAGCAGTCAAATCCCTGCTAACCTCAAATGCAGTTTTAGTCCAATTTAACCAGCAACTTCCCCTGGTTCTAGCTGCAGACGCTTCATCTTTTGGCATAGGGGCAGTACTCAGCCATAGGCTACCCAATGGCTCCGAGGCCCCAATTGCCTTCTTCTCAAGAACATTCTCTGCAGCAGAAAGGAACTATAGTCAAATTGACAAGGAAGCCTTAGCAGCAGTGGCTGCTGTAAAAAAATTCCACAAATTCCTTTATGGTCATTACTTTGAACTCATAACAGACCACAAGCCACTCTTAGGCCTTTTAGCAGGAGACAAGCAAACCCCACAGGTACTGTCCCCACGGATGACCAGATGGATGCTGTTCCTAGCCGCCTACTCATATAAGCTGGTACATCGCCCAGGGAAGAACCTGTGCCATGCAGATGCCCTTAGCAGGTGCCCCCTGCCAACACCAGTAGAAGACCCCGCTCCAATCCACACCATTTTTGATTGCAACGAACTCAACCTACCAATCTCAGCCGAGGACATTGCTGCCCACTCCAGAAGGGACAAGGTAATCTCCCAAGTCCTGGACTGGGTGGGGAGGGGGTGGCCTGAAATTCAGTACACCTCTGAATTCATGCCATTTAAGACCCGCAGGCATGAGTTATCCTCACTACAGGGTTGCTTACTATGGGGGACAAGGGTGGTCATACCCACCACGCTACAAGAGCCAATTTTAAAAGCCCTTCACGAAGGCCACCCAGGCATTGTGAGGATGAAGGCTCTGGCCCGCAGCTACGTATGGTGGCCAGGTCTGGATGCCCGGATCTCCAGTTGGGTAAGCACGTGCCAGCCCTGCCAGGCAACTAGATCAGCACCTCCAACAGCTGCACCAACTCGATGGGAGGATGCTGGGGCCCCTTGGTCCCGGCTGCATATTGACCTGGCTGGCCCGGTGCATGGGCAGACCTTCCTGGTCATAGTAGACTCGTTTTCTAAATGGATTGATGTGGCTCTGCTTCCCTCCACAACCACGCTGGCTGTCACGTGAGCCCTGACCAGACTGTTTGTCACACATGGCCTCCCTGACACCTTGATATCAGATAACGGCCCCCAGTTCACCTCTTGTGAGTTTGGGGTCTTTTCAGCCAACCTGGGCATTAGGCATGCCCTCACAGCCCCTTTTCACCCTGCAAGCAATGGGATGGCTGACAGGGCTGTTAGATCTGTAAAGGAGGCCTTGGCAAGGTTTGGCCAGGCAGACTGGAACTCCAAGCTGTCTACTTACTTACTCAGCCAGCATTCTACTCCATGCACAACCACCAACAAGTCCCCTGCAGAGCTATTGATGGGCAGGGGCCTCAGGACTCTATGGACAGGTTGCACCCCCACTATGCCCCTGGCACACCTTTAGGCTCTGACAGCCATGCCAGGGAATTCGCCCTGCAAGACCTGGTCTATGCCAGGAACTATGCAGGGCACCCTCTATGGTTGCCAGGGCAAATAGTTTCTGTTACAGGACCCAAATCCTACAGGATCCTGTTGGAAGATGGCCGAGTGTGGCGCCGGCACATAGACCAGCTAAGGAGGCGTTGGGTAAGGACTGCCGTCGACTCCCAGGGACCGCCAGATGCCCCGGTCTACCAGCCGCTAGACGCGCCGGTCTACCAGCCGCCAGACGCCCCGATCTACCAACCGCCTGCTGAAGCCGACGAGCCGAGCGACCCGGTCTACCCAGCAGCCACGAACCGCTTCCCGCCTGACGACCCGGTCTACCGGCCGACTCCCGAACCGTCCCCGCAGCGAACCAGTCAGAAGGACCTACCTGGTCAGCAGCCGGACACTCGGACGAGGGCTCCTGAAGGCCAGCAAGGATCTCCGGGCAACTCCCAGCGAGCAAGAGACCTTTTACTGCGGCAGGCCCTGACTTCGCGATGTCTAGCGAGGCGCCTGCTAGGCTGCAAGACTATGCATGCGCCTGGCCAGGGAAAGGAGTGCTGTGTCTGCTGACTGACGAGTTCTCTCTCTGGTCCGCCGCCTGCGCACGGGAGCGCCGATCGCTCCCATTGGCTGATGCCGTTTGACAGCCAGTTATAAAAGGAGCTGTCAAACGGTATCAGCTGTCGCCGCCAGCTGACTGCCAGTTAGCCTCGGCAGCCGTGGCGACCCTTTATTCAGTAGAATAAAGCCTGTTAACTTTGAGCCTGCGTCTGTCTCAATCATTGCCACCGCTCTACAACAAGCACCGTGCCCTAGAATCGGATATGACTGGAGAGAGAAACCATTACCTTTTTTATAACATAGATAGAAAACACACACACACACACACACACACACACACACACACACACACACAAACTTTCTCTGTCTCTCTCTCTCACACACACACACAAGTATACAGTATAAATAGAATTATAGTACCAGCTAATAGGCTTCACCGAATGCCAAATATTGGATGAGCATGAATATAATTATGTTGTTATTTTCATATATCTTTGTCAAGAATGATGCTTATCTCTACATGGCTTGCATCCTAAGAAAATGAATGATTTTTTTCCTGGTTTTTTTTTCCTGCTGTCACTTAAAATACACACTTTTCCATTTCACATGATTACAACCTTTAGGAAAAAAATATATAATGACATTTAATTTTAGTTGAAAGGAACTGGAATTGCATATTAAACTCTTTTTATAAGTATATCATTGTAGTTTAGAATGCAAAAGTATTTTTTTTACACAGTTGTTATTAAAATGGCAGAACACTAGTAAGTTAGCATTATAGGTCTAAGAATGAAGGATTGAATTAGTCACCATTCTTATTGTTCTCTAGGCTACAGCAGGAATCCAACCAGAATTTTATTCTGCAATATAATTGCCAGTGTGTACTTTTGTGATGAGATTTACACTCCACAGGGAAACTGCAGTCAGATTCACAATTACTGGATATTAAAACTTTTGGTGAAACTGCCCAGCATGAGAAGGGAAGAGAAATTTGCTTCACATGTATGATTAATATAAATGTTCTTCATGCAAATAATTTTAGCAAAAAAAAAAAAAAGATTGTTATGAAACTATAATGACAAAGATGTTAGCAAAATGTGTCAGGAGGTGTCAGGAGATTCAGGTGTTTCTAGATTGAAACAATACCTAGGAAGAAATGTTGTGTCCTTGAAGAGAAACACTAGCAAGCTGAACATTGTTAAAAGCCATTGAGGGGGGAAAATATAGAAAGAAGTGAGAAATATGTCCATAACAGAGGTGGTATTCAGCAGGTTCTGACCAGTTCTGGAGAACTGGTAGCAGAAATTTTGAGAAGTTCAGAGAACTGGCAAATGCCACTTCTGACTGGATCCACCCCCATCTATTCTCTGCCTCCCGAGTCCTAGCTGATTGGCTGGGTCTTCATTTGTTGCCCTGCACAGGAGAACGGAGCTGGAAAGTAGGTTAGTGGAGTGGGGAGTGTAAGGGGATTTTGCAGTAACCTTCCCCTGGAGTGGGGTAGGAATGGGGATTTTACAGGATCCTTCCTCTGACACACCACCAAGCCACACCACAGCTAGCAAGCCACGCCCAAAGAACCAGTAGTAATTTTTTTTTGAATCCCACCACTGAGACACATGACTGTTATATACCAATGTATAGTAGTCCTTGATTTATTATAATCATTATTTTAATTTGAAGTTACAACAGCACTGGAAAAAGTGACCGTTTTTCACACTTACAACCCTGGTAGCATTCCTATAGTCACGTGATTGAAATTCAAATGCTTGGAAACTGGCATGTATTTATGCCGGTTGCAGTGCCCTGGGGTCATGTGATCGCTTTTTGTGACCTTCCAACAAGCAAAGTCAATGTGGAGAGAGATCCACTTAACAATCATGTTCCTAACTCCAGTGATTCACTTAACAACTGTGGCAAGAAAGTTCGCTTAACAAATGTCTTACTTAGCAACAGAAATTTTGGACTCAATTGTGGCCGTAAGTCGAGAACTACCTGCATTTCCACCTCAGGCCAGTGGTGGGATTCAATTTTTTTTACTACCGGTTCTATGGGTGTGGCTTGGTGGGCATGGCATGGCTTGGTGGGCATTGCTTGGTGGGCATGGCAGGGGAAGGATACTGCAAAATCCCATTCCCTCCCCACCCCACTAACCTGCTTTCCAGCTCCCTTCTCCTGTGCAGGGCAACAAATGAAGACCCAGCCGATCAGCTGGGACTCAGGAGGCAGAGAATAGATGGGGGTGGGGCCAGTCAGAGGATGGTATACCAAACTACTCAAAAGTTCCTCTACCGGTTCTCCAGAACTGGTCAGAATCTGCTGAATACCACCTCTGCCTCAGGCTTAGACTTACAGAAGATAAAAAACAGTTTCAATAGAGACAATGTACTCCGGACAAGCAGCCTATCTAGTATGGTGGGTTGAAACTATTTTCAAAACACAGCATGCTAGTAACTTACCTGCCATAAAGACCTTTTGTTATTCTGAAACTGGAGAGAGGACACAGAGAATAGAGTTGGTGTTTATCCTTTGTTCAAGCAATTGTCCGTTGCAGATTAGCCAGAGAAGTGAACAAGTACAAGTCACTGACCTTTACAAAATGCCGAAACTTACAGTATAGCAGCAGGAATGATGTTTTTCTTTTTTTAAAAAAAAAAGCGAAAGTATGCATCTCATACAGACAGTAGTTGATTGCTATCAAGTTATAGAACAAGATTGCTATCAAGTGATAGAACAAGTTATATATGCCACTAAAAAATATAAATAAAACAAAAACAACAAAACACCCTATGCAGCAATCCCATAATAGATGCACCTTGGGGGCTGATTTGATAGAAGCTTCCTGGGAAAGATTTTTTGTGCCATCATCAATACTTGCTAGAATAATAAACACCTCTGACCAATGTATGTTTTTTTCCTCCTTGTTCAAGCTTGTCCATTTCAAGGCAGAAAAGGAATGTGGGGGTGACCAATATATTTATGAAAAAGAAGGAAGTGTTTCACATGGAAAATTTTAGGAAGTGTTTAGGTTAAAAAAAAAAAGAGAGAGAGAGAGCTGACTGATGACACCCTTGTCTTTGAAACCATCCTTTCCAGCATTTCTTTTAAGGTTGCTAGTCTTTACCATCGTATCATTTGTATACCATTGCTGTGACATCTGAGACCTTCTAGAAACTACAAACCTTGCCTTGGAGGACTATTTAAATGCATAGTAGCTTTGCTTGATTTGAAAAATGTCTCCCGCATTGACCTGCCTTAAAATATTGCCGGGGGATTTGATTGGAATGGTTGCCTGATCGGCTGAGATTCCTCTGCTTTACTAAAGCAGCTAAAAGAGGACCATGTTAGAATGATGTCATTACCTACAACATAAATGTAGATGTGGGACCAAAAAACTGGCTTGAAATCACATGCCTTATTAACCTCAAGTAAATTAAAATCTGCAAAGAAGTTAAAAATACAGACCTGGACTAAGTTTGAATGCCCAGTGTCAGTATATGGGTTTAATCAAAGCAAATTTCCCCTGAGAAATCTCACTGGACTTGATTCACATATCTATAACCTCAAGCCAGATGCTATCGTAAAAGTTAGTATCTCTCAGGTTAAGGAACGGGATATTTTAACTAACCTCACTGCATGTCCAGACCACCTGATGATTGTGATAATAATTTCTGCCAATCAAATCAATTAACAGAATATTTTGACATGGGTTAGCAAGGGGGAAAAGAGATGTGACTGATCAAATATGTTTCTAAAGAAACCAAAAACTTATTTCTATATAATATAGAAAACTGAAGAGCTTGTAAATAGTAAAGGTGAGACAGAATGAAACTCAAAATTACAGTGATAATTCTATAATTATCAGAGCCTATTCATAAAGATTGGTGCTAATAATATCAATGATAAGGTCCTGAAGAAAGCATTAAAATAAATGAGCCTTAGGATAATTAAACAAAAAGTCTTTATCTTATCCTGTGGGAGAAGAGCAACCAGGAGGGTTAAAGACACAGGAGAAGATCACAGTAGTGATGAGCAATGGAATGTATGGCCGGAGGTAGGAGGCAGGCCACATAGAATATGAGAATGATGTCTTGTATGTATCCATGCAAAGCTGGCTGAGGAATTCTGGGAATTGAAGTCCACAAATCTTAAAGTTGCCAAGGTTGGAGACCCCTGGTCTAGAGCAGGCTATCACAGCTGAAAACCCACCACAGCCACCCCAACATGAGTGATGTTGAGTTGGCGATGCCCAACCTGGCCACGCCCACCCATCCACATGAGGTCAAACCTGGGGTAGGATTCAAATTTTTTAACAACCGGTTCTGTGAGCATGGCTAAGTTGGTGAGTATGGCTTGGTGGTCATGTTATTGGCTGGGCATTACCAACTCAATCTCACTCACATCAAGGCATGCATCTCCTCGCCTGGCCTCTCATGACTATGGGGATGCTGCACCAGTTGTAAGTGTGAAAAATGGTCATGTCACTTTTTTCAGTGCCATTGTAACTTTGAATGGTCACTCCACACAAGCAAAGTACCAGCAAAGGAGGGGAAAAAACTCCAGAGAAGTTCCAGAGACAGGAAGTCTAGTCCTGCCAAGAACGTAATAAGGGTTAATGGAGTGGCAGTTTCTGTAAGCAACACCAGAATGTTTCCTTCCTGCCTTCCTGCCAGTAATTTCTTCTAACAACCGGTTCTCTGAATTGCTTAGAATGTTAACAACCGGTTCTAGTGAATAGGTGCAAACTAGTAGAATCCTACCCCTGGGTCAAACACAACCCTGATGTGGCCCTCAATGAAATCCAGTTTGACACCCCTTCTCTAGACCAAAATGATTTGATACTCATTTTCATGTTTATTGTGAACAAAGTTTTCCTCTAGAGTTTTCCACAACCAATACTAGGTTTTGCTAAAGTATGAGGAATTCAGTGATTTAATCCCATTTTGCTGCATGTACTTGAACTTCAGCTCAAAGGTATGAAGTGGCTTGCAAGCCCTTGCTAAAAGCAATCAGATTGACTATTTATAGCTGTGCTCTGGCAAAACCTTAGAGGCAAATGCATAGCTCCCTGGTTTTTCTGTCAGCTTTTAAAAAGCAAAGAAAGAAGAAAGCATTATAAAATTTGTCACATCTTTCATAATGGATATATTTTTATAAATTAAGCATTAAAAACACAGTTCATTGCCTCTTTCACAGCAAACTAAATTATCTTTCTAAATGGTTCCATCTATTATGTATTCTCAAACATGCAGTAATAAGCACTAAAATATGTTTTTAGAAGACTTGCTATATTTTGCCCTTTATACATTGTAATTGGAATGAATAAAAATGACTCATATAAAAAAGAAAATTTAGAAACAGTAAATAAATAATTTTGCTGATATATCTTTTGTGTCAAGTGTCAATGTAGAATAAATCCAGTTTAGAATTTTTTTTATCTTCTCAGGCATGTGGAGAATTGATGTGAAAAGCTTTTTGAACTACAATATGATGTTCAAATTTATGTACTTTCCCTATCATTTTCCCAGCTTATTGTTTGGTAAGCTCTAACTTTGGCTTTTCTTATCTCTCAATAACATTAAAAGTATCATAGTTATCCTGGTGTATTTCTTTATGTAAACAATATTTACAGTTATAAACAACTACAATTTACATGTTTTCATCTGGCGTTAGTCTTAAATTAGTTCCCCCCCCCTTTATTCTCAGATCCAGTTTGCAAAATATGAGATGCATCCTGCAGTTTTGCAAAATATTTCAATATTGCTATGTTTTTCAAATAAATATTTACCCATGTATATTTGCATAGAAGTATCAGGTGGCAAAAAAAGAATAATGAAAGAATGCGCAATGCATATTGTATCAACTCTTCTTAGTGTTCACTCCTATCATTACTTGTTAAAATCTGGCATCATATTAAACACCAGTAAAAGGAGCTTCAGGTTTCATGGAATTTTTTGACTTTACTATTTCTATACTTTTATTCCTGAGAATCACATGCAGATAGTCCTTAACCTACAACCAGGTTTGTTTAGTGACTGTTCAAAGTTACAGTATAAGGGCACTGAAAAACGTTATTTATAACCATTTTTCACACTTATAATCGTTGTAGCATCTCCATGGTTAAGTGATCAAAAATTGGATGCTTGATAACTGATATGCATCTCGGGGTCAAGCAATCAACTTTTGTGACCTTCTGACAAGTAAAATTAATGGAGAATCCAGGTTTACTTAAAACCATATTATTAACTTAATAGTGGTTAAATGATTTGCTTAACAACTGTGGTTGTTAAAATGAAGCACTTATTTTGCTTAACAACATAAATTTTGGGCTCCATTGTGGTGTAGCTGGTTGAAGACGATCTGGAGAGAGAGTCTGAAATGGGAGGAGTGAGGGGAGAGAGAGAGGGAGGGAGGGAGAGGGAGAGACAGTGTTCAATTTTTCTTATTTCACTTCATTTTCCATCTGATTGACTATCATCATTGTTCTCCTCCCAACACACTCCAAATTGTCATTATTGTTCTTAAAGTGTGGTGCTTGAAATGTAAAAATGGAAGTAAGAATGAATGACTTAGGTTGTTTAATTATGGATTTCAGATTAAACAATAAAATAGAATTGGATCACTGAAAAGACTATTGCAAAAAAAAAAAAAAAAAGCAAAAAAAAAATATTTGGCACATCCAAATCAGAATGGGCTCTGAATAAGATCATGGATAACTATCTCAGAAACATTTACCTAGAAAAGATGGAAGGAAAGTGGAAATAAGAAAAAATAGAAAAATCATATACAGCTCTTTATGTAGAGCTTGACAGCCACTGGTTTATAAACTGAGAGCAAATCCCACTCCTTACTAGCACTGAAGATGTTACCTAATCTGGTAATGAAATGTCTGCAAGAAAACAACTAAGCTCAGAGGGCACCAACAACTAAGCTCAGAGGGCATTGCTCTCTTTGGAAAATAATTATCCATGTGCAAAGCCAGTCTTTACTTCACTTGCACAGAATCTTATGATTTTCTTATCAGTAGAAATAGAAATAGCAACAGCACTTAGACTTATATACTGCTTCACAGTGCTTTACAGCCCTCTCTAAACAATTTACAAAGTCAACATATTGTCCCCAACAATTTGGCTCCTCATTTTACCCACCTCAGAAGGATGGAAGGCTGAGTCAACCTTGAGCCTGGTGAGATTTGAATTGCTAAATTGCAGGCAGCCGGCAGTCAGCAGAAGTAGCCTGCAGTACTGCACTCTAAACACTGCGCCACCATGGCTCATGAATCTCAATGTATCTGCCATTTGGATAGCAAGTGCCTGTCAAACAATATGAGAAAATCATTTTTTTCCCTTTAAATCATTTAAATTCTAAACATTTTTTTAGGTAAATCTCCCATGACTGAGACTATATTTTTTTTTCTCCCTGAAGATTCCAGAAATCTATAAAACAAAAACAGTTTTTAAAAGTTAGTCATATTTTTTTTAACAAACCAAGAAATCTGGCAGCTTTTCTTGAATAACTTTTCCATTTGCAGTGGAAAATCTTTTCATTATATATTAATGATACAAAAACATTTCAGTGCATGGTCTGATTACAAACAACTAATTTAATTTAATTTGGCAATTTATCTACTTTTATGTTATTTTATATGAGGGTTACTTTATATTACTCTAATTTATAACCAAGTATGCTTTGCTTTTGTACAATTGCAAATAGTTTTATAATTTAGTGAGTTAGTCAGAAGCATTTAACCTTTTAGCACTCTAGAATTTTATTACTGTATTTTCTTTTCTTTTTTCTTAATTTAAAAAGAAATGATTATGTATTTTTTTTAAAAATCTGCTTTCTAAACTGTATCACAAAAATGGAGTATGCTCATATTAATGTCTAGCCAAAAAGAGTGATAAACATGTTCCATTCTGTTTAGCATACCATTTGTTATAATAGAGCTTTTTGTTAAAATTCAACATACCATAAATATATTTTATTGACCTACACTAAAAGTATTGCAAAACTCCTAGATAAATAAATTATATGTATGAAGAATAGATACTAAATACTAATGCATAGAAAATAAATATAAATTATCTTCTAACATGGGACACTTATTTTGATTATTTAAATTATTTAGTGAGAACAGTAGTTGACTAAGAGGAACTGCAATACACTAAGAGGAACTGTAGTATATTAACTACATTCTTACAAACTTACCAAATAAGTATCTTGCAGAAGTAGAAATATAGTGAAGAAATAGTTTAGGAAATCTGAAGAACTAATTGGCAGTCCAACTGTATTGGGTGCTCATGTTGGATTTATACAAAAAGTCATTCAGAAATGGATAGAATTTCTTGCTTCGTGTTGGGTACAGATGGGAAATCCAATGGACAGCCCAGATAAATGGGAGAAAAAGTTTATGAAGTCCAAGATTTTGCTAAGAACCTTTGTCTTATACATTGATACAGCCTTTCTCAGAGCCGTAAGGATAGAAGAATCAACTATCGTCTCTTTTCTTTTTCAGTCCCTGAGGTTACACAGAGAGAGTTTCTTAGTTCAGCATAAGAGGATGGTTGAGAGAAAGAAACACCTAATATTTGTTGGTGTGTGTCAGACCTGCCAGCACTTAAATCTCTAAATAGAAATGAACCTTGACTCCCTTTGTTTAGAAAGGTATAGTTTATTAGAAGACAAATGTATTGCGGTAACGCATAGCCAGAACTGAGAATTGCACACCAATATCTCTAAGTTCAAATTTTTCCTCCCTTCACTGCCTCCCATTGCTGCACCCCATGACCACGCAGGTTTAAGCAAGATGTTTTTAGAGCAGACACTTCAAATGTAGGTTGGTATTGCAACTGCCTTCTTCTCTCAACCAGGTGACCTTTTTTAAAAAAACAAATTTTATTGATTTTTAAAAACAAACATAAACAAACAAAACATAAAACATAAAAACATAAAACATCTTTTTTGAAAGCAGCTTGATCCCGGGTTACATCTCTTCGTACAGACACAAATTCAAATTCATGCTCATTGTATATACCATTCCATATCTTATTGCCATTCGACATTTTCTATGTAGCTTCTCCCCTCTTTTAACTTTCTTAGTTTTATTTTATTTATTTCATCTCAGTTCAGATCATTATACTTATATTCTTTGTCTGTCCTGTTTCCAGCTGTCTATTATCTTTTCTCATTAAACAAAATTTCTCCTGTAATCACTAATTGGAGTATGACGCCTTTATATTTTTCCCCCTAAATTTAACACTTAAAATAATACATAATTCTCATTTGGATTCTGCTTTGTACAACCAGGTGACCTTGAAGCAGCATCTCAGGGAGATACAGGAGTTACTTTCGCTTTCCCCAAGTATTCCCCCTCCCATCCACTCCCCAGAGTTCATACTAGACCATCACCACATGGTAGTAAAGCACACAAGTAAGCGTAATGTGTCAGCTGGCAGCAGATGACAAAATGCCATGTAGGTATAAAATTGCACAATGCCAGGAAATTGGGAGATGAGTTAAAAATAATTAGAAAAAAACAAATACATCATCTCATCATCTGTTTCCTTTATCTTCATAAATATTTAAATAAATTTATTTCATTGCCCATCGCTCACTCCTGTAGGGTCACCCAGCACTTGAGACTACCATTTTAAATTCATTCTATATGCTTATTGCAGAGAGCCTATTTGATGCATTGGTTAAGGCACCAGGCTAAAAACCAGGTGAATTTTGGTCACTGCCCTAGGTGAAAAGCTAACTGCATGACCTTCTTGTGTTTTAAAAATAAATAAAACAAAAGCATTTTCCTATGGGAAGAATTCTTTACTTTCTAATTGCAAAAGTGGTAGGATTTTTTTTTTTTTACTACCGGTTCTGTGGGCGTGACTTGCTAGGTGTGGCAAGGGAAGGATACTGTAAAATCTCCAGTGAGAGGTAGTATTTGTTGGTTCTCCGAACTACTCAACATTTCTGCTACTGGTTCTCCAGAACTGGTCAAAACCTGCTGAATACCACCTCGGAATTGCAACACAATATTTCAAATGTATCCTGAGCCTTGGTTCATTTGTAATTTTTTTAATGAATGTTTTAATCATCTTTTTAAAAACGTTCTTCAGCTTGTACTTAAAACTTCTTCCAACTTCACCACAGACCTTTACCTTACAGTTTCCTCACAAGGAGCAGATGTTGCACTACTGAGCAATCTCAAGACCTCTATTTGTCCAGAAAGAAATTATTAAAGAGCCAGCCAACTTGTCAGGATTTTCTTCTATTGCTCTTGTCAGCTTTGTATTTTTCACAGCCATCTTCACTTCACAATTTCTTCCCTATTATTTAGGTAATGCTTGTTAATCATTAAGACAGAAAAACAATTCTGCATATAGCAACATCTTATATTCAAAATCAGTAAACAGATTCCTTGAACCTTGAAATCGGGAGCGTCCTATCAAATCCAGTACCTGTCAATAGTGGTGTCCCCCAAGGCAGTGTTCTAGGACCAACTCTCTTCATACTCTACATAAACGACCTCTGTGATCATATTAAGAGCAATTGCGTTCTCTTCGCTGATGATGTAAAGCTATTAAACACCACAGACAATACTGCTACCCTTCAAAAAGACCTTGACTATGTATCAGAATGGTCAGACAAATGGCAACTTCAAATCTCAACAAATAAATGCTCTGTCTTACATATTGGCAAAAAAAAAATCAGAAAATAAAATACAAACTGAATAGTCAAGACCTTGTTGATGATCCAAGATCTGTAAAGGACCTTGGAATACTCATCTCTAATGACCTAAGTGCTAGAGTCCACTGTAACTACATAGCCAAAAAGGCATTAAGAGTTGTTAACCTAATCCTACGTAGCTTTTTCTCTGGTAATATCACATTACTAACGAGTGCATACAAAACATTTGGTAGACCAATACTTGAATACAACTCATCAGTTTGGAACCCGCATTACCTATTTGATATTAACACAGTTGAGAAAGTCCAGAAATATTTCACAAGAAGAGTTCTCCACTCCTCTACTCATTGCAGAAGACCTTATGTCACCAGACTTGAAATTCTAGACCTAGAAAACCTAGAACTATGCCGCCTTCGGACCAATCTAAGTATAGTATATAAAATCATACATTGCAATGTCCTACCTGTCAATGAATACTTCAGCTTCAACCATAACAACACAAGAGCAAATAATAGATACAAACTCAAGGTTAATCACACCAAACTTGATTGCAGGAAATACGACTTCAGCAACAGAGTGGTCAATGTCTGGAATACTCTACCTGACAAACAAACAAACAAACTTCAGAAGACTACTTTGTTAGTCGGGAAAAATGTACCAAACCAAATTAAAAATCAGAAGAGATAAAGAACATTCTTTCAGGGTTTCACATTGCATTTTAATAACTTGTAAAATAATCCCATTAATAGCTACACAAATAGAAGGATCAAGATAATGAATTATAATCCAAGAAATACATTCTATAGGGTAGTTTGATCTTATTGAAATGAAATTCCTCTTTAAGCTTTTATGCAACCCTATTTCTCCCTAATGTTACCCTCCTGCCCTCGGGTTTTTGCCTGCTTTGACATAATTTATTTTCAGTGAGAGAAAATAAAATGTTCCCAAATAATAAATTATTACAGACTTGGCTTCAGACAAGTTTAGATCATACAGACATGCAATTATATTGAAGGCTGGGTGTGAAACTTAATCCAACATACAAAATTGCCATACTATCAATCAACATTACAACTCTACCCATAATTTTCAATTTTAGTCCTTGCACTTAAGGCAGAGGTCTCCAAACTTGGCAATTTGACTTCAACTCCTAGAATTCCTCAGCCAGCTATGCCAGCTAAGCCAGCTATGCTTGCTGAGGAATTCTGGGAGTTGAAGTCCACAAGTCTTAAAGTTGCCAAGTTTGGGGACCCCTGATTTAAGACATAAAGGTAGAAACTGGGAGACCATGTCTTCTATCCTGCCTTTAGCATACAACTGTCTAGATGACTTTGAGCCAGTCATTCCCAGTTTTAGAAAGAAGTTAATTCAAACTACTTCTAAAATCTTGTCTACAAAACTACCCAGGCAATTGCTGGGAGTCAAGACAGACTCAGGACATAGTTAAAAAATCCATAGTTTTAGCAGTTTCTGTTAAAAATTCTACAGCTCTAATCAATTTCTTTTCTGGATATTTAATAGGTTTTCTATAAAGATACGCACATTTAAAGCAGTCCAACTCAGAACAATAATATGGTTATAATCATCACCATTGCAACGATATTAGTAAAGATAATAAAATGCCTTCCTTAAATAAAAGACAGGGTTTAATTTTTTTGGACTTTTTTTCAGTTTATGTATACAAACATAATCAGAGCATGATGGAGCAGGCCAGGGGCCATTTTGTTCATCACCTAGAAGGTGCAAGACTGAAGGAGTAGTGTTATCTGCCATCTCCTTCTAGTGATTCATAACAATTTTGTTATTTTCAAAGTGTCAAGGCATCAAGTCAACATATTTACTAAAATATCCATTATGGTATTTCCTTAAAAAATCCAGATTTTTTCCCCTCCTTTATATGAGTATAACGCACATACAGGCAGTATATATGCAAAGTTAATGTGCATTACTTTATAGTTATTTAAACTTAGCTGCATCTAACCATTCAGTTTAAAGAGAACATTCTGAAACTCTTTCTAATCCTTTTTATCCTTAATAAACTGCTTGTTATTTTAACCCTGCTTTTCTTATTTTTATAAGCAGGCTGTTATTAATAAAAAGACAATGTGACATCAACTATTAAAGAGACTAAATTTTGCTAAATTTATTCTTTGATAAGAAACTTTCTCAAAATGGTTTTGAAAATCCAAGTCTATTTACTTTTTTTAAAAAATTATTTATAGTCAATAGCCAGCAAACTGAAGTAGACTACAGCAGTGGTGGAATAAAATTTTTTCCCACCAACCCCCTTGCGGGGGTGGAATAAAAAGGCTTGGTTGGGGGGGGTGGAAAAGGAAGAGTAAATCAAAACCCCCCCCCCCCCCCCCCCCCCCACCCCCCCCCCCCCCCCCCCCCCGGGCCAAAAAAAACCAAAACCCCCCCCTGGGACTTGGGAGGCAGAGAATAGATGGGAGAGGGACCAGTCAGAGGTGGTATTTGCTGGTTCTCCAATTTATTTAAAATTCTGCTACTGGTTCTCCAGTACTGGTCAGAACCTGCTGAATACTACCTCTGGATTACAGCCAATCTCTACAGTGGTGTCTGATCATTTAAAACAAAATATATATTTTTGTTTACATAATCTGTAAATAACTATTTTTAAAGAACACCCGGTGTATTTCATTTTTCATGTTTATTTTTTGGCTCCATGAACAGGAACATTCAGCATGGTCTCCCATGTGCTTTAGGCCAGGGGTCCTCAACCACCGGGCCACGGACCGGTCCTGGTCCGTGGAGCACTCTGTACCGGGCTGCAAATAAAAAAAATAAAAAAAATGGCGGCTTTCTTCGCCTTCGGTGAATGCTGCTGGGATCGGGATCAAGGACACAAATGAGAGAAGGGGAGGGAGGAAGCAACCAAGCCTGTCCTGCTCTCTGGCTCAGCAGCTTCGGTTTCCTTCCGCCTCGTTCCTCTCTCCGTCGCTCTCTCACTGCTCCACCAGCCCAGGAAGAAACTGCTTCAAAAGCCGGGGTGGTGGTGGTGGTGGCTTTCCTGTCTCCGCAGCGCCTCCGATGCGCCGCCCCTCACCCGCCCACCCGCCCACGCTTCAATTCAGTGCCCGTTCTGCCTGCCTGCCTGCCTGGTTGTTTGGGAGCAGCTTCGGCTGAGAATAATAACTATTCGCCTCTTTTTATCAGCTGAAGCTGCTCCGAAACGAAGGCAGGCAGGCAGGCAGGCAGAACGGAGCACTGTGGATTGAACTGCCGCGCGGGTGGGTGGGGTGGGGGTAAACGGGCGCTCGGAGGTGCTGCGGCGACAGGAAAGCCACCACCCCGCTTCTTTGAAGCAGTTTCTTCCTGGGCTGGTGGAGCAGCGAGAGAGCGACTGAGAGAGGAACGAGGCAGACACCTGAGGGAGGGAGGGAGACACCTGAGGGATGGGGCTGAGGGAGGCAGGGCCGAGGCGTTCCCTGAACTTGGTGGTTTGCTGGCAGACGTTTTATTACCCGACTAGGTAACAACATCAGATGTTACCTAGTCAGGTAATGAAACGTCTGCAAGCAAACCACCAAACTCGGATTCTTCTCTCCCCCCACCCCGGTCCTTGAAAAAGTGTTTGTGCTTGAAACTGGTCCCTGGTACAGAAAAGGTTGGGGACCACTGCTTTAGGCAAACCATTGTTAGTAAATAGTTGCTTGAGATGTGATTGTACAATTACATTTATCATTTACATGTCCGTGTTTCCTAGGGCCAAGATGATCATCTATTATTCTGGCTGATTTGTAGAAGGATCAGAATAACTTGCCATTTATATTAAGAGATGATGGATGCTATTTTTATTTTTCCTGCCAAAAAGCATATATGTTGACTAGCTAGAGCCAAAAACTAGAGCCAAAAGGAATAGGAATCACAATGCAGATGTAGAACTTGGCTCTATAACAATCAGTCTGGATGAGGAATGAACATTGTCAGGCTATACAAAGTATCTAACTCTTTTTTTTACCAAGTCTGTTCTGATATATTCAAGGCAATTGCATGACATTTTTCATGGTTCAACAGTGAAGGTTAGAGTAAATTTTTAAAGTCTTAAAATAACTTGAAAAACATCCTTACCACAATCCGGGCATAAAAGGAATTTTTCTCTACTCATACACAAGGTATAACCAATGACCCTTTGCATCATTGCATGTCAAAATATCCATCCTTCCTTCAGCTTATTAAATTTAGTTTCCCATTACTAAAACACTGACTTTAGTGATGATATTCTACTGGTTCGTCCTGGTTCTGCCAAGCAGGTAGCGCTGATGAACAGTGGAGACCAAACTGGTTCTATCCGCCACTCTGCTGTTGCACCCACCTTCCTGCCCAGGCTCCCATACTAACCCTTATGTCCTGCTTTTGAAGCACAGCTGCATTGTGTGGCACAGCAATTGCCACGTGGCAGCTGCTAAAGCAACAGGAAGAGTGCAGGCTTGCAGGAGAGTTGGAATGCTTCTGCATTTGCACAAAGGCAGGTTTGGTACGCACGCACATGTAAAGTGTGTGCATGTGCACAATGCATGCCCACCAAGCCACACCCACCAAACCGGTGGTAATAATCTTTGAATCCCAGCATTGATTGACTTCCCTTCTTTAGATATTGTGGGATAATCAGGGTCTTTTTCAGTGGAAAAAATAGAATTCTATGGCTGAGAGATGGAGAGTTATAAGCACACACACACACACACAATTTAGCAAAGTGTAGGTGTTTGTTTTTAAGTGCTATTTCCAAGAAGAGGTGTAGGTATGGTGACACTGTTTGAATCCTTAGACTTCTCAACAATTCTCCAGTTGAGTTATCCTTGATTCAGTTTATCTCATTCTCTATCCATTGCAGGAAGCCAACTCATATTGCTTGGGGTCATCACCAATAGCAACTGGGGATATTGTCAGTGAATAAACTCATAGCAGCATATGGAAAAGCTAGCAATAGTTGTTCCTGCTTGAAGTAAATGTGGCAATGTTACTAACTGCAACCTTACTCCAATGTAAGCTATTGGTTCAATTCCAATTGATTTTAACAGCACTAAATGGCAGCCTTTTATTCTCGGCTGATCTTTTTCATCTGCAGAAAGAAATAAAAACAGTGCCTATGAACAAGTTAAAAAGACAAAGCATCTTATTTTGCTTCCCTGAAATTTTTTTTTGTAACCACTTACAGTAGTAACATTTTTGACTGGTGCTTTTGGATGGACAAACGAGAGATTCCTCAAGTCAGTGGAGTACTATCTTTACCTCATAAATCTTTATCTTCCTAAATATATATAGAATAGGATCATAACTTTTCCCTTCTTGAATTGCAGGGACATTTAAATCTATTACTATTTATTTTATGTGCAATTAAGAATAGTTATCCTGAAATCATTGGTACCCCTGTTTCTCTTTATGGGTAAGGAAAGGGATAGATTAAAACTTTTGGTTGTAAAATTCCATTTTGTTTTGTGTATATGTGTGTGTTGGAAGAATACTGAGTAAAGGACTATTGAAAAAGAAATTAATAATATAATTTTAAAACTATTTCAGCAACATAGAAGAAAATACTTTGGCACTTAAGCATATATCATACCTTTTTATTCTACAAGATCTAAAGCTTTATTGGTTTATTAATGTTTAAATGGAAATGTCCATTGATACCTGCTCACACAAAGAATAGAAACTTGCTGAAAAGCCACTGTAAACATCTTGAAATGCTTGCTTCTCTTTGGCTCTCATTTTCCCCAATTATGTCCAACACAGAAATCACCTCCCATACTTCCATTTTTTACTTTTTAAGCACCACACTTTAAGAGCAAAATTGAAAATTTGGTGTGTATTGATAGGAGAACAGTAATGATAATCAATCAGATGGAAAAAGAAGTGAAATAAGAAAAATATGAACTCTATCTATCTATCTATCTATCTATCTATCTATCTATCTATCTATCTATCTAATCATCTTATCTATGTATCATTTATCAGCTATCTATCTAATTTATATGGCTACCCATCCTAAAAAGGTGACTCTAAGTGGTGTATGACTTCAATAAACATATAAAACAATCATTACATATAATTAAAATTAAATTAAAGTCACTGAGTGCTGTTACCTTCCCAATGAAGTGGCACCTATTTATCTACTCACATTTGCATGCTTTCATACTGTTATGTTGGCAGGAACTGAAGCAAGGAGGGGAGTTCATCCTGTCATGTGGCATTTGGGTATTGAACCTGGTCTGCCTGCTTTCCAGCTGATAAGACCAGCTTCTTAACCACTGAGCCACCTTGCTGCCCCAATGTAACAATATTGTGTTTCATGTTTTTATCCTTTTCTCTAAAGGTGGTATTCAGCAGGTTCTGACCAGATCTGGAGAACTGGTAGTGCAAATTTTGAGTAGTTCAGAGAACTGGCAAATACCACCTCTGAGTGGAGATTTTACAGTATTCTTCCCCTGCCACACCCACCAAGCCATGCCCACAGAACCGGTAGTAAAAAAAAATGAATCCCACCACTGCTTTTCTCTAAGATTTTGATAGCTTGCAATGTCATTTATTTTTAACACACCACATTAAGTTGTCCAAACAAGTATTCATGTATTTTAAAGAGGGGATCCCCAAACTGCATATTATTTCTTTACCTTTTGAAACAATTATCTGAATTCAACACACAATCCAAAGAATCATATTCCTTTTTTTCTTTTAGTTTAGATGTTCTATTTGTATATCTTATATTGTATGTCAATAGTTGGTTAATTCCACAAGGAAGATTCTTCCATTATAGAAAAGCATTTCTAAGCCTTCCTCATTGTCATGCTGAAGAATTATTCAATATTCTCAAATTTTATGAAAATTGTTTTAGGTTGAAATTTGCTGTCTTCTATTCTGCCTTCATTGCACCTGTTTTCAAATCAGTGAAGTCATGTGACTTCATTCCAAAGTAATGAATGACAAAGTCAGTTAGATAAAAAATACATAGTAATGAATGACAAAGTCAGTTAGATAAAAAATACTATGGCCCTAACAAAATACTCTGTATGCTGCTTTAATTGATTTAAGGGTACGTTTCAAGACGATGCCTTTAAGAGGGTATGGAAGAAATTAGCCACCATATCCACCGAACTTCACCTTCTCAGATTGATAGTTCTACTACATTAAAATACTGAAATCATTAATTTACAAACCTTTCAGTATATATGCTTCTGAAAGCTACAATCAACATGCTCAACTTCAAGTGCCCTTGTTCAGTTAGAGCTTGGCTACATTTCTCTTGTGACTGACTGAGACTTTGTCATCTCAGTATGGATTGAAATAAATCCTTTGGGGTGAATTTCTGGTTCATGTCCCTCTAGCATGTATAAGTTTTTTTTTATTCCTAGGAAGCAAATTGATTTCACTTTAACATATTGAGGCATCCAACACCAGGCAACATCATCTCTTAATCCAAATGTAACATTAAGCTCTGGTGCAGGGGTTAGAGTACAGCACTGCAGGCTACTTCTGCTGACTGTTGGCTGCCTACAATTTGGCAGTTCAAACCTCACCAGGCTCAAGGTTGACTCAGCCTTCCAAGGTGGGTAAGATGAGGACTGAGATTGTTGGGGGCAATATGCTGACTATGTAAACCGCTTAGAGAGGGCTGTAACACACTGTAAAGCAGTATATAAGTCCAAGTGCTATTGCTATTAATCAAACTCAGAAGATTTAGATTTATAAAATGAACCGAAATAATCCATATCTATTATGTTGAAATTATAGATTCTCCATGGTCAGTTCTCAGCTATTTTTATAACATTCTGAGCAACTTTTATTTTGCTTCACATTGGTGCATTACCTATAATAATGACTACAGGCAAATCTAGTACTCTCCCATACCACAGAGTCAGCAATCCATGCATTGTTACAGTGGCCACTGTACCATGTTACCTTGTCCCATAAGCAGGTAGTTCTTGACTTATAAGTATAACAATGACTGCCCATCATGGATGTAGGTCATGACAGCTATAAAACAGGTAACCCACATGACTGGCCCATTTTAAAGCCTTTTTTTTTGTGGCAGTCGTTAGGTGAACCAGTGGTTTGCTGTGGGCTGATTTTGGCGAAAACTGGAAGAAAATGCCAGTTTTTGACAAAACAATTTGTAAAACACAGTCATGTAATCTTGGGATGCTGCAAAAGGCTGTAAGTGTGGGCTGGTTTCTATGCACCTGACTTGAGGTCACATGACTGGGTAGGTGTGGCTGTTGTTGAAACTTTGGAACTGGGTCATAACTTTGAACAGTTGATAAGAAACTGGTGGTGACTTCACCTCTACCTAAAGCTTAAGATCATTTACAAGCCCCCCCATCCAAGTTGGCCCTTAGAAGGAGGAGAGCTTTTTATGTGGTGGGCCCCATTTATGAAATTTCTTTCCTAGAGAAGATTGACTGCCATCCATATTAGCATAAGTTTAAGGCCCATTTAAGACCTCCTTATCTCACCACACTTTTAAATTGTCTTCTAATTGGCTTTTAATTCTTACATTTGTATATGCAATGCCACTGCCTAGTTTATTAGTATTATTGTTTTGATTTAATTCTTTAATCTTACGTGTCTTTATTCAGACTGTGTTTTGTGCTTTGACTGTTGAGTCATTTCAATAATTAAATAGCATAAATATGTAGTAACAGAAACAGAAAAAAAATTCAGTTACTTGTCCAAGGAAGCTTATGAGTTAAATGTAGGCAGAAAAGAGCACCAAGGAAGCAAGGCAGCAGATGGGAAAGGATCTTCTAACTTGCTGTCTATTTCAGCTTTGAAGATTAAGACCTGAATATGTAAATAACTGAAAGTAAAGATGAACTATAACTTAATTAAGCATAATTAAATCATTCTGGCTTTATCCATCTTGGCAGCCAAAATAAACTGTGCCTTTTTATGATATGATGATTGCCTTTAATACTTTTGCTAAGCTTCTTTAATAAAGACATTGTTTCTGATGGCTTGTTTACTCTCTTGGAATCCTTCCCCTGCTTTTGTTCAAGATATTTCCTTTTATTTCTCTTCATGTTATTCATATCTTCAGCATTATCCTCAGTGGAAGGAAAAAGTTGGACAGCTAGCCAATGACAGAAATTGAATAAAACAGGTGGCTTTATCAGTATTACTCCAATCACTGGAAAAATAACTTTAACCCCAATCTACTTTTATTTAAAAGTTGCAGAACTATATTTCTATCCACTGAACTATACAATCTCATTCTAGAATTAAAATAACAGGTGAGTTGTTTCCATATAGATCATGTGACAGACAGGCAGAAAGACAGACAGATAGATATATTAGCAGCCAGAAGACAAGATGAAAACTTTTTAATTTCACAACATATGCACAGACCTAAACATGAGGCCATCAACATCCCACCCCCACAAATGAGGCCAACAACAACCCATAAAGAAAAGGGTATACACAACCAGGAGCTACATAAATACTATGTGTAGAATAGACCAAAGCACACATTCTGGTAAACAGAAGTTCCCTGAGGATGGGCTCCAGCATGTATCTGAAAACTCACAACACTAAACCTCTGGTCCTGGTGACTGACCCTGATTAGATCCTGCAGACTTAACCATAGTTTCAGTTGGGAAATTGTGACCATCCTATACCAAGCCAAGTCCCAAAACACTAGAGAGTTCCTGGAAGCTTGGCATTCTGTCAAGTCAGACCTCAATAGGCACATAGACATTAACAACATCCAGAACTCTGCAAAGAGACAATGAACAAGTGAAAGGAGGAACAAAAAGACCAAAACATCTCGCCAGCAACCAACCCAGATTAGCATAGATCAGGGGTGTTAAACTCACGTCATCATGGTGGTGTCACATGATGTATTGGGACTTTTCCCCCCTTTATTAAACTGGGTTTTGGCATGGGAAGCACATGATGCTTCTGGCCCACAGGCCAGGAGTTTGACAGCACTGTCTTACATTAACACCAAGTTTAACATCAGATCAACAAAAAAGAAGTAAATAATACTCCCATAAGAAACTGACACTAGAACATAAACTGAGAGCTAACCCCATTCTCTACTACCAGTAACACTGATGATGTCAGTTTGGGTAAAGAAATGTCTGTGGCAACTCATAAAACATTCCTATGTTTGTTTTAGTAGTTTCCATAAAAAAAAAGGGGGGGTGAGGAAGGAAATCTGCAGCAATTTGAAAGTGAAAGTACATTCCAACTGTTATCTTTAAAAGATTGTAATTAAAATACTAAAGCTTTTGCCCATGAATATGTTTAATTGGAGAACACGAATGATGACACCCAGCCCATGAACGTGCTCAATTGGAGAATCTGGTTTATGAGACTCCTGGGGGGAAGGAGGAAAACAGGGTCACAAGTGATTGTAAATTATGTATGCCAGGGTTGGCTTCATACAGGGCAGTACCAGTATGTTGCCTGTAATAAATCCTTTGAAGTTTTTGAAGTTTGTCTTGAGAATCATGATTTAATTAGAATTCTCTTCTGTGTTTTTGTTGATTGCTAGATAGTAAAATCCCCAAGAGTTGTTTGATTCTGTTTCCCTGAGACAATATTCAGACACTTAGATGGCTAAATACTGTAGAAGCATTGGCACATGGCAGAGAAATGTATGAATTCAGGGAAAGGAAATAAACTGCTAGCAATCTCTCCCTCAGTATTTATTTTTATTTTATTTATTTATTTGTCAAGCGATTATAAGATAACAGGTATAAGTATAAATATAGTTATGAATACATGAAATGGATGCATATAAGAGAAATAAAAAGAAACAATAGGACAGGGATGGTAGGCACGTTGGTGTGCTTATGCACTTGGTGGGGAGGATAGATTTTTGCAAGTTCAAGGAATGAATATACCCATATATATAATAAGGACATGCAAAGGAAGATATAAGCATTCACATTGAGGAATTGGAGGCATAAAGTCAAACACATGGTCAAATATTGAGAAAGTAAGGACAGAAACACGAAAATAGACATCTCTAAAGTAATTTGATTATATTTAACCTTTCCTTATAAAAGTTGGGAGAACAATTGTGTTGGTCATCTGGAAAGGTTCACAGTTTGTGAACAGTTTGTATCCTAAGCCATCTGTCATATTCACCTTATCTTAATAGGCCTCATTTTTTTTTAAATACAAAAAATCCATATATGATTCCTACACTCAAGAAGGCTGGATTGAAGATGTCATTCCAAAGCTTCTGAAAGTTTTGATTAAAGAATCATTAATTTAACATTATTAAAATCTTAATTTATGTGCTGTAGAAAAACAGTCTAAATCCATATTATTCTCATTCCTGTAACAACTATTCAAATATAAGGATCACATTTTGCCAGTAAGTAACCTTAAGCAGGTGGGTAGTAAACGAATTTACTCTGACAAGGTGGGTAGTAAACAAATTTAATTAATAATAAATATAGATAAAATAACAGTTACAAAGCAAAATACAAATAGCCAAATGGTAAAAATATACAGAATTACAAAAATACACACAAAATTATGTAAATTGGCTTCTTTTTTTGCAGTGAATGGTTGAATAGATTTCAGAGTTATGTAGACAGGTAATATGCTTATATGCTTATAAAGCTTATATGATGCTTTATGGTTCAGCTTATTGTCTCTATTGTGGTAGATTGATGTTGCTTATCAAAAATAAACGTCTCTCCTTATTTAAAAAGTCGCTCATTCTGCTTCATCTCAACGCTATCAGAGTCAGATTCAGAGTTAAGAGAAGAACTAAGGCATTATGCATAAGCTTTGGCATTTAGAAAAAGTAATGTGTACTATCCATAAACCAAAAATCCACACTATGAAACCTAATGGAAAATGATATATCAACATTCTGCAGGATCAGCTAATCCTGCAGAATGTTGGTAATTTGATAACATGCCTTTATTGTTGAAATGTCATTGCTTTTTTAAAGACCAATGATAATGCCTGTTATATCTTGTTATTGCTCTTTTCTTTTTAACATGATACTTTCTGGGTATAAATTTCCATTGGATATCATTCTGCAATTTTTACTGGTGCATTCACTAATTTATATCATTCACATACTAACCACATACACACTAACATCCAATGCAAATTTAATAAAATATTGTACTACACACACACACACACACACGCACACACACTTATTTTAAGGAAAAAAATAAAATGCAATTTTGTATTTCCTTCCAAAATATAGAGAGAGAATGAGAGAAAATTATTTATTAGCCAAGTGTGATTGGACACACAAGGAATTTGTCTTGGTGCATATGCTCTCAGTATACATAAAAGAAAAGATACATTCATCAAGAGTCAAGAATCATAAGGGACAACATTTAATGATAGTCATAGGATACAATAAGCAATCAAATCATAACACGAAACAGTCAATAAAAATTGTTAGGATACAAGCAACAAGGTTACAGTCATAAGTGGGAGGAGATGGGTGAAAGGAAGGCTGGGAGGATTAATAGTAATAGTACAGACTTAGTAAATAGTTTGACAGTGTTGAGGGAATTATTTGTTTAGCAGAGAGATGGCGTTCGGGACAAAACTGTCCTTGTGTCTAGTTGTTCTGATATATACAGTGCTCTATAGGGTCATTTTGAGGGTAAGAGTTGAAACAGTTTATGTCCAGGGGTCTGTAAATATTTCCACAGCCCTCTTTTTGACTCATGCAGTATACAGGTCCTCAATGGAAAGCAGGTTGGTAGTAATTGTTTTTTTCTGCAGTCCTAATTACTCTCTGAAGTCTGTGTCTGTCTTGTTGGGTTGCCGAGCCAAACCAGACAGTTATAGAGGTGCAAATGACAGACTCAATAATTCCTCTGTAGAACTGTATCAGCAGCTCCTTCGGCAGTTTGAGCTTTCTGAGTTGGCACAGAAAGAACATTCTTTGTTGGGCTTTTTTGATTATGTTTTTGGTGTTAGGTGTCCATTTTAGGTCTTGTGATATGATAGAACCTAAAAATGTGAAGGTCTCTACTGTTGATACTGTGTTGTCTAGTATAGTAAGAGGTGGTAGTATGGGAGAGTGTTTCCTAAAGTCTACCACTATTTCTACAGTTTTGAGTGAGTTCAGTTCCAGATTGTTCCACGAGGCAAGTGTAACCTCCCATTTGTATGAGGATTCATCATTGTCTTGAATGAGACAGCCTGGTGGAATCATCTCTTCTATTCATGCTTTCTGGTCTTTTTTCAATCTCTATGGCAATTTCTATAGTGGCTAGGGTTTTGGTGCCATTGAAGTTGATGCTATGACCTGTGGCTTCCATGTGTTGGACTAGTGAGGAAGTGTGTTCCAGCTTTTTGATTGCATTTTTGTGTTCATCCAGGCGGGTACTTATTCGTCTATTGGTCTGGCCAATGTATGTGGCCGGGTATGATGCACAGGGGACTTTGTATACGCCTTGGTTTTCCAGGTCAATTTTATCTTTGGTGTTTCTAAGGATGGCTGCTATTTTTCTGTCTGTTTTGAAGGCAGTCTTGATGTGATGTCTGTGTAGTACCTTACTAATTTTGTCTGTAGTACCTCTTATGTAGGGCAGGACAGCTGTTCCATAGGTCTGTTCATCTTCTGGGTCTCTATTATGTCTCAGTGTGTTTTTGTGAAAAAGAAGAAAAGACCAGAAAGCATGAATAGAAGAGATGATTCCACCAGGCTGTCAATCATTTGGAAGCCTGCACTCACAAACAAAAAAATCTCCACACCACAAGCCAGGCAAACACCTGGGCACAAACAGATCCCCCCTGATACCTCCAGCTCAAACACACCCCAACCAGGCACCCAGATGAAACCCAGCTTCCTAACTAATGATAGCCGTCCATTTACCCGGAGCCAAGCTGCACTAAAGGCCTCCAATAAAGTAACACAATGTTGCCAGCCAATCAAGATACAAAAAGAGCCAAAAAAACAGACAGAAGATATTAGAAGCAGAACACAGCAAACTCCAAGACCAATAAACACAGACCAAGACTCTCAACCAATCAGGATGAAGAAAAAACCATTCTGGCACAGCAATAGGCTGCCCCAAATTTAAATCTGAAACCACTGTAAAAGTCTAACTCACAGACGAACACAATACAAAAGCCTGATGATGGCAGATGAGATTCTGCTGAAACGTTGCTACAACTTTAAAAGCACCACTACTATGACGTGGGAAAATACCCGAACAAAGCTGAATGCCATACATGTAAGTAACATGAAAACTTAAGAATATATATATATATATATATATATATATATATATATATATATATATATATATATATATATATATATATATATATATATATATATTCTTAAGTTTCTGAGATTCTGCCGAAACGTTGCTACAACTTTAAAAGCACAACTACAATGACGTGGGAAAATACCCGAACAAAGCTGAATACCATATATGAATTATTTGAAAGCTCCATATCCTATTAAACTAGATGACAAACAGGGGAAATGTTATAATGATGTAGAACAAGGCTGTGAAATTCCTGGCCTATGGACCGGATGCATCAGATAACAGATCATCAGAGTTGGAAGGGACCTTATACATCATCTATTCCAACCCCCCATCCAAGCGGGAGACCCTACAGCATTTCTGACAAATGGCAGTCCAATCTCTTCTTGAAAGTCTCAAGTGTTGACGCTCCCACAACTTCCCAGGGCAGCTGTTCCATTGGTTGATTGTTCTCACTGTCAGAAAATGTTTCCTTATTTCCAGGTTAAATCTCTCCTTGTTCAGTTTCCATCCATTATTCCTTGTCTGGCCTACAGACACTTTAGAAAATAGCTTGACCCCTTCCTCTCTGTGGCACCCCCTCAAATATTGGAACACTGTTATCATGTCTCCCTTGGTCCTTCTCTTCATTAGACTAGCCATGCCCAGTTCCTATAACCGTTCTTCATATGTTTTAGTCTCCAGTCCCCTAATCATCCTGGTTGCTCTTCTCCATATTTTTTCTATAGTCTCAACATCTTTTTTTAATGTGGTGACCAAAACTGGATGGAGTACTCTAGGTGTGATCTTTCTAAGGCTTTATAGAGTAGTATTAGTACCTCCTTGATCTTGATTGCATCATGCACTGGCCACGCCAATGCCCAGTTTAGCAAAGGGGGAAAAAGTCCCAATGCATCACATGAGGCCACCATGATGATATGAGTTTGATACCCCTGATGTAGAGTTTTATGTACTTTTTTGAATAAAATTAACATGATGTAATTGCTGATGATGATTATCATGATAAAAGCAACAACAGCATACTTTATTTTTTTCTTCATTTCTTATTTTTTTTGTAATGGGGATGATAGGTAGGTTGTTTGGCTCAATCAATTCTTCCTCTAAATAAATAGTGGTAGTTTATCCCCGGCTTTCAGGTTTCTTTTAAACTCAATTTCCTTTTAATTTTCTTTTCTGAAGAAACATGTGGATGCTTTATTTATTTATTTTTAAGGGGGAGACTAACTCAGTAGGATTTGACCTAAAGACCCAGTAAATTCCTTGCAGTGCAGAAGGATTTAACTTGATCAGCAGTTTATGCTTATCTACATGCATGGTAATTTGTTTAAAGATTATACTTAGATGAGCTAATTAATGCATCTTCATTTATTAAATTAATTTATTTCGTTAGTTAAAGTGCAGTAGTTTATAACATGGTTTAATTGTTCAGGTCACACTATTAACTAAGGGCTAATCAGATTTAATGAGACTCTCTGGGGTTCCATTTACTTGTGTCTGATTAATTTTAACCAACAGGACATTTTAAGAAGGGGAAACAGCCCAGCCCCAAACAATTGAGTCCTGGTCTTGCTCATTAACATGAATTGACTTTAGGTAAATAATTCTGCAGAGGTCTTTGCTGAATTAAACTTATTTTATTAATTAATAATTCTGCAGATAATGTGCAAGCTACATAAGTCACAAAAGTCCAGTATTTCAAGCCCATGTCCCTGTTTGGGATTGTGATAGGAACGAGGACCCGAGTTTCCCATAACTACAATCTATGGCCACTTTCTTAAGTTATCCTGAGTGCAAGACTTAAGAAGACTATCAACATAAATAGTTGATTTCTATTACAAAAACGTGAAGACATATCTAGTGAGAACATGATCATCATGGTGGGCTCCTAGGAGATCTTGTCCATAGTCAATGCAGACATTTTGACAATGCACAGGTTTTCTAGCAAAATTGGTTGCCAATAACCACTGGGACTGCCATAGCGGGTTTATGACATAATCTTTCAATCTCAAGTTTTCAGATCTTGATAGTTGATGATCTTCTCCAATTATTTGTTTTCTGACCTATCCCTGGTATTGCCACATCAATTATCCACACTTCCTTTTTAAACTACAGTTATGCTGTATGTGATGTGTTATGGGTTAAGATTTTATCAGTTTCTATTCAGAAATCCCAGAATATTTTAACCTGCTCATTTCTAACTAGTTTTTTTCTTAATTCAATGTTCGCACCAATTGCTGGTACCTGAAAACTTTTGCAGATATTCCAGTGAATTATTTTGATGATTGTGTTATATTGTTGATTATAATCAGTTTGTGTGATCTTCTCGCTCAAGCTATAGTTTATTATTTACAGTTTCTTCTGATTCTTTCTACATTTTGCACCTTGAATCATTTGATGATTTTTTTTAAATTCTGGCCTTGATTGCATTTGTTCACACAGCTTACTCTTAACCATCCAAAATCAAGCCTCAAGTTTCTTTTTTAATGTTCTACTTGTAAGCTACGTTATTCTTGTGTAACTAATATTACTGTGGATATTTTAACATATTGTGGGTATTATATGTTGCCATTTGAATGTAGCAGGAAATATGTGTAATAATAAAAAAAAATAGTCAAATGCAATCCAAACAAAATAATTTTAAAAAGAATAACATTTGATATGTACTGTATAAAAAAGAAGTTTGGATCTATGCACCTAAAATTCACCTTCCAAATTATAGAGTTGTCTAAATTTTTTAAAAAGTGAAAACAACTTCCTTAGGCTTTATCTGAAATAGTTAAAAGACTATTACTTATTTTTTGAATATATATTTTTATGCACCAGTAACATCATTTTAGAATAACCAGCAGATAATATACCAGGAATATAATTACAAGAGGAAAGCTAATGAATCTTAGAAGACTTTCTATCTATGAAACTCTGTTAATCCAGATATGCATTATAAATGTGTGTATTTCATAGATAAGAATTGTATGTAAATACAGTTCCCACAGTAAACATGACTTAAGATAATACACATAAATTCAGTTTAATGAAACTCACAAGAATTTGTAAGATAAAATGATCTTCCATAGAATGAATTTAAAATAATCAGAGCGACTGGGTGGGATGTAAATCAGTGTAAGTAACAAGAATAAGAAAATTAATCTTCCTACAGAGAGATGCTTTAAATTGTTTTCCTGCTGTGTATACTAACCCAGGAATAAACCATTTTGTCACTTATAAAAAGTATAAAATAAAAATACCACCCAGAATTGGGATCTCTTAGTTCATCAACTACCAAAAGGATACTGCTGACTTTGTTGAGTTTGTTGTGTTACCCAGATTCAGAACATGGACTCTGTAAACATTTGGTCCCTATGGGCCATCTCCTTTGCTTCCTTGCCTCAAATAAAAGGAGTTATCATTAAATAATCAAGGACTAGAATAATGAAAGAATAAGATCTACATCGTGGAATCATATGTGATCAAATGATCTTTGGAAGTGATACTGTATTAGAAAAAAATATTGGGATTTAGCACTCAATTGTTCACTGATTAAGTTTACTTTACTTTATTGTCATTGCACCTCGTACAACGAAATCAAACACCATCTTCAGTGCACATCATGACAATGAAAATAAACACAAACATACATCCTTCACACTCCACACATTGAACCAAAAATTTAAGTTGAAAACAGTGCAATATACAAAGTGATATGAATGAAATGTCTTGGAACATATCATTAAACTAAAAACTTTACCCACATTAAGTAAACATGAATAGATCTGTTGAGCTGATTTCTTTTATGAATCAGGTATACATCGGGGGTGCGGGGTAATGAATTTATCTGTAGAATTTCTACAGAGCCTTGGTGGCACAGTGGTTTAAATGCAGTATTTTGGGCTAGCTGTCCCCATAGCCTGGAGATTGAAGGGTTCAAGGTTGACTCAGATTTCCATCCTTCCAAGGTTGGTAAAATGGGGACCCATATTGTTGGGGGCAAAAGTGGTGCAGTGGCCTCTCATCTTACAATCAGTAGGCTGTGAGTTCAATCCTATGTAGAGACAGCTATTTCTCTCTCTGGGCACACTGAGAATATATCTGCTGGGGAAAAAAAAAACCTCTGCAATGGTGACAGGAAAGGCATCTGGCCAGTAAACACTCAGCTCCATTCAGTTGCCCTGACTCCACCCAGATGCAAGGGATCATGGGGTCATTAAAAGAGGGTGATGATATTGTTGGGGGCAATATGCTGAGATAGTAAACTGCCCACAAGGTACTCTAAAGCACTATGAGTTGGTATATAAATTTAAGTGTTATTGCTACTGCTATTATTAATGACACTTTCTGAAATACCAAATGGTCACCTGGAATTTCCAGCCTTGGGACACTCCATTATCACCGAACACTTGTATTTAGCAAATCTTGCTTTTGTCTTCAAATACCTTGTGAATAATATGATCACTATTTGTTTATTTAGTCCAAGGCCTATATGTAAATGAAAACAATATTACAACACCTAATATTCATTGTGTTCAAGTCATGAGGAAATTAAAATTAATTTATAGAAAACTGGCTTATTTTCTTCTGCAGATTCCAGCCACACACCTTGGTTTATATGTATTTATACTGTGGTCTGCTAAATATTGTTCACATACACATGTATGTATGTGTGTATGTATTGTGAAACATGGGAGGGGATGGGTGAGAAGGAATGGTGAGAAGATTAACAATAATAGTAGTGCAGACTTGTAAATAGTTGAACAGTGTTGAGGAAATTATTTGTTTAGCAGAGTGATGGCTTTGGTGAAAAAACTGTTCCTGTGTCTAGTTGTTTTGGTGTGCAGTGCTCTATAGCATCATTTTGAGGGAAAGAGTTGAAACAATTTATGTCTGGGATGTGAGGGTTCTGTAAATATTTTCACAGCCCTCTTTGTGACTTGTGCAGTATACAGGTCCTCCAGGTCCACATTTGAGGAAAATTGTAGAAATAGTATTTTGTCTAGTATACTGTGTTTTTATTTTAATTTAAGAGGTTTCTTCATGAGTTTTATTTAAGAAATTCAAGGAAAAAAGAAAGAAAGAAAAAGAGAAAATCAACTCTTTTTAATTTTGGAACAAAATCAAGCAAAACTTAGATATTAGATTGAATATTTAAGACAGAAATAGATTTTCAGTTTAAAAAAACCCGACCCTGAACTTTCAGATAAATAGTTTTACAGATTATTTGAGACTTTATTATTACTATTTGCTGAATAAAGGAGAGGGCTGAGTAGGCTATAAATCACTTTATCAAACGATTGTTTTGAACTTCTAACAGTTCTGTCCAGTTTTAACAGTTCAGCTGACTGAGGTACTTCAGTACAATTTGTGTTTAACCAAGCTTGATGTATTAAGCTTGTGATGTAATTTTTTTCTGTAAAAATACCTTGCAATTAATTTTTAAACTAAGGTGTTTTCTGTTTACAATAAACATGTATCTAAGGAGCATATTTTAATCCTGCAGCTTGCAACTGGTCATTAAACAGGAATAATTCTAACTATTAGTACTTACATTAATATTATTTTTGTGTAATTTTGTGGTATAATAATTCCCCATTCTGTTGTCATACAAACACAAGAATTTATGTATTCTCAGTGTTGAACATTATGAAGTATTTCATGAAGACTCATAGCCAATTTCTTTTCTTTTTCTTTTTGAGTGAACCACTACCATAAGAAAAAACACTTATTGTAGTGGTTCACTGTGTAGGAATTGAAAGTCTGGATGCTGATCAGAGTGAGAATTTGCCACATATGATAGATTAAAGGATTGTACCGAGTAGTAGAGCAATTTGCATTCAAAAAAAATAATAATCACTGATTCAAATACATTTTTTAGATACTACTGAAATGGTTCCTATTTGGAAACTGAAGAACTATTGTGTATCACACCCACCCACACACACACACACACTGACATAGATTGGAAATTATTTATCTCTATTAATTTTTTAAAAATATTTTTTTCAAATTGCAAATAAAACAAAAATATGAAAACACCATTATAACAGAACATGTACAAAATAATGAAATAAAAAATAGAAACCAAAGAAAAGATTAAAAGATTTTTTAAAAAAAGACCAAAGGGGAAAAAACCCACCTTCCATTTTAAACAAATCATTAGTCATTTCTTCCCTAATAAATCCCATACCATATAGTCAATACAAAACAATACTTCAAAATATCACAAACTTTCTGCTGATAATCACTCTGTTAATAAGAGCTAAAAATATTTTATCATTATTTATATATGTGGATTTATAGTACACCTTTCTACCTATAGGTAGTTTCTTTGATCAAAGAAACTACCAGTCTACAATAAAATAACAACATTTAAAAACAAAACTGATAGGAACAGATACTATACTTGATTATAGCCAAAAAGCCAAGTAAACAAACAAACAAACAAAAAGAACCTATTAATATTAACCAACAGTTATTGGCTAAAAAGGACATTTTTGATGTTTTGGTAACAAAAAGTGTATGTTAGGGAAAACCATGACTGATGAGGTATGTACTGTATTTTACTGCTATTTTTAGAAGAAGGAGGAATTGCTTTTCTACAACTTTAAAAATAGATAATACAAACATTACATTGGTAGTTCTTGACTTATGACCAGGGGTGGGATTCTACCAATTCGGGCCAGTTCGCCCGAACCAGATGTTAATTTTAAATCCAGTTTGGTGAATCAGTAATTTTATAGATCTGGCCCCGCCCACCCATCCCCTCCCAGGAGTCCCCATGAGGCCCATTTGGCTCCCAGGTAAGTGGGGACCTCGGAAGTCATCTAGTCCAACCCCGTTCCAAGCGCATTGTTAAAGTGAGTTTCTATCTTTTGACCCAGCAAGTCACATGACCACTAAGCCACGCCCAGACAGTCACATGACCACACCCACAAATTAGGCCACACTCCCACTTATGACCATTATTGGGACCAAAATTTCCATGGTTAAACCAAGGGGTTGTTACATGAGTTGTGCCATGCTTGTTCTACATCACTACAGCACATGATCATTAAGCAAATCCAGCTTCCTCCATTGATTTTGCTGGTTGGAAGCCGAAGGTGTAGTTCGCAAATGGTGATCATATGACCCCAGGATGGTGCAACCATCCTAAATACAAGCTGGCTGCCAAGTGCCGAATAGAATAGAATAACAGAGTTGGAAGGGACCTTGGAGGTCTTCTAGTCCAATCCCCTGCTTAGGCAGGAAACCCTACAGCACTCCAGACAAATGGTTATCCAATCCCTTCTTAAAAACCTCCAGTGTTGGAGCATTTGCAACTTCTGGAGGCAAGTTGTTCCACTGATTAATTTTCTAACTGTCAGGAAATGTTTCCTTAGTTCTAGGTTGGTTCTTTCCTTGATTAACTTCCACCCATTGCTTCATGTCCTGCCTTCTGGTGCTTTGGAGAATAGCTTGACCCCCTTTTCTTATGGCAGCCCTTCAAATATTGGAGCACTGTTAACATGTCACCCCTAGTCCTTCTTTTAATTAAACTAGATATACCCAATTCCTTCAAGTATTCTTCGTATGTTTTAGCCTCCAGTCCCCTAATCATCTTTGTTGCTCTTCTCTGAACTCTTTCTAGAGTCTGCACAGATTTTTTACATCGTGTCAACCAAAACTGGATGCAGCATTCCAAGTGTGGCCTTACCAAGGCATAATAAAGTGGTATTAACTTCACATGATCTTGATTCTATCCCTCTGTTTATGTGGCCTAGAACTATGTTGGCTTTTTTGGCAGCTGCTGCACACTGCTGGATCCAATTTAAATGGTTGTCCACTAGGACTCCAAGATCCCTCTCACAGTTACTACTGTTGAGCAAGGTACCACATATACTATATCTGTGCATTTTGTTTTTCTTGCCTAAATGTAGAACCTTACTTTTTTCACCATTGAATTTTCATTTTGTTAGATAGTGCCCAAGTTCCTTCTGTCAAGATCCTTCTATATCTTAACTTCTGGAGTGTTGGCTATTCCTGCTAGCTTGGTGTCGTCTGCAAATTTGATGAGTTCCCCATCTATCCCCCTGTCCAAATAATTGATGAAGAGGTTGAAGAGTACTGGGCCTAAAACAGATCCTTGTGGTACCCCACTGCATACTTCCCTCCATGTAGATGCAATTCCATTGAGGACTACACGTTGAGTGAGGTTGGTCAGCCAGTGATGAATCCATCTGGTGGTGAAGCTGTTTAACCCACATTTTTCTATTTTATCAAGTAGTAGGTTATGGTCTACTTTATCAAATGCCTTACTGAAGTCCAAGTAAATTCTGGCTGCCACAGTCACATGATTTGATCATGTGACTGTGAAGATGTTGCAACTGGTCATAAGTTACTTTTTTAAATGCCACTTTAACATTGAACAATTACTAACTGAATGGTTTTAAGTTGATGACTATCCCAAAGGTGCTTTTTCAAGAGGCAAGTGGACTTTCTGGTTTTTCTTTGAAGATGTTTCACTTCTCATACAAGAAGCTTCTTCATCTCAGAACTGAAGAAGCTTCTTAGAGGAAAAGCAAAATGTCTTTAAAGAAAAACCAGAAAGTCCAGTTGCCTCTTGAAAAAGTACCTTTAGGACAACTGTGACCTGGATGACAGGTTGATGCATTGAACACATCCATTACCTCTCTGTTACTCTATGCATGATGGATGCACAGAATCCAGCATCAACAATGAAACCAATGATTTACAGCCATCACTGATGATGATGGATGTGAGGGCAATGTAAGCTCTGACATCTGTCACTCCCTTGATTGCCAGGATTGATTCAGCTGATTGGGATGGGTCGTTAACTTAATTTGGTACTGATTGGTCAAGAAATGTTTAGGAAGAAAAATAAATCAATAATTGATTTTTTTCTTACTGTGCTTTCATTATAGAGTCTTTCATTTTCCATCTGTCCTTATTGATGTGTCTGTCCTTATTAATTTACCTGCACCTGTATATCTCCCTCTCTTTCCTTTCTTTCTTTCTTTCTTCTCTCTGACTCTTTCTCACTTTCTATCTGCATCCTATAAATATGGATACAGTTTGGCATAGTTCTTGCATTACTTTTTAATAAACAGGGAGCTTTAACAAATTATTTTTTTCTTGTGTATCTACAAAAAAAAAAAAAAAAGAGCACTGCTATTGCAAAGTTAATAGATGGAAATATATGGTAATTTAATGTTGATTTGATTTGGTTAAGATTCTGCCTACGCCCGTCAGTTGAAGCAATCATTTCATGTACAGCATTGCTTATTAGAAAAGAGCAGATGAAGGAATTGACTTATTATAGAAAATTAACCAGTCCAATTAAAATGATTCCTTGGAGCTCCAAGTCATCAGAGGTCAGGTTCATAAATTGCAGTTAGACAGCAGGTGTTTATATCTTAAATTGTTTAAACAAATCACAGAAATATTTTCCATAAAGTACAAGATGGATGGTTTTGATTATACAATGTTTGCTGCAAAGACATACAGTGATAAGTATTCAGGAAAGTTCAGTGATTCAATTAACCATATAGATTCCATTAGCATATATGGCTTGTGCCCTGCACATTCTGCTGAATAGTCACCCTGCAGAGTTTAATTAGAAAACCGCCAAGCTTGTAATAAAATGTCTGAAATAGACACTGGGCAGGCAACAGCTGAAAAAAGAGTGTTGAGATGGTTTTAAACAGTATCCTGTCTGTAGACTGAATATGGGATAGATATTTGTATTATTTTTCTAAAAAGAAAATGAATTAGAAAAGAACAGGAAGGAAGGAAGGAGGAAGGGAGGGACAGAGGGAGACAAGGAAGGAAGGGAGGGAGAAGGGAGGGAGAAAAGGAAGGAAGGTAAGAAGGAAGGAAGGAAGGAAGGAAGGAAGGAAGGAAGGAAGGAAGGAAGGAAGGAAGGAAGGAAGGAAGGAAGGAAGACAATAGAAGACAGTTTCAAAATGAGTGGATGGAAATTATAGGAGGAACGGCAAAAATAGTATTCTGTCTGTAGACAGGGGGAGATATTTGTGTTATTTTTCTAAACAAAAAATGTCTTATGAAACAAGTAACAGGAAGGAAGGAAGGGAGGGAGGGAGGGAGGGAGGGAGGAAGGAAGGAAGGAAGGAAGACAGTAGAAGACAGTTCCAAAATGAGTGGATGGAAGTAAGAGGAGGAAGGGCAAAAAGCATGGAATAATTCAAAATATGATATATAGGCTTCACATTTTCTATTTCAGTTGGATGTGCATTGTTATGGAAGCTGAAGGGAAATAAAAGAGAGACCATAAACCTTGACTTTTCCACAAAGCCCAGAGCAGCTAATTTCTTCAGCAACAGCGGCTTTTTCTCCCCCCACCTCCCCATTTAGTATCCCAGAGTTGAAAGGCTGCTGCAAAAATATGCGGGTGGCTTGTGTGTTTACAACAATGTGCATACTATGAGCTAAGTGGGCATGCTTTGAAAATGATTTGGGGAAAGTGCTTTAAATGACCCCAACTAGCCATTAAAATAGTAAAAAAATAAAAATGTTGTTTTGTGGGGGATGGAGAGGACTTCCAAATAAGTCTGCAATCCATTCATTAAAGTTCAGGTGGGACTTTTGTTGTTGTTCATATCAGAATGATAGCAGCCATACATGCATTGTTTGAAGTTCAAAGCACTTTTGAATCAGTTTCAAAACATTCACAGCCATTGTTTAGTGTTGAATTTGAGCTTGATACACATATTGTGATCCTGCTACAGTTTGATGCTTCTGCAAATGCATTTCATTTTCAAGTGGAGACCTAGGTAGTTGCAGTCACTTTGGACTGTGTGACAAATGTTTCCCTGAATAAATCTTTTAAGTGAAGTATTCTGTGAATTCCTGACATTTTTGTCCTACCATAGGTTGTTTCTAAATTCCAAAAATTGTTTCCCTATCTTATTGATTGCTTTTTCCCAAAATACAAACTGGCATATCCCTCTATTAACATTGACCTCCCGCCTATACATAGTGTTCTATAAGTCAGGCCTCATAGACAAATGTATTTACTTATTTATTATTTATTAGATTTTTATGCCACCCTTCTCACTGATACAGCACTCTGGGCAGGTTACAATATAATAAATATATCATAGAAATTACATTAAATGTTCAAATCCAGTATCATTTTTTTACTAAACGCTTCCTCATTGGCTTGCATGACCCTTCCTAAATAGGGTAATATTTGTACTATGTTTCCAAATTCTGGATCACCCATTGTATGTTTGGGCTTGACTTTTGGGCTATTCTTTGACTGTATATTTACGTCATGTCATACAGTTCCCTTATTATCACTTATATCAGATCCCTCAACTGTAAGGAAAATAAACAGGAAATGAATCATACAAATTAGATTATACTATCCAGATTTATCACACTAATACATAGGTTTCTACATAAACTGATTTACGGATTGGGATATTGATTTGGAGGATAAGTGTAGTTTCACAGGATTAAGGGGCCAAAGAATATTTTTTATTACAGCACAAAATTATACCACTTCAAACAATATTTCTTTTTCATCCCAAGACCATTCACTAAGCATGTATGATCCTGTCCGCTCACCATGGGACAATATAATAATTCTATTTAAATATTTAAAATAAATTTAAATAATGTTTTGATTTTTGTCATTCACATTTCATTCTGTCCCTCCTTTTGCATCCTTTATTCATTATTCTATTCTACCATTTCTTTGATATTAATATAACTCTTGTCCCACAGTGTGTTGTCCCACAGAAAGTTGGCTGTGGCAAATTGTCATAGGCCCTCATTCCATAGGGCAGCAGAATGTCATAGACAAAAGAATGGAATGGAATGGAATGGAATAGAATAGAATAGAATAGAATAGAATAGAATAGAATAGAATAGAATAGAATTTTTTATAGGCCAAGTGTGATTGGACACACAAGGAATTTGTCTTGGTAAAAATGCTCTCAGTGTACATAAAAGAAAAGATACATTTGTCAAGAGTCAAGAATCATAAGGTACAACACTTAATGATAGTCATAGAGCACAATAAGCAATCAAATCATACTAGGAAACAGTCAATAAATATCTTTAGAATACAAAAAACAAGGTTTCAGTCATACAGTCACAAGTAGGAGGGGATGGGTGATAAGGAGTGATGAGAAGATTAATAGTAATAGTAGTGCAGACTTTGTAAATAGTTGGACAGTGTTGAGGGAATTTTTTTGTTTAGCAGAGTTATGGCATTCAGGAAAAAAACTGTCCTTGTGTCTAGTTGTTCTGGTGTATAGTGCTCTATAGTGTCGTTTTGATGCTAGGAATTGAAACACTTTATGTCCGGGATGTGAAGGGTCTGTAAATATTTTCACAGCCCTCTTTTTGACTCATGCAGTATACAGGTCCTCAATGGAGGGCAGGTTGGTAGTAATTGTTTTTTCTGCAGTCCTAATTACTCTCTGAAGTCTGTGTCTGTCTTGTTGGGTTGCAGAACCAAACCAGACAATTATAGAGGTGCAGATGACAAACTCAATAATTCCTCTATAGAACTATAGAAAGTGTTTCAGCAGCTCCTTGGGCAGATTGAGCTTTCTGAGTTGCAGCAGAAAGAACATTCTTTGTTGTGCTTTTTTGATGACATTTTTGATGTTAGGTATCCATTTTAGGTCTTGTGATATGATAGAACCTAGAAATTTGAAGGTCTCTACTCTTGATACTGTGCTGTCTAGTATTGTAAGAGGTGGTAGTATGGGAGGAAAGAGATCATTTTCTCTACTAAAAGCAAGATGGAAGATTGCCCAGACCTGCAACTTTTAACTCACACACTTGTTGTGTGGCCTCAAAAGTTACAATTCCAGGAATAACTATAGAACAACTTCTAAGAGTTATTAGCTCCTTTTAAGTTTTATATTGGTATACAAAAAATGTCAGATGCTAGGCATCTAAAATGAAAATGTTTCATACAGCTGACCGCAACATAAAAGTGGGATATTTATAAATTGGGAAAATGATTTATCTCCTGTCATGCATTTTACAATTTTCCAGACATTTGTAACACCTTGATAAAAATGATTGCATCAGCAACACTTACAATGAGACACACCATGAAATTTCATATCTAAAATTCAATCTTGCTTGGGCTATACGATGGTCATCAGCCATTATCCTATCAGAAAATAAGCAGCACATCATAATGCTTCAAGGAAAGTATGCATCTGGACTATTTAATTGCTAAGGAAAAAGAAAAACCAAGAATGGCTTGTTTGTTAGGGTTGTGCACAGCACCTCATACAAAGGGCAAAATATGTGCAAATGTTCAAGTAGAACCTTCCAGAAACATCTTCAAATAACTTTGCCTTTTTCAGAATAACATAATTGAAAGGAACTTTGGAGGTCTTCTATTCCAACCCTGTGCTCAAACAAGAAACCCTATGCCATTTCAGACAAATTGTTGTCCAATCTCTTTTTAAAAACCTCCAGTGTTGGAGCACCCACAACTTTTGGAGGCAAGTCGTCCTACTGATTAATTGTTCTCACTGTCAGAAAATTTAGTTGGTTCTCTCCTTGATTACTTTCCCTCCCTTATTTATTGTCTTGCCTTCTTGTGCTTTGGAGAATAGGTCGACTCCTTGTTTGTGGCAGCTCCTTAGATATTGGAACACTGCTGTCATGTCATGAATATCTTTTTCCATGAATGCCTTTTGCAGTTTCCAAGTAATCTTGGGCAAAGACAAATTTTGTTTCAGGTATCTGCACGATGGTGGTATTCAGCCGGTTCGCACTGGTTCACATGAACCGGTAGCAAGGATTTGGCATTGTTCGCCGAACCACTAGTAACTTCTCACTGGCCATGCCCCTGACCCACCCGCCTGGTCACTGCTTGCTCACTTGCCCTACCTACTTGATGCTTGCTCACCCCACCCACCTGATGCTAGCCTGCCCAGTCACTCTTTAAGGTATTTCCTTTTTTCTTCTCCAACAATCAGCTATTCCTACAATCAACTGTGCCAGGATTTCCCTCGATTACTTAGTGCTTCATGCAGGACACTTCCCTGAGGCCCATATTTTGCCTTCCTGGGCCCCAGGGAGGCCCCAAAATAGAGCATGGGGGGTGCTGTGTGCCCCCAGGTCAGTCTTCTGCCTTCCTGAGCCCCAGGGAAGCCTTCTGGGAGTAAAAATGCCCCCCTATCAAGGAGGCTTGCCTGAGGCCCAGAAGGTCCAAAAAATGGGGCGGGGGGTGACTGCAAAAAAAGCCATGCCCACCTAGCCCACATAAACGGGAGTAAAAAAAATTGAATCCTACCATTGTGTCTGTAGTAAGTGCTACACATGTTCACATTTTATTTATTTATTCAATAAATAAATACATTCATATTTATTTAATATTTATTCAATTTCTATAGCTGTCCAACTCAAACAAATGACTCTGGGTGGCAAATAATAATAAAACAATAAACAATAGTTACAATATATTACAAAATAAATATATATATGTCAGCCAAGAAAAAAAAATCATCATAGATGTCAATATATTCAGAAAATTGGGCCTGTCAAGCTTTTGGGGGCCCAGGCCTGGGCACAAAGTCAGGTCTACAAGGCCGTGTGAAAGACTAACATGGTTGGGCTCATTCTCAACATTGAAGGGAGAATATTGCATCAAGGAGAGGCTATGGCAAAAAAAGCATGTCTCTGTTCTGACCCAAAACCTTTTCCAATAAAACAAACATGAACCAAAGGGAACATAAACCTTTTAATGATTCTTATGAATCCCAGGTTAAAAGGCTGCTGAAAACTAATTAACTTTGATAAGCACGAGCCTTGCCAATACTCTCCGAGACTGCCAATAATTACAGATAAGGTTACCTAGAAATATTTTACAACACAAGAGTCTTCAAATACCAACTAAGATACTGCAAAGTCCATGAGGCTTGAGTTTCAAAATGACTTTGCTTCCTGCAAAGAACGTCCAATTCACAGCTGGCTTTTATCTTCTTAAAGGTGGGGCCATTACATTGCAGTCTTACTCCTGAGTCACCCATGCTGCTGCAGCTGCTCTTTCCTGCTGCAGCTGCTCTTTCCCGAGGAGCCTGTGCCAAGTGCACACTTGGCACAGGCTCCTCAGGAACCTCCTCATTGCTGTTGCCAGCCCCCACAATCACTGAGGGCAGCCGTCAACTCCCTAATGGTCCTGGCCCCTCATCTGAGTCCTCGCTCTCCTCAGCCACCTGCACCTGCTGTCGGCTAACCACAACAGTCTCCTAATCCATCCCAGATGATGTTACTTGTCTGATGGAACCTGTAGCATGCCTTGAGTTGAGAGACAGTGAGTGGCCAAAATCACCCAGATGGCTTTCTCCCTAAGGCAGAATTAAAACTTTTGAAAATCAATTTAGAAAGAGATATGAACTCAAAGCTAACCACAGACAGAACATCTACTCTAGAAGAAAATGCTTGTGATAATTCTTCAAACAAGTACCATAGAAGGATGAAAGCACACATAATGGCTGATAGAAAAATATAGCTCAAACTTAAGCCGAAAATCATTAAAAAGGTTTTATAAAGTTTCTTTTAATGTTTATATTACAGCTCACCTTCCTTGTGAGGAACATGACAATTAAGTTTCCTTGACATATCCGCCCTTTTGTTTCTTTTGTATATCAATTCTCAGGATCATTGTGCAATTTGATTGGTTAGTTTTTCATGCCAACATTTTTTTTTTGTTAGTAAATTTGACTTAAAGGTCTAGGATGAATGATTGTATTATTCACTGCTTCATGAGTGCACTTGAGTGACACCAATGGCATTTTCATGTACAATTAGATTTCCAATATCCCCAAGTTTGTGGATAAAATAAATAATGTCCCAATGCAAAAAATCTAGCCTCAAAGGAGAGAAGGTATGTCTCTTTCCTTTAAGCAACTTTTCATTAGCAGAACAAGAATTTTGTACTGTGTTGTTGAGGATTAGGAGTTCTGTTGTTTAATGTATTTCTATCTGAAAGATCACTTTCTACACAGATTGGGATAGAATAAAGGTGTGGCATTTTTCCCCCTTATTCATATTAATTGGGTCCATTTGGAATAGCATTCTGATAATCAAGCAAGTAGCTGATATGTAAAAATAATGAAACATCTGCAAGAAAGCAGCCTCAGAGAGTACCAAGGACTCTGCAGTTGAACCCTGAATTACATATATTACTCTTTATTGATCTCCTTGCTTTGCTGGAAAATTTGAATAGTGGCTCCCGCCCCGGGAAAAGAAGGTCCTTTGCTTCAACCTGCTTATTAGGAGGATGATTATTTGAAAGAAACAAACATTAAACAAGTATTAAAAACTTCTGTCTGAAGCTTTTTAGAGAAATAATGTCCCATAAGTAAGAAATGCTTATGTTGACATGATAAATATCTTTTCTTTTCTTTCTATGACCCTGTAATCCCTTCTTTCTGGTGACGGAGTGGACCTGTGCGTTTACTTGACTGGATGACCTTCCTGATGCCTCTGCTGGGTTCACAGCATATATTTTTCTCTTTGTACATTGATAGAGAAGCCTCTGTTGTTCCCTAGGATTGAACTCTCAATCTTTCAAGGGGGAGGTGAGTGTCTTCACCTCTAGGCCACAGCACCACTTGACTGGATAGATATCATTAAAGGAGACTAAAAATGCACTCAAGAATTGATACAATCACATTAGTCCACCTCCCAGAGGAGGGAAAAATAAAACAAATCTTGACAAAAAAAAATGAACCATATGCTATTATGAGATGAGGATTAAAACCAAGGATAAATCAGCAATATATGTAGACCTATGGGTAAGTATCTGGGAGATAAAACCATGGTTAATATCTTGACATCTTTAGTTGTCAGGATCCAACAATGGAAGTCCATTGCAGAGATGGACTAAACTTTTGCTGAGTCTTTTCCTTTTTTTAAACAAGTTTTATTCAGTTTTCCACATTTTGACATCTCTTTTTAGTGAACAGCATGATTACAGGTTTCACATACAAATATGACCAAAGTTACATATTCAATTTTTGTATCCAGTTTCTTATCTTATCAATGCTTTTATATGTTTTCTATTTTATTGTATTATTCCAAATACTTATTATTTAATTCACTTATGTTAACTTCATAATCATTATACTTTAGTACTTTTAACTGTCACATTTGTATATTTCATCTTACATTCTAGTTAAAAAAAACACTTCTTCTATAAATTGGTTTCCCCCCTGAAATATTAATATAAGTGCGCCACCTTATATTTCTTCCTCTCAAGTTTTAAACCTCCGCTAATACAATGCCAAGTCCATATCAGAATCAACAATTAATCCAAGGGCAGAATGTTCCTGTTTCTTTCTTTGTTACAATGTTTCAACTTTTCAAAGTTCTTGCTTTATTGTATCAATTTTCCATACAGTTTTAAGAAACAGTCTTTTAAAAGAAAAACAAGCTTAACTTAGATGGCACTCTTTGTTATGCTAAATCTTCACCTCCTCTTTTCTTTTTTCTTCTCTATTATTCAGAGCTTTTTAAACCACATTTCCCCCCCAAAAAAGATCAAATCCAATTGATATTAAATTTCCTCTTTAACAATCTATAGTTCAGCTTGATTAGTGCCTATATAGAATCAAAATATACTTATCCAAATTGATTATATGATTCTTCTCCAGCTTCTACCTTCACGGTTTAAAGCCCTGCCACTGTCAAAAGAAATTCACACCTTTTTTTTCTCTTCGCAGCTTTAAATCCTTTCTTAAAAATTCTCTGAAATGTTAATCCTGGGGGTATCTTCCATCTAATTATATCATCCCATTCCTCCTGCTGTTCGGTTTTCTCTCTCTCTCCTGCACAATCTTATTCTAGTCTAATCTTCTCCTTCAGGGTGGCCATTTTAGACCACCGCTTCAGGCATCTTCGGGAGGGAGTAATTGCCAAGCCGGGGAGGGGATTTGCAACTCCCCTCTACCCAGATGATGGTCTCTCCTTCCTCCGCCACCCCTTTGAGGTGGCTTCTGCCCCAAATCGAAAGGATTAGGGCTCTCTGACACTGAAGCATGGACCAAAGCCACGCAAGATCACAGTCAGTAATCCATCTTCGGGGAAGCTCAAAACCGGAAGCCCTGAGTCTTTCTTGACAGCAGCAGATCCCAGTTGAGTTTTAGCCAAATTTAAATCCTTTAAACTCCACACCAAGTGTAAAAGATCCACATATTGTTTCTAAATGCTTCTTTATATATTATATTGATTTTAGCTTTCCCAGTCAATATTCACAGATCTAATCTCAGTGTTAAAGCTATAGACTATGGAATTAAAGTTTCTACCCATAATGGTTATAGTCTATTTAATGTATCTGTGCCGTCTTCCTGCACAGAGATGGAAGAGAAAGAAAGGTCAAGTGACAATGTGAGAGATGCAAAATGGCTTAGAGAACCAGATATTTCAGCTAATTCACCTTCCTTTCTCTCCCACATACAGACTTCGTCAAACAGTTTGGATTATTGAATTTCACTGAGAAGGAACAGCATATATCAAACCTAGGAGCAGAATAAAATTGGAAAGAAGAAGAAGGAAATGTGATTGGATTAAATAAACCAAATTAAATAACGAACCAAAGTGAGGCAACTTCTTCAGGTTTTCTAAGGGCAGATTTCACATATGATTTTCAATGTATGCAGAGAGAGAATGGGTAACACCTAAATATTAAAATATTGAATGTTAAAATATAATCCTATTTTATTGTCTCATAAACAGAGAGAGAGAGGGAGGAAGGGAGGAAGGGAGAGAGAGAGAGAAAGTCAGAGAGAGTGTCAGAGAGAGACAGACAGACAGACAGACAGACAGACAGACAGACAGACAGACAGACAGAAAAACAGAGACTACATCTGAGTAACCAGGACTCAATTCAAGTTCACCTAGCTCATGTTCTCCAGTTTTCTAACCTGGTGTTTAACCAGTACACCAACCTGCTCTTTATAATATGCATACTAGCATGACTATAATATAATAATTTTAATTCATGTAAATACTGAAAATGTAGCAAAGTAGATAGGTAAATGATCATACAGAGAATGGTGTGAAATACTGTGGCTTCCCTTAATCATAACATTTTTTGTAAGCAAGTACTGGTGGAATCAGAAAACAGTCAAAGTGGTAGAAAATAAAGATGCTAAAATGCTAACAGCCAAGCACCTGTCACACATGACACCAAACTTAACAATTGCCTATAAAAAGGTCAAAAATAGTCTAGATAGTGGACATGGCAGTGCCTGGAGGCAGCAGAATAAAATGGAAAGTGGATAAAAATCACACAATATAAAAATCTGCAAATAGAAGTAGGAAGATGGTAGCAAAATACAATAATAATAGAATCAATAGTAATAGCTGTCTTGGGTGCAACACCAAAACATCTGGAGCACCATTTGAATGCCATCGGGATTGACAAATTCACCATCTGTCAATTGGCAAAAGGCAGTTTTACTTGGAAAAGCTTACATCCTGTGACATGATCAACCAGCACCATCTGCCTAATCCAGATAGTTGGGAAAGACTCCATAGGTGAATAAAAATGCCTAAACATCTAGTCTAAACATCTGGCTGACTATGTAATCAAATAATAATAATAATAATAATAATAATAATAATAATAATAATAATAATAATAATAATAATAATAATAATAATAATAATAATATAAAAATAGCTCAATTGTTTGAAACTTTCCTTTTTTCAGGATAGTTTTCTGTTTCTGATTTTTGAGAATCTGTAACCAATTTCTTGGGTTTAGGTCCATGAAAGTAATAATAAAAAGGTGGGAGGAACCACATTTCTTATAACTTTGCTTTTCATTTGGGCAGGGTGAATACAGCTTTCATTACCTAGTATTCTGTCAAATGTGAATGTGTCACTCACCTCAGAATATCATTTTGCTATTGCTGGGCCAACATGTCATATTGCTGCTATGGGTTAGACATTTTTGACATACTGAAGATTGATGTGCTTGAGTGCATGATTTTCTTGAATTGCTACAACCTATTAGTATGGCAATGTTATTTCACCTTGATTTTCGCCTTTCATAGTACTTTGCAAAAACCTACTTAGTTTTGGGATGTGCAGTGTGCCTTGGCACAGGAGACATTTTTCAGTTTTACTTGACCATTGAGACCGGAGATTTTAGAATTGCTTTAAAGAGCATAAGCAAAACAAATGTAGCAGTATGATCAGCTCTAATCTCAGTTATGTCTCACAAATAAATTTCACGATTTAAATGACTGACTTCCTCCTCCTCCCATAATACATTATATTATTAGCATAGAATGTCAGCTGCTGCCTCACCCTTGCTTGTCCTTCGCAACCATGTGTGTCTTCCATGGATTCTGGGGAGGGTGGATGAGAGGAATGTATTTGGGGGAAAATGAAAGTCATGGGAAAGTGAAAGTTATTTCTATACCTCCCCAAGATGCTGCTTCAAGGTTGCCCAACTGAGAGAACATAGCTGCATATAACCTATGCTTGAAGTGACCATTCTAAAAACATCTACCTTGCACCTGATTGGTCATTAGGCGGTGTCAGTGATTGGAGGCAATTAAGGGAGGGGAAAATTGAACTTAGGGATTTTGGCATGCAATTTTCAGTTCTGGCTATGCACTACTGCAGTGCACTTGACTTCTAATTAAACTATACCTTTCTCAACAAATGGAGCCAAGCATCATTTTTATTAAACGGGGCAGATCCCACTGAGATATTTCTATTAAGTGGGGCAGGTCTGACATAGAGTGAGATTTGCATAGTATTTTCTAACTAGTATTATCACTGTAACATTTAGATACCACTGAAGATAAAATAAGAAATGTTGCATCAACATTAATTGTGGTTTAAAGTATCAGTATTTGTAAGCGTAAGATTATTTTGTTGAACAATTTTCCTTCTTTACATTTACAACTGCCTGATAAATTGTTGTTGCATAACAAAATGAAACTAAAATAATTATTCATCACTAGGATTTGTTCTTCAATTTAGGACAATTTAAAAGTTAAAGTCTTCCTTGAGTCCACTTCATTTTAGGACACATTCATGCAGGGGTAGTATCCAACTGGTGTAACTACCGGTTCAGTGATCTATGTTTTGCTGCGCGCACATGTATATCATCCTCAGCTTGCTGCCTGGACAGCTGAGCAGCACTGCGCGTGGCTCTGCAGCGGTTGAAAAAGCCCTTTTTTCCTGCTTTTTCAATCGCAGCTATGCCACACAAAGCAGCTGAGGTTGAAAAAGCAGGAAATAAAGGTCAGGTAAGAACCCCGGGCAGGTGGGTGGACCAAAAAAGCAGGTTCTATGTCTGCTGCTCTTCAGAGCAACCAGTTCTACAGAGGTGGATAGAACTGGTAGAATCCCACCCCTGCACTCATGACAGTAAAGCCACATAATTTCAGGAAAATCTACATCTAAACTGATGTGTTATGTGGCTATTATAGACACAAAGCAATTGGCAATCCTCTTAACACATTTTGTGATAGTCTAACCTGGTTCCAACAATACAACTAGACTTTTTGGTCACATATCCATACTTTTTACTAAAGTGTCTGGCAGCACCCAGTTCTATTAATTTGAACAAAAGTCACACTTGACAATAGTAGAGTCCCCATATATTTAATTCATAAATGGTTTAGCAATTCTTTTTCTTCGATATGTACTTATGCAAAAGATCTGTGATTTGGATGGTATCAGTTTAATCCACTGTCTCACAGAGACTCTTTGGGGTTAAATTTCACCCAAACAAGGATTGAGTTAAGTTCAGTACAATCCATTAATTTAGGCCACATTTTTCTTGCTAGGTTTCAGCATGGATTCATACTTCTTAGCTGAATTGGGTTATTGTGTATAATCCCGTAAATGCATTAAATGTTATCGCAACTGTCCTGATGAAAATGAGGAATTAGAGCTGCTGGTGTCATATCCTTGGACTGGACATTTAAGACATAATTACAAATCTATAGGTTTTTCTATTTTTTTTAAAAAAAAATACAACCCATTTCTTGCAATATTTGAAAGCACAATTTTATACTTCATTCAAATTGTTCTCTGAGTGTCGCATTTTACCATGACTGAAATCAACTATCTTTTTGTCGGAGAAAATCTTTTAAATATATATCATTAAGTATATCCTGGGATTATTTTAATGTCTATGTAAAATCATTTAATAAATTTTAAACTGGATTTTCTCCAATATGATAGTCCTCAAATAATGATCCCAGCTGAGCCCAGAATTTCTGTTGCTAAGTGAGACATTTATTAAGTGAATTTTACCCCATTTTATGACTTTCCTTGCAATGACTGTTAAGTGAATCACTGTAGTTGTTAAGTTAGTAACATAGTTGTGAAGTGAACCTGGATTTCCCATTGACGTTGCTTGTTAGAGAGTTGCAAAAGGTGATCACATGACCCAGGGACACTGAAATCATCATACATATGAATCAGTTGCCAAGCATCTGAATTTTGATCTCTTGATCATGGGGGTGTTGCAATGGTCATAAGTGTGAAAAACAGTCATAAGTCACTTTTTTAGCACCGTTGTAACTTCAAATGGTTACTAAATGAACTGTTGTAAATTGAGGACTACCTGTACTCTGTTCAGTTTAACAATGTGCTGGTATTAATAGAAGGATAGTAACTATTGATACCAACGTTGTGTGTGAATGATTTGAATTGCAGTTAAATATTATATCCTTTAATGCTTGGCAAGCCAGAAAATTGATAATCAATTTATTCTGTATGAGTCCAAAAATAAACCAAAAAAGGTCACTTATCAAGTAATATTTTTAAAAACCAATGGAAAAAAAGGATTTCTAAAACATGGTCCATGAAAACTCTGTCCATCACCAGCATAGCAAAAGTTGAAAAAAAAAAACTTTTTTATACCGAAACTGCTGTGATAGTTGATTATGATGTGAAGTAACTTGTTTTGCCTTCAGAAAACTCCTCCTTCATCTCCTTCTTAAATTCTATTAAGTTATAACAAACCAAATCAAAGCTATATTGTACTTATGGATACTTTGGTCAGGTACCTACAAACCAGTAAGCCATAACATGGTTGTATGTCCTTATATTGCTTTTAGAATCATAAAATTAGATCTAGTAGGCAAAAGTTCAGTATTTTAGGATTACTAGTTGTCTCCATCGTTCAGAGATTCCTCATTTACCCTAAGCCAAGAGGCTAGAAGTATACAAGCAAAACATTGTTATAGCACTTTTTTCATTAGCTAGGCAAGGAGATGAGACAGGGTTCTTGAAGCCAATTTACGTGTGGGTTATAAATTCAGTAGAGCCAGTGACAGATTTTTGTCTGAATTCTTTGTATCCATGCAATGTCAGGAACTATAATGCATAAAAATGACCAATACACCAATGTAAAAAAAGACTCTCTTTTTTGGAAGATAGTGGCCTACTTAAATCACTTTGTCCAGATCTGTTTGTGAAAGTTCAACATTCTTCCAGAGTAATAAAGAAATGTCTTCTGGCGTGAGACTCAAACTCATTCCATAATAGTGGTTTCAAAGCCTTTATCCCTACGCATCTGAGTTTCATCCTGGCCATAGCAATAAAATTACTCATTCCATCAGTTTAACATAGATGATTTAAGGGCAAGAATTGAACAGAAAAATGGCTTTCATTGCAGATGCAAAAGAATTCTGATAAAAATCAGCTACTGGAGAATCTTCAGGATTTAAGCCCAGGTCTCATTCTCCAACTTCCCCATGGTAAGAGACACTTTGCCATCAATTTCTTAGTTTTAATCATTGAAGGGAATTACATATTCTGGTCTTGCTGGTTTAAACTTTCCTACTGAAACATTAAACACAGACAGACACACTAACACTGTCGATTTTCACTCTCAGTCAATTGAATCTGATCTCAGTTACTACAAATGACTTGACTTCTTCTAAGGAACACTTTCCAAAGCTGTAAAAGATGTGAGGAGGTCAAGTAGTCTTTGGATAATGGGCTGCAAGAAATATTTGGTTCAACATTTCTTTTTAACTCTGTTGCAATACTACTTTTTTTTTTTTTTTTGGGGGGTAATATAAGTACACGTAGTCCTCGATTTATGGCAGTAATTAAGCCAGGAATTACGGATGTAAGTCATGTCGATTGTTAAGTTGTCCCTCATGTGATTGATCTAATTTTACAACTCTTTTTTGTAAGTCATGAAGTGAAGTGGTGGTTGTAATAGCAATACCAGTAGCACCTAGACTTATCTACTGCTTCATAGTGCTTTACAGACTTCTCTAAGCAGTTTACAGAGTCAGCATATATTGCCCCCAACAATATGGGTCCTCATTTTATTTACAGAAGGATGGAAGACTGAGTCAACCTTGAGCTGTGGCAGTGGACAGAGTTAGCCTGCAATACTGCATTCTAACCACTGTGCTGCCTCAAACATGACAGTCAATAAGCAAACACCATGATCGTTAAGCAAACAGATTGTCTGCAATGGGAGTTTTTGTTTTTGTTTTGGCTGCAAACCAGAAGCAAGAGAAGTAAACAATGATTTCTGACCCCCCCAAAAACCCTACCTTTGTAAATCATGTTCACATAACTTCAGGATGCTGCAAAATTGCCAAAATTTCTTACCAAGTGCTAAGTGCCCAAAATGTGGTTTGGTGACTCTGAGGGTGGGATGGTGATTGCCAGAACTTCAAATCCAGATTGTAAATAGCTTTTTGAGATCAGTTATAACTTTGGACAGTCCCTAGGAGACTGGGCATTAAGCAAGGATTACCTGTAGTGAAATTTTGCAATTCTTTAAAGACTAGCAAATATTCTAAACTCTTAAAAAGAATAACTATACATCAATCAGCCTGACAACCATGCCTAGAGAAGTTTCTAAAACAGATCATTAATAGATCAATTTGAATAAATCGTAAGAGCAATGAAGAAATTATAAGAACTCAGCAGGGATTTGTCAAGAAAAATATCCTCACATTAAAAAAAAAATCAGGTAGGCCCCTGAGTAGATTGTGGGAATGATGTAGTAAAACATTTACAAGGTTCACCATGACATGCTAATTAAGAATTTGTTAAGTGTGAGCTAGAGTCCATGACAATTAAATGGGCACAGAGATATTTCAAAAAATATACTACAGCAAACCAGAGGGATATAGTGAATGGGGTGCTACAAGGTTCAGACATGGATCCAGTGTTCTTCAATATTTTTTCTTAATAACTTGGATGAAGAGGTAAAGAAAATCTCTATCAGATTTTCTGAACATACATATTTGAGTATAATTCCCCAGAAAAAATTTAAATAATTTTAACAGGTTAGAGAAATGTGATTAAATCAGCAGAATGAAATTTAACACAGAAATGTAAATATCCTTATTTAAGAAACAATACAGTTTAATGGAATATTGGCTTGGGAATAGTACTTTGGGAAAAGAAATTTAAATAATAGCTAATTGCAGGTTGAATTGGCAGCATGATATGTCTAGAAAACAAGCAAATATAATCTTGGGCTGCATAAGCTATAAATATATTTTTCAAAATCTTATAATGTACTGATTTATTCTGCATTGTTCAGATGTCATGTCACGTGTTGAGTCCAGTTTTCATAGCACAGTTTTAAACAGACATACTGAAACAGGTAGAGGTAATGAACAGGAACTAGAAGCAAGATTCTATGAAGAGAGATTGAATGATTTGGTTATCATTCTTGATGAGAAAAGGATGAAAGGTTTTAAATAAATGGAAGGTCAAGATCTATTATCTATCATTCCAGTGTGTGTGTGTGTGTGTGTGTGTGTGTGTGTGTGTGTGTGTGTGAAACCATGGCATACCTCTAACCTTTCATTTCATTGACTTATCTCTCCTCCACAAGAAAAGGGTTTCAAACATAGAAGGTCTAAGGTAAGACAACGGAGTGGAAGAAAGAATTAGATAACTCCTGTGCTAAGCAATACAAAGAGATAAAATTATTTAAAATTCAGAGGGATGGCCACAGGGGTGGAATTCAAAAAATTTAACTGCTTAGGTGGTGGATGTGGCTTGGTGGTCATGTGACTGGGTGGACATGGCTTCGTGGTCATGTTATTAGCTGGGTGTGGCCAACTCAATATCACTCACATCGAGGCACACATCTCTTCGCCTGGCCTCTCATGACTGTGGGGATGCTGCAACAGTCGTCAGTGTGAAAAATGGTCATAAGTCACTTTTTTCAGTACCACTGTAACTTTGAATGGTCACTGCACGTAAGCAAAGTACCAGCAAAGGAGGGGGAAAAAAACTCCAGAGAAGTTCCTGAGACAGGAAGTCCAATCCTGACAAGAATGTAATAAGGGTTAACAAAGAGGCAATTTCTGTAAGCAACACCAGAATGTTTCCTTCCTGCCTTCCTTACAGGATTAGGCCAGTAATTTCTTCTAACAACCAGTTCTCCAAACTGCTTATAATGTTAACAACCGTTTCTAGCGAATAGGTGCGAACTGGTAGAATCCCACTCCTGGACAGCCATTATATTAAAAGTCATTTTGTGTATTTTTTACACAGAAAATTTGGGGAAATTATTTTAAATGGCTGAATGAAAATGAATGAATGAATGAATGAATGAACGAATGAATGAATGAATGAATGAATGAATGAATATGGTTGTACAATTTTATTCAAGTATGGAACAATATTCAGCTTATTGAGTTTGTCCATATGATTTCTTTAGGCCAGGGGTTCCCAACCTGGGGTGCGAGACGATATTCCAGGGGGTGCAAGAAAAGTCCAGGTAAATAATAGGATATTGGCTATATGTTGGCATTTTTATTTATTATTCAATGGATTAACTTTGTTTTCATTTTAGAGTTAAGTATCGTTATTTAGTGGCCGTCACATACATAGCTGAAAAGATTCAATCCTACCATATATTTAACGTGTTCAGTAGTTGCTAAAGTCTAAATTTCAGGGGGTGCAAGGTTCGAGTGAAATTTCTTTAGGGGTGCAGGGTGAAAAAAAGGTTGAGAACCACTGCTTTAGGCCTTTCATAGTTAGTCAATTATAATGCTAGAAGAAAAATAAAACTTGTTAATGGGCAATCTTGTCAATTGAAGGCAGTCAATAGGGAATTATGTTTTCAGAGAAATGCCTTAATGTCTCTATTTTCCTTAAACTGCAAATCTGTTTTTAAATTTTAAACTAAAAATGGAAAATGGAGAAATGAAAATATATAATTTTGCAATGTTGACTACTTTCATTTGTTTTCCTTTGTTAATAATGAAGTGATAAAAGTGTATTGTATCACAGTAATGGAATACTGCTTAATAGTAAGTACAATGTTGGGTTATTAATCCTTTGTTGAAAGATATGAAATAATGTTCTCTTTATGCAAATGTTATCCATATTTTACATCCCCTCAAATTTAGAAGCAAGTAAACTAGTCATCATAGTTTATAGTCATCAATAACATGTTTATACATAAGGTGTTCAAGAGAAAGAATTATGTTGTATCACACAGACAGCTAATTGTTCAGTAGCAATGGTTATTTAACAAGGTTATTTCTTGTTAAAATCTTTCCTAAAGCAAAGAGGAAAATTAACTCCCCTTTGAGCCAGATATTAGCTGACTTTCAACTAAGAACAATATTGATTAGTTGATGGTAGAGAGGAGAGCATCTTGAATATTTTGGAGGTCATTATAGTCAGTAGACCTCAACCTATTTGGTAATTGGCTTGGACATTTTATTTCATTTATCTGCATTTGAATTTCTATTTGAAATGTAAATTACTCCTCCCCCTAATCTAAAGAAAATAGAAAATGAGATGATTCTAGAGAGAGAGAAAAAAATGGAGGATCAATATGTTAAGAGGCTGATAACTATTATAAAAAAAATCTTAACTTACTGAAAATCTACATGTGGAATATGGTGGGTAGAAGATCTCTAATATCCAATTGTTTTAAATACAATTAGTAACTATTACACTGGGATCTCAGGATCTAACCTATTACTTGTGTTGTGTTAACAGAGAATATCCATGCACACCGTTTATTTTAGTATTACCCAGATCTGCCTTATTTTTCTGTCAGAATGACATTCCTATCTAGAAAGTAATGTGTTAAAAAAAACAGGAAGAGATAGCTTTTGTTAGACAAGCCCTTGCAAAATTTCTTCTCCAGAGGCTAAAGATAACCATACCTTTTCTTATTCAGCCATGTGGAAAATTAGCAGTCAGACTGTCAGACAAAAGTCAAATGTGCCCATTGAAGTAGCACTACTTATGGTTTTAAAAATATTCAGAAGTTTCAGGGGTGGGCTTGAGGGCAAGGGATACCCATAGAGATGGCATTATTGCTGCTGGGAAAGATAGCAAAGAAATGTGACACTGTTTCTGATTTAAATTCCAGGTTGTAAGAACAAGGTCATTGTGCAAGAGGGTTAGACCAAGTAAGCACAAGCAAAAAGGATCTTAAGATGTCTCACTCAATTTTCAAAAGCTGCAATGTGTTACATGAGCAATGACTTTCATTTTCCCATGGCTAAACATGAATAATAGAAAGTTTAAAATGAATTCTTGGTAGTGTTATGATTTCTGGTATGTAGATTAATTGTTGCCCTTGAACAGGATGAAGTATGCTGGAGGAAAAAAAACCCCAAAGGACTGTAGAATATCTCCTCTATTTCTTATAATCAGAAATGATGGCAAGAAACTTAATTAGCCCTAGCCAGCATGGCTAGTACATAGGGAATTGGTGGCCCAACAATATTTGAAGCAATCAGATTCCCTACCCTATTGTAGAATATTGCCTAGGAAAAATGGAATGAACAGCAGATACTGTATTTTTTGGCGTGTAAGATGCACTCCCCCCCCCCAAAAAAAATAAAAGTGGCTAGAAATGTCTGTGCATCTTATACAGTGAATATGGCTGAAGCCCTGCCCACCCACTGGCCCCCATCCTTCTCTTCTGCTTCCCAGCAATTTACCTCCTTGCAGCAAACAGCAAACAACCTGGTCAGTTTCAGCACAGCCTGATTTAGCACAAGCAGCTGATTGTCAGTTGGATCTGCCTCCCGACGATTAGCTGTTTCAGGATTCAGGGATCATTGCCTATTGCTGCCTCCCTGTGCCCCATTTTTGGCCTCCATATCCCATTTTCAGCCTCTGCGTGCCCCATTTTTGGCCCATTCTGATCCTCACCACCTGGAATAGGCCAAAAACGGGGCGCATTGAGACCAAAAACAGGATACAGAGGTTGAAAATGTGCTTGCCAGAGATGGTGGTGATCCATGCAGCCTGAAATAGCTGATCATCGGGAGGCTGATCCAGCCAACAATCAACTGCTTGTGCCAATCAGGCTGTGCTGAAGCTGACCAGACTGTTTACTGTTTGCTGCAAGGAGGCAAATTGCTGGCAGAAGCAGATTTTTTTTTCCTTGTTAGAAAAGCTAGGTGCGTCTTATACTTCGGAGTGTTTTATAATCCGAAAAATATGGTATTTGATTCTAACTCCTCTTGAACTGCATTGCTAAGTTTTTGGTAATTGGCTTGGACAAGATCATCAATATTAAAAAAAATCCAGCTTCCAACTGAAATGATATGTTGTTACATGGCCAGCTATGGAAGGTGCTATTCCTTTTCTGTGTTAAACAGAGACCCACAAATCAGCTGAACTAGGGACATAAAGAACCATCATTCTGCACCTGAGGTTTACCTATGGAAATGCCCATTTCCTGGCAGTCTACTGATCAGGTGACGGTAGAGCTGTTTTGGAAGCTGAGGAGCATGTTTGTTTGTTTTTTTGTAGCAAAGAAGGTCACTGTGATGAAGGACAAAGTAGGAAAGCTTAGAGCAATTCTCTTAAGCATTGTTTGAAGCAGGAAAAACAATATTGTGGCTAATAAGTCCATCTGGAAACTGGTGTAGAATTCAGAAGCTTTGCAGTTTACATGGTTTTCTCATAGTACACTGCTACTAAGTTTCACTGGTTTTCACTTTCCTTACAGGTGGTGAAAAGGTACCAGTTATCATATTAAAAGCCCCAAATGGCATGGATACAGGTTATTTGTGGGATTAAGTCTTTTTGAAGGTATCTGCCCCAATTGACCAGGTCAAATAGCTTGGATGCATTCCAGGTTCTTTCCCTTAAGGATAATCATCTTATGGGACTTAGGAAGCACAACTTCACAGTGGCCCCTGCCCTGTGGAATAGGCTTCTCCCTGAGATCAGACTCTTAACTTTCCAGAAGACCTGAAAGTGCTGGCTTTTCCACAAGCATTGTTGGAATTGACCCATAGGGCAGAGAGAGAGGGGAGAAAAGAGGGAGAGGGAGAAAGGGAGAGGGAGGGAGGGAAGAAGGAATGGGGAAAGAGAAAGGGAGAAGGAGGGAGAGAGAGTATGGTATTTTAATATTCACTTTTTTGATGCATTTTATTTAAAAAAAAACAGTTCTTTTTCATTCAAATTGACTCCCTGTCCTCCATCAATTAAAAAAAAAAAGATTAAAATAAAATGCTGCTAGTATTTCATTAGAGGGAAGTAAATTTTCATTTGAGAACCATGCCAGGACAATAAAATCTACTGCTTAAGTTCAGTACCTTGTCTCATTATGCTGCATTTCACACTCCATATAACAGTTTTGTTTCAATTGAGCTGGAAATGCCCTTTTAGTCTTACTACTGTCATCTCAATTGCCACATTCTTGAGTAAGTTGTCTCCTGGGCAGATCTCTGACTCTCTTGCTTGGCAAAGGAACAGAAGTGCTATAGAAAAGAAGATAAAATATAGCCTACATAACACTCCAATATTTGGGAGGGAAGTTAGAATGTCTCCAAGTTTCCACAACACTCTTCTACCGTCTTGACATCTAAGTGACAAAGTTTACATCTATCGCTCTACTCAACTCTGACAAAACTGGTGTCATTTCAAATACCTTTATGGTATTAGGAATCTGCAGAGTCTGGTCAAACATGCTTGACCATGATTCTTTGGGAAGGACCTCAAGTACATGGTTGATAAAGATTATATAGATGATTTACATGCAAGGAAATATATAAAAAAGTGCATTAGATATTAGAAACATCTAATCAATTTCATTTATTCCTGTATTACTGAGAAACCAAGAAGAATTATATTTGTGGTTGCAGCTGCTAACACTTAGTTTTTGAGAAATTGAACTAATGGCTAGTGCTTGGTTCTAATAGCAATAGCACTTAGACTTATATACAGTTTCACAGCCCTCTCTGAGTGGTTTATAAAGTCAGTATATTGTCCCCAAGAATCTGGGTCCTCATTTTACTGACCTCAGAAGGATAGAAGGCTGAATCAACCTTGAGCCTGGTGAGATTTGAACTGCCAAATTGCAGGCAGCTGGCAGACATCAGAAGTAGCCAGCATTACTGCACTCTAACCACTGCACCACTGTGGCTCCTAATAATAGCTACATCCTGCCATAGCATGGATAGACAGTTTCTTCTAGTAGGTTAAGGCACCAGGCTAGAAAGAAGAAGATCATGAATTCAAGTCCTTAGCCATGAAAACCTGCTGGGTGACCTCTCTCATCTCAACCCACCTCACAGAACTGTTGTAGGGGAGGAATAGGAGAAGGAATGTGTGTTGAATATGTTTGCACCTTGAGCTATTTGTAAATATTGTAAAGGTGGAACATAAATAAACAAATAAATCTTAACCTTGTACTGTGCCTGTAAGTAATCAACTTATTCATCTGCAGAAGAAATTGAATCGGTATAGTTAACTAGGATTCTATCTGTGACTTAACCCCATACATGTCCCAAAGATACTTTTCCAAAAAGCAACTGGACTTTCTTTTGTTTTTCTTTGAAAACATTTAGCTTCTCATCCAAGAAGCTTCTGTGGTGGAGAATGGAAGGATTTACAGTATATGCCTTGCAGTCATCTTCCTGAGAGTTGTTGAGGCCACTTGGAAGTTTATATGTGCCCTCAGGGTCACCTGAATTAGAGTGCAAACTGGTGTGGAATCTTTTTGGAACTGCTGAAAGGATTGTCTTGTAAGCAGGAGATAAGTGGTGTCATGCCCCTCCCCCCCTGAAGAAACATCTTCAAGGAAAAACAAAGAAAGTCCAGTTGCCTTTTGAACAAAACACATTTGGGACAACCATGACCTAGATGACTGAAAATCTCCATACACATAACCCCATACATCTTTCATATTCCCAAATCAGGGGTGGGATACAATTTTTTAAACATCCGGTTCTGTGGACGTGGCTAGGTGGTGTGGTCATGTGACTGGGTGGTCATGTGACTTTCTTCTTCTTCTTCTTCTTCTTCTTCTTCTTCTTCTTCTTCTTCTTCTTCTTCTTCTTCTTCTTCTTCTTCTTCTTCTTCTTCTTCTTCTTCTTCTTCTTCTTCTTCTTCTTCTTCTTCTTCTTCTTCCACCTCTACCTCTACCTCTACCTCTACTTCTTCTTTTGCAGCACCCCTCTGTGCTCCATTTTTGGGCCTCCTGGGCCTCAGGGAAGCCTTCCGGAGGGGTGTTTTTGCTCCCAGGAATCTTCCCTGCGGGCCAGGAAGGCATAAAATGGAGCACAGGGGGGTGCAGCACCCACCCCCACCCCCTGCATACCCCCTTTTGCCTCCTGGGCCTCAGGGAAGCCTGCTGGGCAAAGCAGAAAGACAGCAAGGGGGGATCCCGGCACTGCTGATCATCGGAAAAAGCTGATCATCAGGAGGGAAAGAAAAAGATATCCCTTAAGGAGTGATTGGGCATGGGGCAATGTCGCACATGTACGATAAGAACTGACTGGGCGGGGAGGGGCAGGGCCAGCCAGAACTGCACAGAATCATAACAACCAGTTCTATAGAACCGGTCTGAATCTGGTAGAATCCCACCCCTGTCCCAAATGAAAATCAACTTCTAAATTACCTCATTGGCTGCCTCCTAATTTAGCAAAGTCCCATGGTAATAATTTTGTGGGATTTAAAAAAAAAATCAATGAAATATCTGGCTTAGAATTCCTAAAAAAATAAATCTAAGAGATGTAAGTGATAATCCCTGGTATATTTGACATTCACAAATCAGATAAAGGTCCTACCACAATAGGGGGAAAATGACACCGTCATGAATAACACGTGAAAATACATACATAACCAATTCAGTTTCTTCCGTTTTTTCTTCCATCCTATTGTGAGGATGTTATTTCAGAAAATCTCACATGATGGTCATAAAGGCAGGAACCCTTTGAAAACTTACTAAGTCATTCCTGAAAATCAAGTGATACAACAAATCAGACAATAAGGATTGATACCTTTAATACACCTTACCACTACAGTCAGGTTTTGAGCAATCACTGTGGTCATTGACCCTTGACCATAGCCATACATGTAGTCCTTGAGTTACAACCAGAGGTGGTATTCAGCAGGTTCTGACCAGTTCCGGAAAACTGGTAGTAGAAATTTTGGGTAGTTCGGAGAACTGGCAAATCCCACCTCTGACTGGCCCCACCCCCATCTATTCTCTGCCTCCCGAATCCCAGCTGATCATCTGGGTCTTCTTTGGTTACCCTGCACAAGAGAACGGAGCTGGAAAGCAGGTTAGTGGGATGGAGAGGGAATGGGATTTTGCAGTAAATGGGATGGGGGGGGGGGAAATGGGATTTTCCCCCAGGAGTGGGAATGGAGATTTTGCAACATCCTTCACTGCCATGGCCACCAAGCCACACCCACCAAGCCACATCACACCCACCAAGTCACGCCCACAGAACTTGTAGTATTTTTTTTTAATCCTACCACTGCTTACAACAGTTTGTTTAATAACTGTTCAAAATTAGAATGGTACTGAAAAAGAGACTTATGAGCATTTTTCACACTTACAACCATTGTAGCATCCCTGAGGCATGTGAATCAAAATTCGAACTCTTGGCAACTGGTTCATATTCATGATGGTTGCAGTGTCTCAGGGTCACATGATCACCTTTTGCAACTTTCTGACAAGCAAATTCAGTGGGGAAGCCATGTCACTATCTCAACAACTGCAGCGATTCACTAAACAACTGGGTCAAGAAAGGTCGTAAAATGGGGAGGGAAATTCACTTAAAATGTCTCACTTCACAACATAAATGTTAGGCTCCCGTGTGGTCATAAGTCAAGGACTACCTGTATTCATGAACTTTTGTGGGTCTACTTTGGTAAAGCTGCAGGAAAAAAAACTAGCACTTTACTAAATGTTGGCACCTTTTCAATATTTTTTTTCTCAAGTGAATAATTCTTGTTTGCTTGGAGCTGTGGTGTGAAGAATAAACACAACTAGCAAGATGTCTCAGCAAGAGATGTAGTTTTGCTTTTGAGCATTGCAAAATTAGTTACCATTAAAGGTGTAAATGATTGACTGTGTGTGATTTCATTCTATCGTCTCTAGGGGTTGTGACAATTTTCAGTAAAGCTCTCTTGCTACAATATTGATGCAGAATATTTCAGTTGTAAGATAGGTGTGCATTTGGTAAAAATGGCACATCTTGCTCATTTGTTCTGTTCAGAGCATCCATCATAAATCTTAAAATATTGATTTGAAATGATAGTGAAAGCTTTTTATTGATCTTTGTTTTCTTTTTTTTAAAAAAAATCTGAACCATGTAATAGCAAAGGAGACAATCTGGAAATAGAGATCTGTGCAAAACACACACACAGAGAAACACACACATTTATAAATATTACATGACTATTTTTAGCAGCACTGAAAACTCCTTTAGCATTTATTTATTTGCAAAATGTATGTTCCTCCCCTATCTACGACTCTGGGTGGCCAATTTTCCTAATCAAAAAGCAACTCTTATTCCAAAATTGCCTTTTCTGTCTTTAAGTAGTGTCAGCATATAAATAGGTTTCACTGATTACTTAGAATAAATGAGTCCTCTTCTTCACTGTTCATTCTCTCTAATCATTCATGTAAATAGACCAGGAAGCGGTGATGGTTCAAATGGCTTTGTTTGCTCCTATGAGTTTTGGGAATTGGATGTAACTTATGAATGCATAATAGGGCTATGCAGAGCTTCAAATGAGGGATTTACTTTGATGGAAATTTGAATAAATTCTTCCAGCCAAATGTCTGCTTTACTTCTTTGAAACAGTTTGCTTTCCTTCTGAGAAGTAGCTAACTGAGAAGTTAGCTGTGCTAACTTCACAGGTTTGTACTATGATATAAAATTAAGAGGAGTGAGAAATAGAGAAATCTCTAACTGTAGAGAAATTTGAACAAACATTTCTCCTAAGGCCCAAATGAAGAGATTTCTTAGGCAGGACATCAGCCATAACATGTAACAGCTTCAGCATGGATGGTGGGATTTCTGAAGTAATCCCAAAGATACTGGGACATAATATACTTAGATTTCAGCAAGGCATTCAGCAAAGTAGACGACAACCTACTTTTTGGTAAGCTAGAAAAAAGTGGGATGGATTTGCAACTGGCTGACAAACCATACTCAATGAATAGTCCTTAATGGGCCTAAGTCTACAAGGAGGGAAGTAAGCAGTGGGGTGCCACAAGGTTCTGTCTTAGGCCCAGTACTCTTCAATATCTTCATTAATGGCTTAGATCAGGGGTCTCCAACCTTTTGGACTTCAGGGACCACCAAACACATAATTTTAAACCCCGGGGACCACTAATATGAATTTTGACTGATGATGGCTTGCTGACGTTGGTGGGGGAGAGAGGGAGGGAGGGAGGGAGGGAGGGAGGGAGGGAGGGAGGAGAGAGAGAGAGAGAGAGAGAGAGAGAGAGAGAGAGAGATCTGATCTAACATCTCTCTCCCCCGTCTCTCTCTCATACACACACACAGAGGCAGGGGTGGGATACAAATTTCTTAACAGTTCTTAGGCATGGCCTAATTTGTGGGTGTGGCTTGTTGGTCTTGTGACAGGCTGGGCATGTTTTGTATGTAAATATTATAAATATTTATGTAAATATTAAATTTTATAATAAAAAAGAACAACTTTTACCCAAAATCAGGCAAAGCAGACAGGCAGATTGAGTTGATCACAGAATCATAGATTCATTCAGAAATCTGTGTTTCTGCCATCGGTTACCAGATGAAGGAATAGAAGGGGAACTTACCAAATTTGCAGATAACAGACAGATAACAGATAATCACTTGGAAGGGACCTTGTAGGTCATCTAGTCCAACCCCCCGCCCTAGGAAGTTATGGGAGCATCATCATTTGAGTCTTTGAAGAAGAGATTGGACTGCCATTTGTCAGAAATGGTGTAGGGCTTACCGCTTGGGCGGGGGGGTTGGACTAGATGACCTACAAGGTCCCTTCCAATTCTGATTATCTGTTATCTGTTATCAAAGTGCTCTTTCAAGAGGCAACTGGACTTACTTTGGTTTTCCTTAAAGATGCTTTGTTTCTCATCCAAGAAGCTTCTTCAGTTCTGAAGCACCTTTAGGACAATCATGATCTGGATGATTGAGAATCTCCATAGACCTTCTGGAGTCATATCACTCAAATTCTGGCTATGCAGCTGCAGAATCCATAAGATGACACAAATTTGGGAATAACAAGCCCTGTATGGAAATATTTCTCAGGTACTTTGCTGGTGTTCATGAGAAAGCAAGTAATGCCAAAGGATTTTCTGCTGCTTGAACTGAAGTTGGTCAGCTCGAGTTTTTCCCTGTGCATGTTAAGGGACCCTTGTGAATCTCTCCTCTGAAAGATGCTATCTATGCGTAAATCTTCAATTTCATCTCTTTATTATGATTGCCTCATCATCTATTGCATTTTGACATGTGATGGATACATCTTGCTTGACACCCTGGCTACATTATAGCTGCAGGGTGGGCTCTAAAAGCCTGCAGCTGAAGGATGGTACCCAAAGCAGCAAGACAGGAACATCGAAAATCTCATTTCACACTCTCCCAACCAGTGGCAGCTGACATGCAGTAGAGAAGAGTCAAGAGGTATGAAACAAACCCAACTTTCTGCTTTTATCAGTTGAGAAATGATGCCAAGTGAAACCTTCTGCAACAGTGGTTCAAAATGATTCAAAGCCACATGACTCGGTTTGTCAAAACAAATCAGGTGCGTTTCTTTGCTTCAGTGAAGTGAATAAAGTTATCCCCAAAGTTTAAATAACTTTATGAAAAGGAAACCACTAAGCATATCATGTGGGTCTAATGTTATTATTATTTTTTTTTATCTCCCTAGCATTTTCCCTGAAAGTTCAGGTACACTTTTTTTTTTTTTATCAACAGAGTGTTGCTCCATTGGCTGTGACAAGAATTGACTGACTGGTTTGTCAGAGAGAGAGAGAGGGAGGGAGGGAGGGAGGGAGAGAGGGAGAGGGAGAGGGAGAGGGAGAGGGAGAGGGAGAGGGAGAGAGAGAGAGAGAGAGAGAGAGAGAGAGAGAGAGAGAGAGAGAGAGAGAGAGATTCATGGCTTAAATAACTAGTGTGTAGCGTCTCTTGAGAGAGAGACTGGCCTAAAATTACCCTGCTGGCTTTCAATCTATGAGAATTCACAATGGTCTAGGTCATGATTGTCCCAAAGGTCCTTTTCCAAAAGTTGAGCGGATTTTTTTTTGTTTTCTTTTTTTCGTTGAAAACATTTTGCTTCTTATCCAAGAAGATTCTTCAGTTCTAACTGACTGGTGGTGAAGGGAAGGATTCTTTGTGGTCATCTGGTCATTAGCTCTCTGAGAATAGTTGAGGCCACATGGGAGTTTAATCTGTATCTTCAGGGTCACCTGAATCAGAGGGCAAATGGGAAACTGTTTTGAAGACAGCTAAGTTCACATTCTGGACAGAGACGAACACTGGTTTGAAAGAGGGCTAAAGGAAGCCATCAGTGTTAAAATTGAACAGTTCTCTCTCAACTGAGGGGGGAGGGATATGACACCACCTATCCCCTATCTATCCAAAAGGTGCTTTTTCAAGAGGCAACCAGACTTTCTGTTTTTTCTTTGAAGACGTTTTGCTTCTCATCCCTTCAGAGCTGAAGAAGCTTCATGGATGAGTAGTGAAACATTTTCAGAGAAAAACTAGAAAGTCCAGTTGTCTTTTGAGAAAGCACATTTGGGACAACCATGACCTGGATGACTGAGAATCTCCATAGACACGTCTCCTGTGTATGACATAGTCTTTTCAGCAGTCCCAAGAGAGTTCTACACTTATTTGTACTATGATTCAAGTGACTTTGAAGACACAGATAAACCCAGTGTTGCAATTCAACCGGTGTAACAACCAGTTTGGTGAGTGTGCACTTTGCACGCATGCTCTACATTTTAAAAAAAAGGCCATTTTCAACTAAATTACTTACCCTCTGTTGTATTCCCAGTGAGTAAAACAGCTGATGCATGGCAAACTGCTCTGCTCTGAGAATAAGCTGTGCTAAGAAACCAAGAAATAAAGCACAGGAAAAAGCAGGGGCGAGTGGGCAGGGCCAAATGCTCACGGAGCTACCGGTTTGCTTGAACCGGTCCGAACTGGTAGAATCCCACCACTGGATAAACCCCTCCAAGTAGCCTCAATGACTCTCAGAGAGCTAACAGCCGACCTTCAGAGTGCTAATGACCAGATGACTACAAATAATATAAATCATTCCATTTCCTCATCTAGTCATCTAGAACTGAAGAAGTTTCTTGAAGGAGAAGCAAAATGTTTTCAAGGAAAAAAACAACAAGAGAGTCCAGTTGTTTTCTGGCAAAGTACTCTGTCACCTGCTGGCTTTTGTGCCTAAGGCAGAACTAGAACACATAGTGACTTGATTTCCAACCTGATGCCTTAACCACCAAACCATACTCTCACGTATGTGAACATGACTTATATCATTGTAATTATAGGAAAAGACCTGCTTTTTCAAAGCCATGTTAGTGTATGACAATGTTAGGAATGGGCATTTTAGAGATAGCTTCAGTGAGGTTAGAAAAATGTTATATGCAGAAAACGGCACAAGGAAAACAAAAACAAAAATAAAATGCAAGGTCAATGAAAAGAAACAGAAAGTGATTTCAAGCAATGTATAGAATGTCAACAAAATGTGATGAATATCTACACCAAATACCATGCTCCTGAAACAGTATGTCAATAAGAAAACAGAACCAATCAGATTAAAAGAGACAGCCACAATATAACAGGATGCCCTAGTTAGCAAATGCCATACTATGAAAGGCTGAAGTACCATGACTACAAAGGGAATGCAATTGAAAGCAACTTTTCTAATTATGAGATAAGCTAACAGTGAAAATATTGTAAATACAACATCATCATGTGACAATGGCAAAGTATCCTAATTATAACAAATGAGGGTGGAGCATCGCCTCTTCCTAAACATGAAACCCAAAAAGACAAAATGCATTTTTTTGGCATAGGAAAGCATATGAGTGCAATAGCTAAACAGCCAAAATGTCACACTTTGCCACACTGCCAACAACACGAAAGGAAGGAAGGAAGGAAGGAGAGGAGAGGAGAGGAGAGGAGAGGAGGAGAGGAGGAGAAGAGGGAGGAAAGAAAGAAAGAAAGAAAGAAAGAAAGAAAGAAAGAAAGAAAGAAAGAAAGAAAGAAAGAAAGAAAGAAAGAAAGGAAGGAAGGAAGGAAGGAAGAAGGAAGGAAAGAAGGAAGGAAGGAAGGAAGGAAGGAAGGAAGGAAGGAAGGAAGGAAGAGTGGGAGGGCAAAAATCCAGCATGATTTTCCAGCATTTTGGGTGCCTTGTCTTTGTGAAAATATAATTAGGAATAATATTGGTGGGACAACTCACCATGGCCAACTTACTGTGGGACAAGCTTGCCATGGCAAATTGTCATAGACCTGAAAGTGGATACTCCTGTCTTGTTCCTTTCTATATTTCAAAAGTCTTGATCAATGTTCCATTCACAATTATTTGCGCTTGTTTTGAAAAAAAAAACATATTGATTGCATCCATGTCATTCTTGCCAAAATCCATATCTTCCAAAATTTGAATCAGATAAATTCAGTTTAAATTGTTAAAAGCTTTCTCTGCATCAAGAAATATTAAAACAAGCTATTGTGTGCTTCCAAGTACTCTAGTACATTCATAACATCTCTAATACTAATTATTAATTGTCTCTTAAGTAAAAATAAAAAACATTAGTCTTTGTGGATAAAAATTTGTAAAATATTTTCCAGCCTTCAATTTGAATCATTGTGAATACATGATAATCACTTTTCAGTAATGATATTGGCCTATTTTTTTTTTTTTTTGCCAAAGTAAAATCCTTTTACTTTCTGTCATCTAAAATGGAGCTCATCTTTTTGTTACAAAGGTAACAAAAGCTCATCTTCAAAATATTTATAGTAAGAATTTGATTAACCCACCTTATATAGTATCTCTATCTTTATTTGTTACTACACATTACTTTTTAATAGCATAAAAATGCTCTTGTTTTAATGATCCATTCTTCATTCATCTTTGGGCATCTGTTAACTTTAGTAGATTTTGTTTCTTTAAACGTTCATCTGCCCTCACAGGTCACTATAAATTCCTCATTTTGTAATTTTAATATCATTTTCTTTTTTTTCTTTTTTCTCAGTCTATAAGCAAGCTTTTTCCCTGGTCTATTTGCTGACACAAAGCTCCTTTGTTTAACAAATTCAATTTTATTTCCATTGCTCTCACCATTAGCACAGAAAGTTATGCTGTAGAAGTTTAATTTGCTATGAGATATTTTTCCTCCCCAGAGATCTCATTAGTTCCTCCTCTTTTATCTTTGTATCATTTAGAATATTTTGCATATTTTCTTTTCTTGTTCAATTTATTGTTCTGCTGAATAAATTGTCCTCACATGAGTACATTGCTGGCATTCCATATCATTTACTATCTGTAACTTTATTGAGATTATTCTAAAAAATTCTATGAGATTGTTTTTACATTCTTCCACTATTATTTCACATTGGAATAATATTTCATTTCAACTCATCTGCACATTTCAGCTTTCTTCTTGCATATGTATTGAAGTCTGGACTATGGACAGAGAAAGGCTTTGGCAATATTCCAACTTTGTTAACACCATGGCCAAACTTTTGGAAGTCCAAAACGTATCTGTTCTGGAGTAAGATCTGCATCTTTCTGAAATATCAGTATAAGTAAGTAGCAATAGCAACAGCACTTAGGCTTATATACTGCTTCACAGTGCTTTACAGCCCTCTCTAACTGGTTTACAGAGTCAGCCTATTGCCCCCAACAATCTGGGTCCTCATTTTACCCACCTCAGAAAGATGGAAGGCCGAGTCAACCTTGAGCCTTGTGAGATTTGATCTGCCAAATTGCAGGCAGCCAGAAGTCAGTAGAAGTAGCCTGCAGTACTGCAGTCTAACCACTGCATCACCAAGATGCAGTGTTACCAAGTAAATATAAGTATAGATTACCTTTCAATTCATTCAATTAACATATGGAGAAAATATTGATCATTTGAAGTATATTTTTGGTAACTTCTTTTTCATCATGTTAATCCCTTTTACTGTTGTTTTGTTCTGTTGCAGGCAAACTGTTCCATTTCAGTCTTCCATTGGGCACCACTTTTCATATGACAGCCCCAATAACTTTCTGATACGTTGAAAGAAAAGCACAATTTATTTTCACTTGGAGGATGATATAATCATTTTTGTTGCAATGGTGGTTTTATGTACAAAAAAACTCAATATTTTTCTTTATTTAAAGCAGCAGACATAAATCTTTTTCTTATCAGAAAATTGAAATGATGCCCAAGTGACAATGCATGTACAGTAACACAACCCCATAAATGCAGTGATCGACTATTTGCATCCCGACTTGTAATAACATTACAGTAGGTTCTGAAATTTATAAGTTTATATCATTGCCTATGTTTCATCATTTGCCTTCTCTTGATCTCCTAGGAAACACTTATATAAACCAAATGTTGGTCCTTTGTGATGTATGTCATGCCCTAGTATATAACTTTTATATACTGCTGTTGGTCTCTAGCCTCATATTGTGGCTGGAGGGACAAATACACCCCAACATATGATCTTTATATACTGTTGTTACTCTTTAGCCCCATTTAGTGGCTGGAGAGACAAAAAGCAAGTATATTATTTGAAGTTGACCCCACCTCTTTACCCATCAGCCCGCACTCTCAAAGCAAATGCACACTGGGAAGCCAGACTTCATTTCCTTTAGTATTTGGAGAAGGCAAAAGCACAAAGAAGAATCCATCTTAATCTGTACCACATTGTCATCCAAGGACAAACCCATATCCCACACACAAAGCATCACCGGTGAGATTTAAATTACTTGTATTTATTAATTGTTAGATTTGCAGTAACTAAATACTGTCTATCTTGTATTTTGTCCTCATTGTATGTATCCCTATTTTCCCCAGTTCAACCATATCCTGTTCTTTCAATAAAGCATTCAGATCTATGCACACAGTCTGTTTTAAGAGCTGCAGTGGCACAATGATTAGAATGCAGTACTGCAGGGTAGTTCTGCTGACTGCTGGCTGGCTGCAATTTGGCAGTTCAAATCTCACCAGGCTCAAGGTTGACTCAGCCTTCCATCCTTTCGAGGTGTGTAAAATGAGAACCCAGATTTTGGGGGGCAATATACTGACTCTGTCAACTGTTTAAAGAGGACCGTAAAGAACTGTGAAATGGTTTATAAGTCTAAATGCTATTGCTATTGGAGGAGTAGGTGGGTTTAGCTGCATGTTGAGCTGCACAGAGACTAACAATGTGGTGAGGACAGAACAATGTATACATTTTCATTAATTTCAACTTGATGAAGGATATTTGTTTTCCAGTTAGGAATTATAAAATCCACTGAATTTCTAAAGCAAAAGGATTCCTTGAGTGAAACTTGATTCTCAGTTACCCCTCCAGAATTTTTTGGGGAAAATAATGTGACAATTTCTATTGTTCTATTTAGGTTTCTTTTTAAGTTATTACTCTACCCTATTGGAACTTTCTTTTCTTCTGTTCAGCTGTGTCCAATTCTCAGAGATAGCCTACAAGAATTCCTGCAGTTTTCTTGACAAGGTTTTTCAGAAATGGTTTGCCATTGCTTTCTCCCTACAGCTGAGAAAAAGTGACCGAATCAAGGTCAGTCAGCTGACTTTCAGCCTAAGATGGGACTAAAATGCATGGCCTTCAGGTTTTTAAAGGTTCCCCTTGCACATACATGCTAGTCATTCTCAACTCTAGGGAGTGGTGCTCATCTCCGTTACAAAGCCAAAGAGCCAATGCTGTCTGAAGACATCTCCATAGTCATGTGGCTGGCATGACTAAACACTGAAGGCACACGGAACACTCTTATCTTCCCAGCAAAGGTGGTCCCTATTTTTCTACTTGCATTTTTTAAATGCTTTCGAAATGCTAGGTTGGCAGAAGCTGGGACAAGTAACGGGAGCTCACTCCGTTACGCGGTGCTAGGGATTCGAACCGCCAAACTGCTGACCTTTTCTGATCGACAAGCTCAGCATCTTAGCCACTGAACCACCACATCCCTGTTTCTAGCCTGTCTTAAACACTGCAGCAAATGGACTTTCTTAGTAGAGTCCATCACAATGAAAATCAGATGGATTTAGCTTTGCTTTTGTTTTTGAGAGATCAGGCAAAATTGTCTGTGGTTACTTTCATTCCTTTTTCTTTGACCGCTTCATGCTTTCTAAAACATCAGATGGTTTATAGGAGAAACTAGAGAGAGGCACTCTAAGTAAATTCCCCTTGCTTCTGTGTTCTTCATCATGCATGAGATGAAACACGAATGTTGGCTTGTCTTATGATGATCCTACGGGATGTATTACTCTGACACTTTAGGATTATAAATCATATCAAAAGTCCACAATAGCTGATTTTCTGTTGTCAACATTTGCTTTTCAATTCCTTGGGGAGGGCATGATAATAAAATGAGACAAGGTTATTGCTCATCCCCTCCTTCTCCCCTGTGATTTTAATTGTTTGGGGGATTAGAATACTTGAATGGAATGCCTGTAGTAGGCTGAGGAGTTCTATAAAGGCATTGCAGTATATCAGCTTGTGTTAGATGAGCTGCCTTAAATAATAACAAGCTTTGTAGAACAGCTATCTCTATCTTTTTAGAGTGTAGCTCTTTCCTTCTCCCACTCTCTTTCTTTCTCCTTCCATGCTCCCCCCTCCACACACACACATTAAGAATTTGCATTTTATAATTTAATTTAGGTGAATAATTATCTGAGGTTTAAATTGTCTAGATTTAATTATCTGAGATTATCTGAGATTTAAATTATTTGAAAGAAATCTGTTGAAAAGTGAATATGGTGGTTTTTGTAACATTAATATAATAGGTAGATTTATTTATTTATTTATTTATTTATTTATTTATTTATTTATTTATTTATTTATTTGATTTGCCAATTGTTTACAAGATAATAAGTATAAGTGTATACATAGTTGTGAATACATGAAATGGGTACATATAAGAAAAATAAAAGAATAAGAGAAACAATAGGACAGGGACGGTAGGCACGTTGGTGCGCTTTATGCACGCCCCTACAGACCTCTTAGGAAAGGGGTGAGGTCAATAGTAGACAGTCTAAGGTTAAAGTTTTGGGGTTTGGGGACGAAACTACAGAGTCAGGTAGAGTATTCCAGACATTGACCACTCTATTGCTGAAGTCGTATTTCCTGCAATCAAGTTTGGTGCGGTTAACTTTGAGTTTGTACCTATTGTGTGCTCTTGTGTTGTGATGGTTGAAGCTGAAGTATTCATTGACAGGTAGGACATTGCAATGTATGATTTTATATACCATGCTTAAATCAGACCAAAGACGGCGAATTCAAGGTTTTCTAGTTCTAGAATTTCAAGTCTGGTGGCATAAGGTATTCTACAACGAGTAGAGGAGTGGAGAACTCTTCTTGTGAAATATTTCTGGACTTTCTCAATTGTGCTAATATCAGATACGTAATGTGGTTCCAGACTGATGAACTGTATTCGAGTATTGGTCTAGCAAATGTTTTGTATGCTCTGGTTAGTAGTGTGATATTACCAGAGAAAAAGCTACGTAGGATTAGGTTAACAACTCTTAATGCCTTTTTGGCTATGTAGTTGCAGTGGGCTCTAGCACTTAGATCATTAGAGGTGAGTATTCCAAGGTCCTTTACAGAGCTTGGGTCATCAACAAGATCTTGACTATTCAGCTTGTATTTTATTTTCTGATTTTTTTGCCAATATGTAAGACAGAGCATTTATTTGTTGAGATTTGAAGTTGCCATTTGTTTGACCATTCTGATACATAGTCAAGATCTTTTGTAGGGTAGCAGTATTGTCTGTGGTATTGAACAGCTTTACATCATCAGCGAAAAGAACGCAATTGCTCTTAATATGATCACAGAGGTCATTTATGTAGAGTATGAAGAGAGTTGGTCCTAGAACACTGCCTTGGGGGACACCACTATTGACAGGTACAGAATTTGATAGGACGCTCCCAATTTTGACCATTTGTTGTCTGTTTGCCAGGAATGCTTCTATCCAGTTATGCAGTTGTCCAGAGATACCATAGGATTTTATTTTTAGGAGTAGTTTGTCGTGTACCACTGAATCAAAGGCTTTACAGAAGTCTATGTAGATTGCGTCTATTGCTTTGCCCTGGTTGAGTTGTGTCATCCATATGTTTTTGCAGTGTAAGAGTTGCAGATTACAGGATAGTTTTTTTCTGAAACCAAATTGTTTATTGAGAGTAGGTTGTTTGTCTCTAAGTGGAGGATAATGGATTGGTTAATAATTGATTCCATGACTTTACAGGTGACGCAGCATAAGGAGATTGGCCTGTAATTTTCAACTAGGCTTGGGTCTCCTTTTTGAAGATGGGGATGACTGTGGCTTGTGACCATAGGTTAGGCAAGGAGCTGGTTCTGAAAGATTTTTCAAAGATTATGCTTAGAGGTTTGGCTATGGCAGTGGATAGCTTTCTTAAGAAGTAGGCACATATTCCATCCGGTCCAATAGATAGAGATGGTTTTAGATTGCGTAGTGCTTTTTCAACATTGTCTTCTGTGAAATCGATATGTATTAGATCATTGTTGTTATCTGTGGTACGGCTAGGAAATACTGGGCATGATCCATTGCTGTTTACAAATACTGAGCCGAAGAATGTGTTAAAGATGTTGGCTTTAATGGTGTCAGTGTGCAGTCTTTACCATCAGGTCCTATCAAGGGTGGGATAGACCTTGAGTCTTTTAGTTTGTTGTTTACAAAATTGTAAAAAGCACGGTGGAATTGGTGCTTAGAAGGTTTTCCTCTTGTTTAATGTGATAATTGATGCATTCGGTCTTTATCTGGTGGCATAATTTTTTGTATCAGCTTTTGAAATTGGCAACGTGACCAGATTTGTTTTTCTGCCAGAGTGATCTCTTTTTGGATTGAAGTTTCCTTATTGTTATGGGTAATCTGCTTTTTGTTTTGTTTTGGGAGTTGTTGTTGGTACATATAATTTGATGACTCTTTGACTTCAAGTAAAAATATGTTGTAATGGTCTTCAACAGTATTGCATCCAGTGAATAGAGATTGCCAATCAAGGGATGAGAGATCGTTGTCTATAAGATCATAGTTGCCTTTTTTGAAGTTACAATTGGGGATTACATCATTGTGTTGATTTTTGTGTGGGCGTATGTTGAGACAAAAGTCAATCATATTGTGGTCACTGCTGAAAAGGGTTCTTTAGTTTGTATTCCGTAAATTAAATTCAAACTATTGCAGAAGATGAGATCGAGGCAGTTGTTTAGTCTAGTGTTGTTGGTTACTAGTTGTTCCAGTCCCAGATTTGTAATAGCATTGTAGAAGGTTGTGTGTATGATTTCAGTTGTACAATCATTTAGGGTCCAGTCAATATGAGGTAGATTGAAATCGCCAAGAAAGATAAAAGGGTATGGGCAGGATGTAGCCCATGTTGGTAATGTATTTAGCTTGTTTACATGTTCGATGTCATAATCAGGTGCTCTGTAACATAGTAAGAATCGAATTGTGATATTTAAGGATAGTTCACAGATGATGGTCTCAGGAAGAGCAAGCTCCTGGGTAACTTGGATATTTTTTAGATGTAAGGACTTTTTATAGAAGATAGCAACACCACCTCCTCTATGAATTTCACGATCTGATCGGTAAACATGATAGTCTCTTACTGTGGTAATGGAGTCAGGAGAGATGCATTGAGCCATGTTTCATAGACAAATATAATGTCGAATTTAGCCATATTTAGTAGGAGGAAAAATTCAGGTATTTTATTCACGAGACTTCTTGCATTGAGTAGTTTGCATTTAAGGCCAGCAGTAGTTGGAATTGAGGTAGTTAGGGGCGTGCATGCCTAGTCTTGGGTGATGGTGGATCAGTTGAGGTAGGGTTGTGGTTGAGGGTTAAAGCTGAGTTGCGGGTTGTGTGGCTTACTTTTGATACAGTCAGCATGGTAGTCAATGTACAGGTCCTTCTCTCCATTGTCTAGACGCTTTTTGAGTTCGGTGCGGAGTACACAGGAGCGGGCACGTTGCTGTATGGTTAGGTCAGGGCGACAACGGAGGTTCTTATGGTTGGTGTTGGTTTTGGTGAGTGAATTTATAGTGTAAATGAATTTACGCTTGCTTGATTCATTTTTGCAAATGACCCTGCACAAGCGTGGGGCCACAGAGCCGTCTCTGTTTTTGAGCTCTCGGCCAATGCGGGAAATGTCAAGTATTTCATCAGCGGAGATGGTTGATGCTTGATAATCACTGATGATGTTTCAGACAGTTGTGATGTCATCATTGTCATTGATGTCCTCTAGACCAAATAAGATGGCGTTTGACGCTTTCCGTTCTCGCTTAACAGCTTCTCTGATGAGGATTGGGATATCAATATTTGTCTGGGTTGTGTTTATTTGTGGATTGGGTTTTGGATTGGGTTGTGGTTGTTGGGTAGAGATGTGGTTAGTAGCTATTGGATGTTCAGGTTTTTGCGTTGTGTCTTTTTTTTCAAGGTTGGATATTCTTTCTTTTTACGGCGTCCAGGGATGCTACTATGGTGTTAAGGATGTTTCAATGGTTTCAATGGTATCAACTCTTTCCAACAGATCCAGTTTGGGTTTGCATGGTTTGCAGAGATATGGAAACTCATTGGATGATTCCAGGTATTGAATAAATTGCTTGGTTAATCCCAAGCAGTCATGATGAGCGTATTTTTTACACAGAGAACATTTGATGGAGTTTTCATTATCCTTTAGATTTTTGTAGCATTTAAGGCATGTGCAGGAGTCTTGTGGTTCATTGGTGGGGATTATCTTCTTTTAGGTTGTGGTTTGGCATTGGATTTTCTTTTTGGCATGGTAGGTTTGTTAAGATAGTACGTTGATTGAATTAATTAAAGGAACAATTTTGGGTAATCTATATATAGCCAATATCACACCAATCAATCAATTGCAGTAATCTCTCTAGTCAGATAATATTCCTGAGCAACAATCAGCCTAATCAATTAATTACTCTAATCACTAATCAATTAATTACACTAATCATTAATCACACTGTTCATTTAAATTCACTAAATCATTGGTTTTACTATTCAATTAAATTACATGAATCTTGATCTTTTAAACTAGTCAGTAATCACACTATTTGCACTAAACATTCTAATCACACTAATCAATTAAAACAATAAATCAATTAAACCATTAATAAAATATTTTATAGAAATTGATTATCTAATCGTTGATATAGGTGATGAGGTAGAAAAGTTGTAAGTTTTGAGGTAATGAATTAATCAGTGTTTGATTAAAGTAATGAGGTAGTATTAAGAGTCTGCAAGGAAAGGGTTAATTGTTTTACTAGCAGCTGTAGTTGACTGAATGAGAGGAATTTATTGCTCTTGTAATAGCAGATTGCTATTACTCTGTAAACAAAAGGTTGTAACACTTCGATGTTCAAAGGGTTTTTGAAATAGAGTAAAACTTGCTGAATTAAACACTGACTACAATCAATATGTCTCTGAATAAGATTGTTTTGCAATAGTTTCTTAAAGCTCTTCAAGTTGAGTAGTAGTAAAATACAGTCCAGAAGTTTGGGTTAACCAATCCAATCTGTCCTTTACTTTTAACTAAATCTGACAGTAACTCCAGATCGTTAATCGCAGCTATTTTCCTCCTTAGAGTCCCACTTTCCAAGGAAAATTCCACTGCAGAAATTGGAGTGATTTTTTACCAAGATTAAGCACGCTGTTACAAGATCTTTCCTTTCTTTTTTACTTCTGTCACAGCTTTGATTTAGCCATGCTAAGTCTCTTTAGTTCGGATGGGAGGTTTTCTTCTGAGTCAGTCTCAAAAAGCATTCCTCTGCCGTCCAGGGTGACTTTTGGCTACTAAGAGCCTCAGGGCTTTTTCCTCCCTCTCGTTTTTTTTTTTTTTTTTCTGCCAGCTGACCAATGTGGCGGTGAAAACCGCGTGGGGATATTAAAGGAAATGCATTGTCTGGCGTGGAAGATAACTTCTATCAGCTGTGTGAGGGATTTAAATGAAGGTAGGTTGTTAGCACTCCATGGCAGGCTCCGAGTGAAGGAAAGGGCTTCACTTCTCTGGGGAAGGAGAGGAGGGCTCCGGATCTGTTAGCAGGAATATTTGGGCTCCACAGCTTCAGAATCTAGCGTTTTTGGGCTTGTATTTTGGACTCAGGTTTACTCACGGTTACTGGTGTAACAGCAGCTTTAAAAGTGGTTTCTGGTACAGGTGATGGCTTTATAGGGAGATAGTGGTCCAGGAGCGAGAGCTTCACCTTCCTAGTTGGGCGTCGCCATTTGATTTTATGGTTTTCTATCGGGCAGGGTCTCATAGACCAGTTCTGAAATCCAAACAGGCCCTTGTCCTAACCTTGATTAGAGAAATCTTGAAAGTCTCTAGACAAACACACTGGAGAAATAGGAATGCATAGGTGCATTCCTTTCCTGATAAACTGAGAAATTTTAAATTTAGAATTAATTGTCTCAAGGATAATCAAAATCTGGAAACAGATATTATAACTTCAGCAAGATAACAGGGACATAGCCTTCCATCTGTGACTTTACTGATGAGATAGATAGCTGTATTTCATACAATGAGAAAGTTATACCATTCATATTGTGACTTGGTGCTTAAATAAGCTGTGAGAATGACTCTAATTTCAAGTCAGATAGTTGCTGGGCCTCTTTACTTGGACTTTGTGAGAAATGATGAATCATCTTCAAGCATATTAGCAATTCTGCATATAAAAAAGAGAGAGTGAAATGAAATTATAGTAGAAAGTCTCTATGAAAGATGCATTTTGCAATTACCTTAACAATAATATTCTATGGATGTAATCCTGAATTCATTTAAAGTAATAAGTTCTACTGAACAAAATAAAATGTTTTTTTTTTTCTGGGCATAAGATATCAAAGAAACTTAATTTCAAGTTTTGAAGAAAATGAGGTACCACAATTCAGAAGGCAGAAAGCTATATGCTTTCATTAAGATTTCAGTTAATTAATCATTAATCTCTTCATTTTCTGCATATTCCATTGAACTGCTAAGTTAGCTTTTGAGTCATTTATCATTTTGTAGAATAGAAAGAAAACTGCTAATCCCAGGCATAAGGAAAGATGCATTAGTTAAATCATCCCATCACAAATACATCATGGTTCTGTAATTATGAATTCAAATGTTTCCATTCAAAACAAGATAATGATACTGGAAAGCCAAATTGCCATGCCCATTTGTAGGTTTGACAAAGTGATTTCATTTTAAATTTATACAATGTCCTTTTTTTTTTTTTTTGCAATACCATTAAAGTGTCATTTTCTTTTTTGTAAGGTCAGTCAACCAGTTATTTTCTGTTCTTCCTTTTTTGAGTGGTATTTTTCTCATTCTGTTTTGAATAGAACCCAACACACTTCTGCTTTAACAGTTGAGTGGTTTTTTTTTCCTCTCTCCCTCAACAGAGATTAACCGGGATTAATATTAGTGGTGTAGAGTTTAATAGTTTCTGCTCACTTCAGACATTTTAAAAGATTAAAGCAGCCACTAATGTATTTCCATTAATGTCTCGAAGCTAATGTTTTGATCAAAAATTGAAATGGGATTTGAAAAGTTTAAATGGATTGTGGATTTGGAGTTATATTCAGCATATGAATTTACCATCCATTCAGGACATAAAATGTGAAAAAAGCATATTACTTAGTATATACATGTAGTTATTTCTAGAGAATCATCATACATCATAAGGAAAAACATTAAAACTAAAGTTTTTCTCACAGTATGGAGATTTCTGGACAAGCGGTTCTGTGTCAGCAGTTCTGGAGAAACGGTAGTGGAAATTTTGAGTAGTTCAAAGAACTGGCAAATACCACCTCTGACTGGCCCTGCCCCCTTCTATTCTCTGCTTCCCAAGTCCCAGCTGATCGTCTGGGTCTTCTTTTGTTGCTCTGCACAGGAGAACAGAGCTGGAAAGCAGGTTAGTGGGGTGGGGAGGGAATAGGGATTTTACAGTATCCTTCCCCTGCCATGCCCACCAAGCCAGGCCCATAGAACCGGTAGTAAAAAAAAAAATTGGAATCCCACCATTGTTTTGCTCCATTGTATGACCTTGCTGGCTACAGCTGTTAAGTGAATCTGGCTTCCCCATTGACTTGGCTTATCTGTTAGTCGCAAAAGGGGATCACGTGATCCTGGAATTATCATAAATATGAGCCAGCTGCCGAGCATCTGAACTTTGATCACGTGTTCACAGGGATGCTTCAATGGTCATAAGTGTGAAAAATGGTCCCATTTTTCAGTGACAGTTGTAATTTTGAAAGGCCCTGACACAAAGGTTTGTGCCAAAAGTACATTGGACTTTCGTTTTTCCTTGAACATGTTTTGCTTCTCATCCCAGAAGCTTCTTTCCTTCTGAAGAAGAATGGAAGAGGCTTCTTCAGGCAGAACTGAAGAAACTCAGAAGAAGTATAAAGCAGTGACCAGTTAGATTTAAATTAGGATTAGAGTTCACTATTGCTACAATGTAGTACTGCTAATACAGAATGCACAAAGATGCTGCAATCAATGTAATAAGATTAGGTGAGAATGAGACAGAGAAGCAATTAGTATAGATCAGTACTGGCATATGATTCTTTGATTCTTTGCAATTTTAATCTTGTTAATATATTCTTGACAATCTAAAAGCTTAATAAATTATCACAAATAACCCAGAAAACTTCTAGGAGGTCCTGATTTATCACCTGTTTATCTTTTGTCCTAATATATTCATACCTAATAATAGGGATTTTTCAAAAGTACAATAGTAAGACTAGAACTCAGAATCATAGATAAGAACCAAATTCTAGGAAAAAGTTACAAAGAAATGTCTTTATGGAGTGAAGCCTTCATCAATTAAACCAAGACTGGTCCACAATCTCTAATTTAATTCTAGCTTTCTGACTTGATACAAGAATAGAAGCAAATATCCAGCACACCAGAGCAAGAAATTGAAAAGGTCAAATCAATAGAACAAGCCCACTATTTAATATTGTGAATGAAGGTGTACAAAATATTACAGGAAAGGTAACACTTTAAAAAAGTTATGTGCATCAACTGGTCTGTTCATCCAATCTGATTTGGCAAAATGGGTGTGCTCGATGCATATCCACATCTAGACACACGAAGCACATTTTCTCTATAGCATTCCCTGCTTTCTGGAATGAGGTTCCCCAAAACATCCAAGCAGCTGCATCCACCTGGTGTTTTGAAAGGTCTTGAAAAATCTGGCTATTCAGCAAGTAGCCTCTTCCTCCTCCTCCCCCTTCCCTTCTTCCATTTATTTATTTATTTGTATCCAACCTATATTATTTTTTACAAATATTTTTTTTACAAATTATTTTACAAATAATAGAGAATCACCCACCTGTAGCTAAGGTGGAACTAAAACTCATCATCATCATCATCCTCTTTTAACAACCCCATAATTCCTTGAGGAATGGAGTCTGGGAAACTGAATGGAGCTGAGTTTTACTGGCTGGATGCCCTTCCTGTCACCAACGTACAGGTTTTTTTTTAAGCAGATATATTCCCAGCTTGCCCGGAGAGGGAAATATCTGCCTCTACCTAGGATCAAACTTACAGCCTCCTGATTGTGAGGCGAGAGCTCCACCTCTTGGGACTAGAACTCATGATCTCCTATATTCTAGCCTATTGTCTTAATCATTAGTCCAAACTGCCTCTCTGTCCAGGCAATAAATCATCCTAACTCTCTGTAACCCAATCCTATTGTCTATATTTGGAGAAGTGCAATGGTAAAATGATTGCGAGTAACAACAACTTCAGCAAATAAATGAAAATAAAGTAGATAGGGGAATGTGATATATTGGAGAGGGAGAATTGTCTTCATGTCATTTCACATCTTTCTAATGCATATAAATCTTCTAGGAAATCTTTCGGGTCTGAATGAGGGGATCCAAATCATTCAGTGAAATATCCATCTCTTTCAAGCAGAAATAAACATGTTTTACATTTAATCTCCCATGGCAAGAATCAGATTAATTAAACATTGTTTTTCCCTGCAGCAGCATGAAGAGTATCAGGTAGGAAATTATGAGAATTTTTTTATTAGCTTACTAGTTTTGGCAAAAGTGGTTCCTCGACACTCATCCATCAGTTTCTGAAACTTCACAAACCAGCTAAAGGAATGACATTCAGAGGAAAGTACAAACTGGAGACTCTATTAAGGTGGAAATTAAAGAAAAACAAAGAATGCATACATTTTTAAAATCACATTGTCATACTTTTGAAACATAATCCATCCTTAAGTCGGCAGAATGCAAAGTGTAGTTATGTTCAGCAGAGTTCCAATCTCCCAGCAAATGCAGGAATAATCATAATTTGATAACATGAGGAGTTCTAGCAAACATAACATATTGTTGGAAGAAATGTCCACCTGCGTTCAGTTTCAAGTGGGAAGAAAGACACTGTAAACATGGAGGCTGATTGGAAAGGTAGTTTAATAGTGGACAGGACCACATGGTTTGAAGTCCTGGGTAGCTGACCACATGGAGTGGAGAGCAAGATAGATTCTGTTGGGCTTTGAACTTGTCCCATTTTCGGCCTTCGCACATCCTGTGGGGCACATGGAGGCCGGAAAAGGGGCATGCAGAGGCAGCAATAGGTGATGGCGACCCCTGCAGACTGGAACAGCTGATTGTCAGTATTCTGGGAGGCACATCCAACCGACGATCAGCTGCTCATGCTAAATCAGGCTGTGCTGAAGTTGACCAGGCTGTTTGCTGTTTGCTGCAAGGAGGCAATTGCTGGGAGGCAGAGACCGAAGGGTGAGCAGAGCTTCAGCAATGTTCGTTGTATAAGATGCACAGACATTTCTACCCACTTCTTTTGGGAGGGGAAGTGCATCTTATACACTGAAAAATATGGTACTTATTTCAGGAGCAATTTCATACAGAAGCTTGTACATTACTGAACCTGTGGATATGGCACTTCAAGGGTCTGTTTTTTAAAAAAATAACTTCAACAATAGCAACCCAACATTCATTTGACTGATATGATCTACAGATCTCTGTTGCAGTTTATTAGTGCAAGTGAAAACCAAAGGCTTCCTTATCTTGCAATATCTCTTAGTTATAGCTTTGTTTCTGTTTTCCTGTGTAGCATTAATTTCTGCATTTCTGAACTGTTCTAAAACACAGACATTTTTTGTAATGTCGTTGCATAGTTAACCATAGAAAAGATTACCTTTGGTTGTTAAATATTTTATCTGGCTGCCTGAATTCCAGAACAGAAAATATACATATACAATATATTCCCAAAAGGGCAAAGATTAGTTTATGTGTATGAAAAGAAACGAGATCTCTTGCCTACTGAACAGAGTCAGAATACTTCCTGAGAAAATAGCAAATGGCTTCAAATTTGTGGTGAAGAAAATTTCACTCTCTGTGTTTCTCTGTTGTTAAGAGATATTTACTAAGTTCCGTAAATAAGCTCAGACATGCTTGACACTTGTAGGGTTCATTCACTGCATCACAAAATACCTTGAAAAATAACTTCAAGCCTCTGAGCCTAGGGCAGAGAAACACTTCCCATTTTGAAAATCCTTAACAAGCCTATGGCAAAATCGGACTGATACAGCACCAACAATACTTCAAGCCTCTGAGCCTAGGGCAGGGAAACACTTTCCATTTTGAAAATCCTTAACAAGCCTCTGGCAAAATCGGACTGATACAGCACCAACAATACCTGTTGTGGAAATCATGAAAAAGAAAGAAAAAGCAAACAAACCCATAATCTGCATCTTTGTTTTTGATACGGCAGAAAATAATGATTTTTCAGTGGTCTGGTAGGTGAAATTCAATTAGCCCTGCTTACAATGATGAGCCACGGTGGCACAGTGGTTAGAGTGCGGTACTGCAGGCTACTTCTGCTGACTGCTGGCTGCCTGCAATTTGGCAGTTCAGAGCTCACCAGGCTCAAGGTTGACTCAGCCTTCCATCCTTCCGAGGTGGATAAAATGAGGACCCAAATTGTTGTGGGCAATAGGCTGACTCTGTAAACCACTTAGAGAGAGCTGTAAAGTTCAAAGCCTTTGTTGTCATTGTACATCATGTATACAATGATATTGGTTTAGCCTCTACAGGTGCGGTCCATATAGGTATACATGACAACATGAATAAAATAAAGAATAATCCTTATACTAGTAGTTAGGAAAAAGAAAAAATAGCCATACATTTCCATATGTATGTCATATTCTGTGCAACATGTATAGTACACTGGTGTATTGTCTTAAATCATGGTATATACATATAAAGCAGAGGTGACATTCAGCAGGTTCTGACCACTTCTGGAGAACCGGTAGCAGAAATTTTGAGTATTTTGGAGAACCGGCAAATCCCACCTCTGACTGGAGATTTTACAGTATCCTTCCCCTGCCATACCCACCAAGCCCACAGAACCAGTAGTAAAAATTTTTGAATCCCACCACTGGTTTAAACACTGTAAAGCAGTATATAGTAAAGCAGAACAATCAACCAATGGAACACCTTGCTCTTGGAAGTTGTGGGAACGACATCACTTGAGACTTTCAAGAAGAGATTGGACTGCCATTTGTCAGAAATGGTGTAGGGTCTCCCACTTGGGTGGGGGCTTGGACTAGATGACCTATAGGGTCCCTTCCAACTCTGATTATCTGTTACCTGTATATAAGTCTAAGTGCTATTGCTATTGCTACAGTGGAAGTTATAAGGAGGTAACAGATTATGAAGACATGAAAGATGGCTACCAAAAGAATGGAAGCCTAGTTTGTCTTCAAACCTTGCATTCTTGGGACTAAAGCTTCACTGAATGGCAGAATGCAGGTAGTCCTTGACTTACAACCCTTTGTTCAGTGACCGTTCGAAGTTACAATGGCACTCCAAAAGTGACATACGACCTTTTCCACAGTTGTAGCATCCCCATGGTCACATGATCACCATTCAGAGGCTTGGCATAAGCTGTATTTATGACAGTTGCAGTGTCCCAGGATTAGGTGATCAACTTTTGAGACCTTCCGACAAGTAAAGTGAATGGGAAAGCCAGATTCACTTATCAACCACACTACTAGTAGAAGTTTGCTTAACAACTGTGGCAAGAAAAGTCATAAAAAAGGGCAAAAGCAGTGGTGGTATTTGTAGTGTACTTAAATAAAGACTTCTAGGGCGATGTTCCTATTGGTTAACAGAAGCCACGATGCGATTGGTTAATAACGTTACTACCTGATTGGCCACCAACAGTGGCGGGAAGTTTAACTAAATGTCATTGGTTGCGAGCCATGGAGCAGCCGCTATAAAAAGGGTTGCTGCGGTTCGACTGCAGTTGAAGTTACTGTTATTATTAAAGAGCTGAATTCAACTCCGGTCTATGAGTCTCTTTACTGGCGACAGAACAGTATTCTACCAGTTCAGCCCAGTTTGGCCGAACCGGTAACTCCAAGGATCATCCCTGACAATCAGCTGCTGGCCTCCCACCTGCTCCGGCTCTATACTGACCTTTATTTCTTGGTTTTGAAGCTCAGTTGCTTTGTGCGGCACAGCAAATTGCCTCACATCATCTGTGGAAGACACAGGATTGCAGGAGAAGGTCAGGAGCAAACCCTTTGCATGCACACAAAGCATGCCCACCAAGCCACACCTATAGAACCAGGGGTAAAAAAATTGAAACCCACCCCTGGGCAAAAGTCACTTAACAACTGTCTTGCTTAATAACAGAAATTTGGGCTCAATCTCAGTCATAAATCAAAGACAACCTATACTTAATTCTAAGTGAAAAAGAGGTACAGGTTCGTTGGAATAAAGCTTTGATTCCTTGGTTATTTATAGGAAACATTCCGGGCAGCAGTAGACAATTTATTTACTGCTTTCTTTGTCTGATGTTCAGTTTTCCAATCTAGCTTCCAGCACCAGTTTTCTCCAGAAATTTCCCAACTTCATTCATGCTTAGGCTTTCCAGCCCATTAAGCTAAACCAGGTGTTGTCATTTGCTGACATTAAGCAGCCCTTGCTTAAAATTAATTTACAATACTTGTTATTTAAAAAGTCACAATTTATGTTTTTTTTTTTTTGTTTAACACATTATTACCAAAGCATGCTCCTTACATGTATGTTCTGCATAAATCATTCTTTCCATCCAATGATATTCCTAACCTAAAGGCATTCCTGCAAAGATTTGCAGAAGTAAAATATGTTAGCATGCAGCTGAGTGTACCTTGGCTTCACATCAACCAGGCTCCTAATAATGATAAATCAATATATAACTGCAGGAAAATGACACCATTTGGAGTGATTTTGAGGCAGGTGGATCTTTTCTAGAGAGATGACGTGATTATTGGACACTAGTTTTAAAAACACAATTTCACTTTAAGTCTACCTCTTATTATATCAGATATAAAGAAAAAAGATTCCAGCAACAAAGGAAACTTTTTATTACAACCAATAACACATTTTGCTTTCAACTCTAATAGCAATTTAAGAGTTCCTGAATCAAAACAATAAGAAGATAAAAGGGCTATCTCAAACACTTGGAAACAAAAAACAACAACCCTGAAACATTGACCCATAATTTTAATATGAGTGTTATCATTGTCTTGTTCAATACACTATGATTGAGAGTTCAGTTTCATGTGCATTATATCACAATACAGATCGTTTTTGACTTACGACCACAATGGAGCCCACCATTTCTGTTTTAGTGAGTTTTGCTCCATTTTATCACACAGTTGTTAAGTGAATCACTGCAGCTGTTAAGTTAGTAACCCGGTTGTTAAGCGAATCTGGCTTCCGTCTTGACTTTGCTTGTCAGAAGGTCAATCACGTGACCCCACATCATAAATATGAGTCAATGGCCAAATGCCTGAATTTTGATCATGTGACCATTGGACTGCTGCAACTGTTGTAAGTGTGAAAAAACATAAGTCACTTTTTTCAGTGTTGTAACTTAGAATGGTCAGCAAACGAACTGTGGTGAGTCGAGGGCTACCTATACTGCCAGATGGATTATACTCACTGTGATGACTCAGGGTGGGATACAAAATAAACACAGGCACAAAAACAGGTGAAGCCTCTTTAATTCCTTTAACTTGGCTTTAAAACTCCAAATATCCTTGACTGGAGACAAAAAAAAAAACCTCCCCCACAAACAGTTGCAAGAAGGAGGACATGCTGTTCAAACTAAAAATACCTATAAATTATAACTAGAAAAAACAACACAAACCACACTGAAGCAATTAAGGAAACCAGGCAAGATAAGGGCTTGAAGACAGCCACAGATATCGGAATACACACTGTGAAGGATGCCAAACTCAGGTAAGATGGACAGACTAGAAATATTTTCATGCTTTGTTTCCAGCACTGGCTCATGCACAGTCTGTCCTTTTAAATAGTTCTCACAGCTGCAGCCCATGAAGGGGATCAAGGTCCTTTCCTCCCCCATAGACCACGCTATTCATATTTCTCCCTTATCCTCTCCTCTCTGTGTGCCCTAGGATGGAGAGGGGATGGGCCTGGGTCCTCCTCTGACTGCCCAGCTGGCCTGTGCCCTTCCCCAGCTTCCTCCACAACCTCCGGAGCCACACTTCCACTGTCGGCTGTTCTTCCTTTCCCTTGGAGTCAGTCTCCAATAGGGGTATGACACTCACACTATCACAAGGAGTTTTGTTTCAGATAGCAAATTTCATCCTTTGAACTAATCACATAATGTTGTCAAATATACATGAGCAGATTTTCAGATTTTGGTAATGATCATTTTCAGTATATAATAAGCACACTTATTGATGAGGAGGAGGAAGAAGTTGAACATGATGATAGCGGTGGATAAAACATGAAACTACAGATAATATAATTAAAGGTTACTGTAAAATTGTTCATTCTACCTACAGATAATGTCATGATAAATTCACCACCATGATGCATACAGTAACATTTCTGCAAAAACTATAGTTTCCAAGTTTCCTAAATATGGTGGGACTAAAGAAATGAGAAAAATGTGAAAAATGATAATATGTTTATGGGGTTTCCCATATAAAATTATTATTGTGGAGCGCAACTCACAGTAATAACTAAACAGAAAATATCAATTTTTGTGTAGGTGGGATTATATGAAGACAGATGAAATCAAGGAATCCAGGAAAAAAAATGGAAAAAGAATATATAAAATGTGAAGAACAGATATTTAAATTGCTAGATAATGAAAAAAAAATACTTCAAAATTTTTCCCAATGTTTATATGTGCATTAGATGAGATAATAAAGAGAAAAAAATATTTTTACTATATCAACTGTACCCTTGCTATATATACTGTGTTATCTAGTGGTGAGGATGCTTGGCTCCCATTCAGAAGGTTGAAAGTTAGTTGGAGGTGCTTCTCTCCTAAGGAATAAGAAAAAGATATCTGCTGTGAACTCTGTGTGGTGTCAGGAAGGGCATCCAGCCAGTAAACATTCACCTCCATCTAGTCATCCTGAGTCTACCCCAAATTAAGGGATTCGGGGTCATAAAAAGGGAGGATTTGAGGGGGGTAAATATCATGGCTTTGCAGTGTGTGTGTATGTGTGTATCTAAATCACTCAGAGAAGCAGGAACATATTATACCCCGCAGACCTAAAAAGAGAATGAACAGAATTGATCAACCTGTTTCGGAGGTTTGTCAAGTCCTTTTCAGATATTCAAACATTGTAAAATGGAGAGTAAGAGTGTGGAGTGATTCATCCTTCTGAGATTTTAAATTTCTCATGTTTACCTAGAAAAAATCAATTTGAATTTTTTTCTCTCCTTCCCTCCCTCTCTCCCTCCCTCTCTCTCTTAGCAGTGTTAATAATATAAACTTTGTGAACTGCTTAGAACCTTGAAATCTGTGATTGTTGCCAGCTATATAGAACCCCTTTCTTTGAAATGTAACATTATTCTCATCCTATATGTAAGCAAGGTCAGATTGTCATGAAAGTAGCAAATTTTCACAACACAGACAAAACACACATTGCTTATTTTATTTATTTTATTTGTCAATTGCTTACAAGATAATAGGTATAAGTATAAACATAGTTATGACTACATGGATACATATAAGAAAAATAAACTAAAATAAAATAAACAATAGGACAGGGACGGTAGGCACATTGGTGCATGTATGCACACCCCCTAAAGACCTCTTAGGAAAGGGGTGAGGTCAATAGTAGACAGTCTAAGGTTAAAGTTTTTGGGATTTGGGGAAGAAACCACAGAGTCAGGTAGTGCATTCCAGACATTGATCACTTTGTTGCTGAAATCGTATTTCCTGCAATCAAGTTTGGTGTGATTAACCTTGAGTTTGTATCTATTGTGTGCTCTTGTATTGTTATGGTTGAAGCTGAAGTATTCATTGACAGGTAGGACATTGCAATGTATGATTTTATATACTATACTTAGATCGGACTGAAGGTGGCATAGTTCTAGATTTTCTAGGTCTAGAATTTCAAGTCTGGTGGCATAAGGTCTTCTGCAATGAGTAGAGGAGTGGAGAACTCTTCTTGTGAAATATTCTGGACTTTCTCAATTGTGCTAATATCAGATACGTAATGTGGGTTCCAGACTGATGAACTGTATTCGAGTATTGGTCTAGCAAATGTTTTGTATGCTCTAGTTAGTAGTGTGATATTACCAGAGAAAAAGCTACGTAGGATTAGGTTAACAACTCTTAATGCCTTTTTGGCTATGTAGTTACAGTGGGCACTAGCACTTAGATCATTTGAGATGAGTACTCCAAGATCCTTGACAGAATAATAACAATGTTACATTGTTTATGTAACATTCTTTCTGTGTTCAAAGCAAACTTTGAAATACATGTCAGATAGCTTCCATTTATGCTGATTTATTGAAGTATCGAGATAATACATATTCATTTCCTATGTTTAGAAAATAAGAAAAGTTATACTCTTGCAATAACAGGGGCAATTCACAGGTCATCTATGCTCTTAATATGGGTCAATGTGTTGGGATGAGGCCAGGCCCGCCAACCTCACCTCCAGACATAAACAGCCTCTACTAATTATTTGAAATGCCCATATGCCTTAAAACAGTGTTTCTCAATCTTGGCCACTAAGTGGTGTGGACTCCCAGAATTCAACTCCCAGAATTTCTCAGGCAGCACAGCTGGTTTGGAATTCTAGGAGTTGAAGTCCACACTGTTCAGAATGGGAAACATTGCATTTAGAATTTTGCATTGAGAAACATTGCATTTAGAATTTTGCATAATTTACAAAACAGCTTTGTAACAATATATTGGCATTCTTGGCTTGGTTTGCTGGAGCCTGGTGATCACTCTATTGTATTGTTGAATTTGTTTTTGGACTTCTCTAATAATTTAAAGGTGAGGTTTCTACTGTCTAACCTCAGGTTTTGGGGAACTTAATGTGAGCAACCACTTGCTAGTGACAAATTACAGATCATTTAGACCAGGGGTGTCAAACTCAAGGTCAGATCTGGACCGCAGGGTACTTAGACCTGGCCTGGACCCTGGAACAACAAAGGACCAGCCTGCGATGCAGCCCTCCCAAGCTCCATTTTTTTCCAGCAGAGGATTGCAGAAGGCCATCCCAGCTGAAGACAGAGCTCAGGAGCCCATTTTTGCTGGCAGAGTGCTTGGGCCACCACAGGTGCCCTTCCCGACATGAGAAACATCATGCTGGCCATGCCCAGCCTGGCCATGTCCATCCAGGTTTTCTGAGGTCAAACACAACTTTGATGCAGTCCTAAATGAAATCGAGTTTGACACCCCTGATTTATATTGTACATACAGTATATTTAGTTGAATATAATCATATTTCTCTGTTAAACTGGAAGGACAGTAATAGAAAGACATTGTTCTGCCCTAGGCTTCCTTAGAAAGCATAAAACACAATCCTAATTCTGGCAAAACCTCTTTTATTTCCACAGTGGTGAATTACATTCATTGACAACCTGCAAGGCTTCACAAACAGTCTTTCAGGTGAATGTTTATAAACACCCACCTTATCACACTTGGAATGCTGCCAGAGAACTAAGTGCCAAATGCAGGGCAAGGCCAAACTTGACACAGAGTGAAACAACTTTTAAAAGCTTGAATTGACCATATGAACTAATTGCTTCCTGCAAAAGCTCATGTCCCGTTCACTCCTCTTTTATGTCTTTTGGGAGGGGCCAATCATCTCCGAGGCATGACCTTACTACTGAGTAGACTCTGCTTTCTCAATTGTTCTTGCCTTATGGTAGCCCCGTGCAAGTGCAGGCTGGGCATTGGTTCTAGAAACTCCCCCATCTCACTGCTTTCTGAGTCTGAAGGCAGCTGATGACTGCCAGCCTCCCCTGGCCCCATCTCTGCCTCTGATGCAGAGCCCTTGTTCAAGCCCTCCTCAGTGTCCAAGACTGGCCCAGATTCCCCAACCTCCTCACTATTGTCCGACTCTGCTGCAGCTCCATCAGCCACCAGCGGGCCACAACAGACATGCAGAGAAAGCATAGTGACATCATAGGTTTACCCATCAGCCTATATAGTCATGCAGAAGTTTGTTTTGTCTTGTTCTCCTATGAATTTGCAATTGAATATAAATAAATAACATTTGCATCAAATAAAATGCGAATCTACTGTACATACATGTTTCATCTAAGCATACACTGTTATATATTTTGGAGGAGGTCTGAGCCAAGAATTTTATTTTAGCATCTTAGAAAACTACAAAGACTGATGATTAACTGCAGGCTGATCCATGTATCAATCAAGGAAATGTCACAGTTTTACTTAAAAATGAATATATAGCCATCTAAAGTTAAATGCAATGACAAAAAGAGAGAGAGAGAACAAAATGTGCATTGTGATATTATGACACATATTCTGGCATTTTCTCATCTCTGGACACTTAGCAATAAATATCAGAGAAGACCATTAAATATGCCTAATTTGACTTTTAAATTTTAAATAATTAAGAGTGCCAATGATGTATCCAGGATTTAAGCATATGGTATTAAAAAGTCCTGTAAAAAGTATGAAAATTCATGTTGAGATGGAGTTAGTTTAAATGTTAATTAAAATTGACATCATGTGGGAGGTCCATGACAAAGATCCTACTGTGCTTTTTCTCTAAAATTTGTAGCTGTCTTCATACCTGGTTGCCCCTGTAAAGCTGTGTTCTGATGGATGAATCAATTTTCAACACCTCAGTGATAAAAGGAAAATATTACAAAAAAAAAAAAAAAATCTTCTCTTCCTTTAGAACAAATGGAGAAATTGAATTTAAATGAAATGCACTGTTCAAAAACTATAACATTTAAAAAGTTAAAGTTAAATCAAATTAATTCATATTTGCATTTTTACACACCTTATTTATATAAATAATTAATTGAAATTCCCTTTCTCCCTCAAATGAAAAGAGAAATGAGGAGGATGTATATAATGGAAAAGGTAGATTATTGACATATAAAGTGACAAAAATACAAGTTTATTTTTAATTAACAATAACAATTATACACACAAGCACACACACAAACACACATATTTATGTGCTGGTAATCTACCTTTTCCATCTTATACACCTTCCTTCTTATTCCTCTTTTTACATGCATACATACACACATTTTATTTAGCTATGCCATATGCCATTTGTGTCGGTAATTGATGAATAATACTTGACATTGCCTACTTGCTCTTTATATTCAGAAAAAAAATCCTTTATGTATATGGCTTTAAAGATTTCCAAGCAATAAGAAAATAATTAAGCTGACTCTTCTCTTTTTTTCAGGGACAGAATGAAAACCAAGTAGTGTTAGATGACTGTCAAGGAAGGGATACGAAGATGGTTTATTTGATCAAGGTTAAAATAAGATATGTTATTTATGATAAGCATTAATTTCCTCTGACACTGGAAATATGATAGTTTATCTCTACAGATAAGAAATGGGATGTGTGATGAAGAGATAATTGATTGTAAATTAGGAGGGGAGAGAGGTGGGAAAGAGAGAGATAATGTTAAAACAGGGAAAGCATATATTTGTGGCTGGGGCGGTAGTATGTCCTTTCCAATTATTATTTTCCTTGCAAGCTAAAAATTATTTTTCCAGCATTGGAATGTATAAACAAGGTTTGCTTGATATTTATTTTAACCCCAGTCCTGGGATGATGGATTATTTGGAAAATTTACATAGATGTCCATACTTGCTAAAAAATTATTGTATTATATCACAAAAATATTTTCAATTAATTTTCAAGATGCAGGGTTTAAAAACATATATGAAAATTAACAAATTAAGGAAACATTTTTTAACGTTCACTCTGGAGTCTTTGACTATATTAAAAACAAAGAAGCATGCAATGAACTAAGTAATAGCTCCTAAGACAATGCTTTTTTTAAAAAAAAGACAAATATATTTGCAAAGCAAAAGAAAGTAGTCTATGTAAATATTTCATACTGAAGACCGACTATACAATCAATTTGTGTTGAGACCCTTTTAAAGGATTAGTGTACATAATTACGACAATGTAGGTGATGGATTTTGTTTCTCCCCCTCATTATTTTTAGCATAAGCTTTGCAAACACTCTTTGTTCTCAGCTGAAAAAAGTTTAACCACAAGATAATTGCTCCAAATATACAACAATCCACACTTCAAATATCAAAATGATCACCTGGTGTTTTATCTAAAGCCATAAAAAGGAAATTAGATATAATTTCTGACAGTTTCACTTTCACCTGTGTCAAATTCTCCATTCTTTTATGAAGTCATTAGTATTTTTATATTGTAAAAATGAATAAAATAAATTTTCCTCCTCAGAAATCAATTACCAGAATGGCAAAAATCCGGAAGGGGCCATATACCGCAAAACACCTGTGAATGGATCTCATTTGTGTGGCATACAAACTTGCATTTCTCACACATCTCCTTTGGATATTTTTTCTTAGTGGTGAAATGTCAAAAATGGACAATTTGTTTCCCATACCATAACATTATCATTGATATCAGAATTTTATTTGGGGTTTTAGGTTCCCCATTATCATGGAAGAGCTTATTTTCATGCATTGAGGTTTATCATCATCATCATCATTTTAGCCACCTATCCACTACAGGATGAAGGCCTCTCCCACATGTTTCTAACCAATATGATCCTAAGTTTTCCTTTGCCAATTGGACTCACAATGCTTGCTGATGTAGTGGATCCATCTTGTTTTAGGTCATTCTCCTGGATGCTTTTTTATCAAGTGGGATCCATTCTATGGGAATTTTATCAAGTGGGATCCATTCTCACCTCTAATGATCTAAGTGCTAGAGCCCACTGCAACTACATAGCCAAAAAGGCATTAAGAGTTGTTAACCTAATCCTACGTAGCTTTTTCTCTGGTAATATCACACTACTAACCAGAGCATACAAAACATTTGCTAGACCAATACTCGAATACAGTTCATCAGTCTGGAACCCACACTACGTATCTGATATTAGCACAATTGAGAAAGTCCAGAAATATTTCACAAGAAGAGTTCTCCACTCCTCTACTCGTTGTAGAATACCTTATGCCACCAGACTTGAAATTCTAGAACTAGAAAACCTTGAATTACGCCGTCTTCGGTCTGACTTAAACATGGTATATAAAATCATACATTGCAATGTCCTACCTGTCAATGAATACTTCAGCTTCAACCATAACAACACAAGAGCACACAATAGATACAAACTCAAAGTTAACCGCACCAAACTTGATTGCAGGAAATACGACTTCAGCAATAGAGTGGTCAATGTCTGGAATACTCTACCCGACTCTGTAGTTTCTTCCCCAAACCCCAAAAACTTTAACCTTAGACTGTCTACTATTGACCTCACCCCTTTCCTAAGAGGTCTGTGGGGCGTGCATAAGCGCACCAACGTGCCTACCGTCCCTGTCCTATTGTTTCTCTTATTCTTTTATTTTTCTTATATGTATCTATTTCATGTATTCACAACTAGGTATACACTTATACTTATTATCTTGTAAACAATTGGCAAATCAAATAAATAAATAAATAAATAAATAAATAAAATATGTTTGGCTTGGACCATCTGATATTAGTTCTTCTTTCTATGTGACCAGCCCATTTTTATTTCAATTCTTTTACCCTCTTGATGATATTGTCTATTTTTGTTTGTTCTCTAATCCATATCCAGGTCTTTCTATCTTGTCTTATAATGCCAAGAATGTATCTAACCATGGCTCTTTGCACCACTTATAGCTTTTGTATTGATTGTAAGGGTAGTGCCCATGTTTCACCGGCATATGTTGGAGCAGGTACCACACATTTTCTCTTTTGGCATAGGGGGAGGTTGTTCTTGAAAATTATGCTTCACTTGCCAAATGCCTGCCAACTACATTTAATACAATTCAATTCAATTTCTTTTATTGTATCCGTTGGCCAAGCAGTCATGGTATCTTTATCTACCTGTTGAGGCCGAACCAGTAGGCAAAAAAAAAGCCTCTGAGGATTAGCTGAGAGGAGGAAAAAAGCCTCCAATGATCAACTGAGAGGAGAAAGAAGAGAAAAGCGCAGGATTGGCCCTCCCACCCGCCCCTGCACTATTCTTTTCATTATCTTCTCAGCTGACTGGTACTGCAGGCTTCAGCTGGTGTGGGGAAAGCTGCACATACGTGTTAGGTGCATGCACATTAAGTGTGCAATCACACACACACAATCACTGAAACAGTAGTGGAACAGGTAGGATCCCACTGCTGTGGCCAAGGTATATGTAAGTGGTTTACTACATATAATTTTTCTCCAGATATTTTTTTAAAAAAAATATTTCTTTGGTGAATTTATTAAACATAGCCTGGTTCTTTTTCGGGTTTATTTTTTTTTTAAGCTGAATGGTTCTCCTGTTTTGTGCAGCTCTTGTATGTGTCTTTGTAGCTCTTCTGGGTCTTGTGAGAAGAGAATAATATCATCTGCAAATCTGAAGTGATTTCAATAGGCGCCATTGATTTTCATTCTATTTTTGCCCAGTCTAGTTTGTGAAATACTTCTTCAAGGCAGGCTGTGAAAAAGAATGGGTGGTATTGTATTGTCTTGTCATACCCCTCATTCTATGTTGATTTCCACTTTAAGATCATTAAGACAAATTGTCACCATTGTTTTCTCACATATTGATTGTAGTAAGATTATTCACTACAATGTACCTCAAGAGTACAGGTTTATCAGCATATACACACCAGTGGTGGGATTCAAATTTTTTTACTACCAGTTCTGTGGCCATGACCTGGGCATGGCAGGGAAAGGATACTGCAAAATCTCAATTCTCATCCCATTCCAGGGGAAGAATATTGCAAAATCCCCATTCCCTCCCCACCCTACCCCACTAACCTGCTTTCCAGCTCCGTTCTCCTGTGCAGGGCAACAAAAGAAAACCCAGCTGATCAGCTGGCACTTGGGAGGCAGAGGATAGATGGGGGCGGGACAAGGCAGAAGTGGTATTTACTGGTTCTCCGAACTACTCAAAATTTCTGCTACTGATTCTCCAGAACTGGTCAGAACCTGATGAATACCAGCTCTGATACACACCTTCTTTTTATCCATTCATTAGGTATCACCTCACAACTCACATTTTTCACTATATTTTAGCAAGACCCCATAGTTTTCAAGTCCGCTTTTCTATTTATTCCTTTTCAGTTCCTTTACTCTTAAATGTGTTATGCTTTTTCCCATACTGGGTATTACACTGTATGTTCAATGACATTGACCTGTTGATTTGAACCCAAGAATCATGGCTTCTGATGGTGTGATATAGGTAATGCATCATCATCATCATCATCATCTTTCACTCCCCTCTCTTTCCCTCTCTCTCATGCCTGCACACACACACACACACACACATACAAAAGAAAAAAATTATATTAACGTTATATAAATGTACAAAGCTTTTTTATGGAAATATAAATTGTACAATAATCAATGGAAATGCTCTCATCATTGACATGCTGCAGTGCAACAAGTTTTTACCTTTAAAAATAGGCTGTTAAGAACCTAGCCCAAATGCTTTGTAATTATTAATTACTCTGGATAGTAACAGGACAACCCTATAATGGATATTCAGTGGAAATCTGATTGCATTGCCTTGAATTTCTGTGGAAGATCCTTGAACTTTTCTTAAGGGAGGAAACAATAATATAAAATATTTGAGCATAGCCTTAAGACTGATAGGCCAAATTTCATAATTGGAGACAGATGGAAAGGATAATTAAGTCCCTTTTACTGTGTACTGCTTTTGTAAGCTGTCAGCTGGAACACCGTATCAGGCTATATATCAGCAGCCCATACAAAACTTTGAGCATTGTTAAATAGCTTGTTTATTTTCTGAATTTTGTTGATATTTCTCAGTTTTCTTGTCAATGCTTATAAAGAGCTTATTGATGGCCAATACACAGCAGGTTTGGTTTGTTAAATTCTGTGTTGTTTGTTGCCCTTTGCCAATTTGTTTATGACTAAGAAAACAATTTTTGTATGTCAATTTCTGATTAAAAAGGGAGTAGACCATACTGTTACCAATAATAATCTGGACTGATGATTCTCTGCCTTGTAAAAGTAAAGGCTTCTCTCGTTTCCCTAAAGATTTCATTTATTCCTGTTAAAATAACAATGATTGTGAATAAATGAAAGGAAAACACAGAGAAGCCATAACACAATTCCTGGTTGGCTTTGATTAGAGATTTCCTAATGTATTCCTTGGACACACAAGGAATTTGTCTTGGTGCAAATGCTGATATTGTACTCAAAATGGGGAAACGTCTTAGATGTTTGTAAACATGATTGCCAAGATCCTTTTGCCTCAATCACTTAAGATTATTTCAATGTCAACTGAAACTGAACTGTCAGTTCAGTTTAAACCATAAAATATTATAATTGACCTTGATATATTATAAATAATTCTATCAAAGTCAATATACATCTCCCATTCTTCCAAAATCAGGGAATTGGAAGAATCATTACAAAAAAATCCTAAACCTAAATTATCAGATAACAATAGCATGCCCATGTTTTTCAGTGGAGGTTAGGCCAGATTCCAATCTCATCAGGGATTTTTATATCATTGTGGACTCCCAATAATGCTGCTAGAAAATTGGATTGAACAGTTTCGAGAAGGATTAAGTCACAGTAATTACTGTACTCCATATATCAACTGGCTCATGACCTTGTGCTGATTATTTTTATTGCAGCAGCTTCTTTATTAAAGCCATTGAGATTTGTTTAGTACAGAATAACATTTGTTGGCCCTGGCAATGATCATTAGATTGATAAAGCCAATAGTGAGTCATTAAATCACTGGATTTAATTGATACTGGATGTCTGAACAGGGTGATGAATGTGAGGCCTTTGAGAAAAAAATGAGCATTTTTTTTTTTTTGCCGTAGTTGATAACTTGTCTTTCTTTTCCAAAATAGACAGATGGGGCTCCATATTAGGCTCATTTGTAATGTAGAGAAGATTGTTTTATTAGCAGCATATAAGAGACAGACAGATAGACAGACAGACAAATAGACAGACGATAGATAGATAGATAGATAGATAGATAGATAGATAGATAGATAGATAGATAGTAATAGCACTTAGACGTATATACCACTTCACAGTGCTTTACAGCTCTCTCTAAGTGGTTTCCAGAACCACCATATTGCCCCCAACAATGTGGGTCCTCATTTTACTTGCTTACTTACTGTATATTTCTTTACTTACTGGTAGGGAAGTGCCCTGATCATTCAGTGTGGCTTATAGGTTTGCAAAGAATGCTCTTCAAGGCCCTTAATAATTATTAATCATAATAATGACAATGATCTGATCTGACAGGTATTTTCTTAATTTCTGGCAACATTTTCAGAAATGTTTTGCTGTTCTTTCTGTAAAGGGCTAGGACATAGTGAATAGTCTAAAGTCACAATGCAGCTGCCATGACCTGCCATGGTTTTCATACTCTTAATTCTGCGTTGTTAAGCACTGGACCAAACTGAGACATGCCACATAACCATTAAACAGGTTTTTGGCATCAGAAGAGTAGTAGAAAAGTGGAAAAAGAATTGAAGGGAATTGCCTTTGACCACATAATTTCTAATGTTTAAAAAGTACATGAAAATTTGCCTATCAACAACTTTTAAATACTGTATATATGTATCTCTACAATTTAAATGATAAAGAAATGCATTGTTTGCCCTTTAAAAAACAGAATATTGCAAAACATAATTGAATTGGTTCAGAGTTATAAACAGGAATGAAGATTGCTAATTCAATCTTCTTATATTATAATTGCCTTTGAAATTAAGATTCCATACTCTAGTATTAATTGAAAGCATTATAATACTTGCTAATACTTTTAAAATGAATATACACAAAACAGTTTAGAACTTTACACTAAAGCATTTCTAAGATGCAATTTATAATAACAGAACATCCTTAGTTAGTGTTTAGATAAATGCTTCATTCATTGATTGGTTTGATTTCCACAGCTGTCCTTTCAGCAAGTGACTCTGCATGCATCATGAATTGTAAAAAAGGAAAATAATATAATATAAAATAAATATATATGATTGCCAATTACAGCTATTGCAGTGAATGTTGATACAGCCAGGAAACAGAACCCTTAATACACTTGGCCCCTCAGACCCAGGCACATTATAAGTCTTCAGGTCCTTATAAAAGCCACTAGAGTCAGAGTCATCTTAATCTCTGAGACTTTTCCAGAGGGTAAGGGCTAAACTCTAAACCAGGGGTGTCCAACCTTGGCAACTTTAAGACTTGTGGACTTCAACTCCCAGAATTCCTCAGCAGCTGGCTGAGGAATTCTGGGAGTTGAAGTCCACAAGTCTTAAAGTTGCCAAGGTTGGACACCCCTGCTCTAAACCAAGGGTGTCAAACTCAAGGGTTCTTAGATGTGGCCTGCAGGGCTTCCCTGGAAACAGTGAAGGGTTTTCCTGCAGTGCCTCTGCCAGTGAAAACTGAGCTTGCTAGGGCTGTGTGTAGTGCTCCCAGACACCATTTTTGGCTGCAACCATGTCCTGTAGCCCTCTGACAGCGAAAATGCACGCGGCCCTCCCAGGCTCCCTTTTTGCTGACAGAGAGCTGCAGGAAATTGAGCTGGCCATGCTCACCCTGGCCATGCCCACCCCAGCCATGCCTGCTTGCCTCCCCCCAAGGTCAAACACAACCCTGATGCAGTCCTCAATGAAATTGTGTTTGACACTCCTGCCCTAAACCATCAGATCATCTCAGCTAGTGGCCTCATGTACAGTAAATGTTAAATAGGAGATGAGAAAGAACTGAGCTTTGGGGCAATTCACATAGTAGGATCTGTGGGATCAATCTCAACATTGACAGCAACTGAGCCTGGGTGAAGGAAGAAAATCAGTACAGCACAATGTCACCCAACTCCAGTTCGCGTAGTTGTGCAGAATTATACCATGATTGAGGTCTTTGAGTGTCACTGAGAGGTCATATCGCACATATCCCATTCCAATCAGAGGTCATCTAAGAGTGTGACCCATAACCCATTCTGAACCCTAGCTGAAAAGGGTCCAGGTTTTGCTCATTGTGCTACTTCTACAATAATAGTTATTCTCTCACATGGATAGTTTCATACCATACTTACTTACTGTATGTTTATTTTCTTACTGGAGGGAAAGTGTTCTGAACACTCAGTGTGGTTTAAAGGTTTTTCAAAGAACTGCATACTCTCCAAAGCCCGTAATAATTGTTAACATAATAATGGTCAGATGATGTCAGCTATTTTCTTAATATAGGATAAATTTTAAGAATACTAATTTGTACATAGAGAAGTTTTTTTTTTAAATAATTCATAAAGTATGATCAAATCTATACTTTATATTCACTTAGGGATTTCTTTCTCTCTTGGGGCTTCATTTATATCTTATACATATTTCATTTCTCAAGATGATCTTTAAAAATTGTGAATTAGAACTGAACCTGATAAATAAAATCCTGAACTAGTTCGAATAATGCAGCTTTGATGCAATAAACAATAATATTGGCTCTACATTTTCTTGCACTTAAAAAGAGTCAGGTGACATAAGATAATGGGATGATTATTCACTCAACTTACATAGCTGTTCTGTTCTACAGATTAACAACTAAATACAATTAACAGTATTTGATGAGCCTCAGACAACTTTTTTTTTTTTTTACAATTAAGGGTATAGGCACTTAACTGTGCAAACATACAATTGTAGAGGAAAAGCAAGCATATTAAGGAAAAGAAACTCCACAAGTAAATAATATAAAAGACATATTAACTATCAGTAGTCACACAAGCACAGAAAGTTATTTCAACAAGCTATAGCTTTATCTGAATTCTTCAAAGACCTTTCACTGTAGTTTTGAAGAAGGTCAGTTTTAATAGGACTATAAAACAAATGCAGTAATTGTTGCAGACCATAGTCAAAGAATCACATTGATAATTCCATTTACTACAATAAGCTTTGATTGGTGATTCCTAATTTTCAGAGTTGTTGTTTCTATTTTCCACCAAGCCATTAAGAAAATTTGAAAAAAATAATAGTTAATACTGATTGGAGTAGGTGTACATTTGCATAAATCTGTGCTGGGAATCTATGTGGTTAACAGAGTTCTAAATTTGTCTGTTTGCAACCAAGCCTTTCATTTTATCTAAAGTTAATTTTATAAACGACAAGTGGATTTTGGCCAGTTAATATCAAATATTCATAGAAGCAGAAATATGAGCATTGATTTATCCACTTCATTTACTTTCAATTGTGAATCATTTTATGATTTATAGAATTAATTTTAATAATTCAGTAACTTTTCCCAGATGCACACCAGTAGTTCTCATGTAAGAAAGATTTCTGTGTATGCTATAATTGGGAATTAATTTTTTTCTCAGTGCCACTGTATGGTATGCTGGTTAGTTCTTGTCTCAATGTGCTTTGCTTCATTAACTGTTAGCAATTGCTCATTTTAGTATCTAAGCATGTCATTATTTTATCAAATAACTGTGATGAATAACTGGAAGACAAGATAATTTTATTTTTGTTTTGCAGTGTAAAAGAAAGAACACAGGAAAGTCTCCAAAATAATGTTTAAGTTTGTTTAGGTTTTACCTGGCAGTTGAATTAATAAAGGATTTATTCAGGCAAAGAAATGACCAGAGTAACATGTATGTTCAGGGGATTCAAACTGAAGTAGATTTTAAGTTTCTTTGGCCAAAAAAAGAAAAAAAGAAAAAAAAAACATCCATAAATTGTAAGTTAATTTTTTCTATTTTATGCAATTAAGTGCAATTAATTAAGAATTAAGTGAGGTCAGAGTTGGCTCACTGTCATGGTTCTGACCCATGCCCTAATTAAATCATGAACCTCAGGCCAAGCTTCAAAAGATATCCAGTTATTTATTAGGAGCTTCATGTCGGCATGGACCAAGTGGAACAATTCTGACCTCACTTAGTTTGCGCTTTGCTATGACCTTATTTCCTCCTCCCCCCAATATGTGTCATCAATCACATTCCCCAATGAAGCCATTTCATGGGTTGTAGAAGTCACTCCCTCTGGCCACTGTGGATTTCCATGGAGATGACCTTGACATGCCAACAGGAATGTGCTTTGTTTTGACTGAAAGCTCCTTTATTCAACTGTTAGGTTTGATTCCCCACCCCACTTGCCTATGGCAATTCGAGAGCAGATCAGGAATGCTTTGCCAGTTGACATTGTCATCCTTTCTAATCTGTTAGCTATTTTTCTCAATCTTCCTTGTCTTCCCATCTCTCTGTTAATCATAGAGTGGTTGTTCAATGTTCAGCTTTCCTATCTCTTCTTTTGCAACACTTCTAATTTCCAAAGGTAAAGCACATCTACAGGTACACCACCACCCTACCTATCTAAATCTTTCTCTTTAGGGAAGACATATTATATGTCCTGTTTTTCCCCCCTCTAAAACTGCATTCCACCTGCTCTCTCATCTCTGGACCCCAGGGATTGTTCCTCAATACAGCTTAAATGAATGCTATTTCCCCAATGATTACCTTCTCCTTTGATGCCATTTCTCTTTGACAGGCTTTCACTGCACTGCTCCTCTGAAAAATAAATCCAACTATTTTCTCCGAGGATGTGTGGCTGCCTTTTCTGAGAACCATATTCACTCTGGGATGCATGTATTAAGTATTATTAACCAAAAGCTTTTATTTGCAAAGCAGTTCCTGTTGGACTGTCCCTGAAAACAAACCCTATTGTTTCCAAAAATAAGTATGTTTGTATGCTTTTATTGTCATCCCATTGGGAAGTGTTAGGCAGACTTCATTTCAACATTTATCTTATCTTGTATCAAGAAGAAGCAAAAACAAAAAACAAAAAACAACAACCACTAAGCAAGATCCATACCAAATTCTTTCGCAATCCCATTTATTTATGAAATCTACAGTCATAGACCAAAAAAGGCAGCAACAGGAATTAGATAAAGCAAGAATAACAGTTTTCAAACAGATGCAAAAAGGAAAAGGAAGAAAAATGAAAAGATATCTTGATTGATTATTAATTGAAATTATAAGCCTCCCAACTCCATCACCAATCTGGAAGGCATACAATATGAGGAACACAGTACAAAAGAATAAAAAAACCACCCTGGAAAAAATACCAAAAGAGATTAGTATAGATGGGAATGAAAAGCTGTAAAATGTTTGGGAAGAATAGTTGTTGATAAATGCATTGTTCAATCTTCTGCCTACTTTATTACCTGTCATGTGTCTTGATAAGATTCACACAATTTGAATCTGATTTTTATTTTCAGTTTTGTATGCTATTGTGTGCTATTTACAGTGTCATAAAAATTCTCTTTATATGTATTTTGATCCAGTTATATGCCAGTGAATTATGCCACATTTAACTAGCTAGCTTGCTTATTAGAATATTGTGGATACTTTGTCAAATCCTTTAAATGTCTTAAATTTAACAGCATTCCCATAATATATTAAGGAAGATGCCATTTTTTTAAAAAATAGACAAGGATAGACTAGAAGATTTGTTGTAGCACAAGTATTTATCACCTTTGGCAACTTTAAGAGTTGTGTACTTCAACTTCCCAGTGGGTGTTGAAGTCCACATGTCTTAAAGTTTGCAAAGCTGAGAAACACTGTTATAGCCTATACAACAATTTCTGGGAAATGTTTTTGGATCCTTCCTTCAATAATGTGGAGAACGATTCATTTGGCCCACCTGATTTAAACTTATTCTGTTTGTATGGAATTGAACACTGAAATCTCATAAATACACAAAGAGGCACCATAACATCACCAAAACTTTGGCTTTTAATAATTAATAATGATGCCATAAAAAAAAAAAACTCTTTGCAACCTTCTTTTAGCATTGCACTGAGAATAAGAGTAAGATTATATTCTCTTTTGTTGTACAAAATTATCAGTTTAGGAAAATTATATGTCTGAACGTTAATTAAACTAAAAAAGACAAATACACATTTGTCAATGTCTAACTTGTTTTACCCTCCCCTTATCTCACCCTTCCCTTTTCAAAACACTGAAATTGATATTGAAATGGGTCAAAGAGAAAGCTCTTTGTTGAAGAGCCAAGCAAGAATTCACACAATCCTTACAGAACTTTCCAATGGTTCTTTAGTGTAGAAAATCTTGAGGCTTATATCCTAATCTGTATGATACTTTAAATCGAATGCTTATGGCACCACCCAAAATAGACTTTAAAAGCTGAAAGTCTTTCTGGAGTTCTTTGTCTATGTCTGAGAAACACAATTTCTATTTTTTAGATAAACGGAAATACAGGACCCTAGAGAAAGTTGTTGTTTTTTCTTTATATCTGAGATATAACTACATAAATAAGCAAGGAATGAAGTAAACAGATAGCTGGCTATCAAGATAAGCAGTGTGTTTTTGAGAGAGCAAAGGAGGGAGAGGGAGAAGGAGAGAAAGGCTGAGCCATACATTGAGAATGTATAAATGAGCCTGCATCTCCAAAATATCCATGCTTTTTCTTTCCCCAATGTATGGATAAATTTGAAAGTCATCTAGAATTCTGCCTCATGGCTCTCATAAATCTGGACTGAACAACTACAACCAAGGCACTTTCTATAAGCAAACATTTGACAGTTATTCAGAAGCCAAATATTCAGACAAACTACTCCTAAAACTAAAATTTTATAGAATCTCTGGACACCTGCATAACTGGATAGAAGCATTCCTGTCAAACAGACAACAAATGGTCAAAACTGGGAGCATCCTCTCAAATTCTGTACCTGTTATGGTCTGTGACAAAGCTATCAATGCCAATTGTCACAGCATGTTATTTTATAGGGATATTGATTATTATAAAGGATACTGAACAAACATTATTCATACTGTACAATGTGGGGGGAAACTCGATTGCAGGAAATACGACTTCAGCAACAGAGTGGTCAATGTCTGGGATACTCTACCTGACTCTGTGGTTTCTTCCCCAAACCCCAAAAACTTTAACCTTTAACTGTCTACTATTGACTTCACCCCCTACCTAAGAGGCCTGTAGGGGACGTGCATAAGCTCACCATCATCCCTGCCGTCCCTGTCCTATTGTTTCTTTTATTTTTCTTATATGTATCCATTTCATGTATTCATAACTATGTTTATACTTATACCTATTATCTTGTAAGCAATTGACAAATCAAATAAATAAATAAAGAGCAGTCAGGGTTGATCTCCTCTAGGACTGACCGGTTTGATTGCCTTGCAGTCCAAGGGAGTCGCAGGAGTCTTCTCCAGCACCATAGTACAAAGGCCTCAATTCTTTATAGACATATAAATATTCTTCATAGATTCTTGAACCTCTATGTTTCAAGAGTTATAGGCATAACCTTTTAAGGGTTCAAAGGGTAGAGAATCTTAGATTCATCCTTTTTATCTGCCTTCATTGTATATCAATAGATTCTATCTCCCTTCCACTCTTGTCTGTTGTAGTCAATAGCCAGTAAGCAGGAGCATGTGCAGAAATCTCAGATACATACATACGTCACTCTTACATTAACTTTTCAGTGAATATTTCTATGAATAATAACTATCTTCCTATCATTTCAATATTAAACTACAATTCTTCTGTAGGTCTCTCAATCTATAAATTTTGGGGCCACTATTCACATTGCAAGATCCTCAACTAAAAGACACAATTTGTGATGAATGAATAAATAAATAATATAGAATAACAATAACCATAAACAATAACCCAGCTTCCTAAAACCCATTTCCCCAAAGGGTTGCTGATGATGCTGTATGGTGCTCTGTTCTATTAATTTAACAGAAGACATGATTTTCCATGATTCTTTTTAGAGAACATAGAATGTAGAATAACAGAGTTGGAAGGGACCTTGGAGGTCATCTAATCCAATGTCCTGCTTGAGTAGGAGAATCTATGCCACTTCAGACAAGTGGCTGTCCAGACTCTTCTTGAAAGCCTTCAGTGTTGGAGCCCCACAACTTCTGAAGGCAGGTTGTTCCACTGGCTGATTGTTCTCACTCTTAGGAAATTTCTCCTTAATTCTAAATTGCTTATCTCCTTGATTAGCTTCCATCCATTGTTTCTTATCTTGCTTTCTAGTGCTATGGAAAGTAGTTTATGATCCCTCATCTCTATGGCAGTCTCTCAAATATTGGAACACTGCTATTATATTACCCCTAGTCCTTTTCACTAGACTAGAACTCCTGCAATTGTTCTCCATATGTTTTAGCCTTCAGCCCCCTAATCATCCTTGTTGCGCTTCTTTGCATTTTTTTTCCAGAGCCTCAACATCTTTTTTACATCACGGCGACCAAAACTGGATACAGTCTACTAAGTGTGGTCTTACCAAGTTATTATAAAGTGGTATTGATATTTCACATGATCTTGATTCTGTTGATGCAGCCTAGGATTGCATTGGCTTTTTTGGCTGCTTCTGCATAGCCTATGGTGAATATGATGGTGTTGCGTATTTTCCTCTTCAGAGTTATTTTTAAGATAATCCGTATAATTGCAGCTAATGAACAGACAGAACTAATTTTATCAACTTGTCATATGACTAGAAGCATGGCTTATGCACTTCCATTGCAGGTGCATTTTTGTTAATCCATTGCATCTAGAAAGCTGATTAAAAAAGCAACAGTTGATGGAAAAGCAGCAACAAATGAATTTTGAACCATTTGCTCTTGTTTTATTAAGGCTGAATTTAGGCTATTGGGAGGTTTTGCAGGTGTCATCTCAGGTTTGTATATCTTATATGGTTGCTTTCAGTCATATAATATATAGTTTGTGCTGCTTTTTATTTATGGAACACTTGGTGATATTTCATGCACTACCTTGTACCTAGCTATGATAGCTTGAAAAATATTTCATTGATTTTTTTTACTGAATTGTCTTTTCTATCCCCTTTTGGTGATCTTACAAGAGAGTCCATACCACCTTCAATCAAACAATGACAACAGTGTTATTAATGTCCCAAAGAAATAAAGCTAGTAAGGGGAATCAAAGGTAAGCAAAATAGGATGTTTTTTCTATTCCTTTGATCATCTCCAGGTTCTGAGAAATAAACAGCATTTCAGAAAAAAATGTTTTTTTTCCTTTACATTTTTAAATAACAATATGTCAAAAAATAAAATCCAAGGAAAATAATACTGAGGTTTCAATTGGATGTGTAGAAAATGTGTAGAAACTTTTAGCCTCAAAGCTTTGCTTTAGATCACAGGTGTCAAATTCGAATCGCTTCATGATGTTTTTTGCCTTTGCAGAACCAGAGTAGGCTTGGTCTGTGCATGACACATCCGGCCCAAGGGCCACCAGTTTGACAGGCTTGCTTTGGATGTTGTAGCTTAGACTTTATATCTACATAGTAACAACAGATCAGGATTTCCTTCTAAGAGAGAGAATTATGATTGAAGACAACCTGAAGCTGGACACACTGGCCTCTGAAGCCAAAATGATGTCAAAATGATGTTGTCGTGCAAATCACACAAACATGTACTTTCGTGTCATTTATACAATGAGTCATGAATCATGCAGTGTCATTTGCTCTTCCATTGACTTCCATCACTTGATGTTCTTCTACTGCTGAGCTCATTAATATTTCAGCTTTATGAGAATACTTTGGTCAATACCCTGAAGTGAAATATATCTCCTTATTTTTCATGAAAAGTTCAGCATATAGCAGATATTTTTTCATATGAAGACTCCAACACTACTGGCTGGAGATTATGGGATCTGAAATTGTAATATTTCTGAAGGTCATGAAGTTGGGGAAAGCTAATACATATCATTCAGAAAATATTTAGGCAGATGGATCATTGGTGAGATTTAATATAAGGCAGTTTGCTATGTCCTTCCAATATTTCATGCTGCCCTCATAACAAACTTTATCAGACTAATCCTTATTATTTTTTCACTGAAGCAATATTTTCTTTTTGGTTTAAGTTTGTTGCTGACTTACAGCAGCCTACCTGTGACAAGATGGAAGGTCAAAATGGTTCACTGGTGTATCAAAACATAGCTTGTATGAAGTCCTTTCGTGTTAAGAAAGATTCTTGGGAATTATTGTGGCATTAAAAAGAGGACATTTACATTTAAATTAACCCAATATAACAACAAAGAAACTGGTGGTGTCAATAAAATTACCATTGTTTTTCTATCAGAATTCCCGGATGCAAGGATAAGTTTGGCCTTCCTATCTTAATGTCCTATAGCAATTTGCTCTGTGCATAGATATTTATTTCTCAATGCTTTTATGAAGTTTCATTCATGTAATTTAAAAATTATAGCAAAGCACAGGAAGCCAGTAAGGCAGAGGCTAGAAGAAGGGAGGGTAGAAAGGTTTGTTGGGAGAAGAAAGAAAGGGAAAAGGTGAAGAAAAGCTACAAAGTTTTGAAATTAAATGGGAAAAAAGGAATCTTTTTTAGGGATAAAGGATAAAATATAATTTCTTCAAAGAGATTTTGCAAGGTACATAAGATGATATTGTAGTATTGTATTAGAAATAGAAAACTTAAATGGCTTAAGAGTTGATAAGAGATTAAAATGTTGAAATGTTTAATAATGATTGGTTTTAAAATTTAATAATATGAGGGAGGTTTAGTATTGAGTATTAATTAAAGAGTTTAATAAGATTATGGTATTGATGTTATTATAAAATTTTTATTATAGTATTTGTTTTAATATTTAGATTTATTGTTTAACTATGTATTTAATTATTTTGGATGTATTATTCAGATAGAATGTACCAAGCAAAATCGGATTGGGTATTGGGTGTTATTTTAAAGATTAACTTGATTAATTTAGTGGGGAGATAGAAAGGCATCATACTCTGATTAGTGATTTCAGGAGAAATTTCTTTTTTTTATAAGGAATGAGACAAAGGTACAATAAAGAATGGACAAAAGATACAAATATAATGACTCAAATTAAGATGATTAATTAAGATAGAATTAAGAAGAGTGAAATATGTGGAGAAGTTAATATAGAAGACTTAGAATGGTAAATAAAATAAGTAATGATATGTAAGATGAGCATGAATACAGTTGAAGTCCATGAAGAGAGATACCTGGGTCCAAGTTACTTTCCAAAAGATTTTTTTTTTGTTTTGTGTGTTGTGTGGTATATGTTTTTTTTTTTTTCTGGGAGAATTAATAAAACCTTGTAGAAATATAGAATGAGAATAATGGTAACTAAGTCAGAAAGAAATAGATGAAATAATAATAATAAAATTGAATAAGAGTAAAGAGAAATAAAGAGAAATTGGATAAGAGGTTTTGTATGTTTATATGGAAATGGTTTAAAACAGAATTATAGTTTATCTGACTTGTTAAGTTTATAATGGAAAAAGGTTTAAATATGTAATGGATAATGATGACTTGTGTGTTTTGAAAATTAATAAAACTTGTTTAAAAAAAAATTATAGCAAAGCATATCATACTGTATAACTGATTTGAAAAATCATCAAAATGATCAATTATATCAATTCGAAACATTAATAATATCGGTAATAATAAATATTATCACTATAATGCATGACCCTTAACCACATCACAATACAGATTATTGTTGGGACTGAAGAGGATTGTGTGTGCCCCATACTTGGATCTGAACCTTGAAGATAAGGACCCAAACAATCTGCTTCTTCTACTACATTCTTTAGTTAGTCTTCAACCATTATTTGAACTACCTTCACCCAAAAGGAAGGTTGACCAGTAGACACCATTTGCCTAATTCTTCCAGCTCAAGGGAGTTCCTATAAAAGAGACAGTGAAGCAACATTTTTTTTTGAAGGATACCAGAATTGCCCTCTCCTATTATGCAACATTTGCAAACTATTCCTCTAAGAACTTTAGTTTTGTTGTATTTATTTCAAAATGTAGAAAATATTGAAATTACACAAATCTCTCTCTCTCTCTCTCTCTCTCTCTCTCTCTCTCTCTCTCTCTCTCCTCTCTCTCTCCATCTCTATCATCTCTATCTCTACCTATGCCTCCTTCTCTGATCTATTGTTATTTGCTTTGTGACAGTTAATCCCTGGGGATAATCTGGAAGAATCAACTCTTGCAGCTTGAATTTGCCATGTCCTTGTTGTCTTAAAAATGTGAATACTCAGCTTCTTTATTAGTCGTACTGGTTACTAAAATGCTTCTGGACTCAATTAGCTGGTTTTGGTAGTTAAAGTTCTTCATAAACCTAGAACCAATTGTTTGTTCTAATAAATGGGGAACAAACTGACCCGATAAAAATAGAAAAAGGGGTTAGACAGGGTTGCCCTCTCTCTCCTCTGCTTTTCATATTCGCCCTAGAATCTCTTTTGACGTATATTAGGCAAAATTCGAGAATTAGAGGACTGAGGATTAAATCAGAAGAGTACAAAGTACAAGCCTTCGCTGATGATTTGGTTTTTTTTTTCTGGAGGAGCCTATAGAAAAAGGACATAACTTATTAGAAGAACTAGAACGATTTGGAGAAGTCGCAGGATTTAAAATTAATAGGGGAAAAATGAAATTAATGTCTAAAAATTTAACAGGAGACCAGAATAAAGAACTAGAGACAATAATGGGAATACAGGTGACAAAAAAAAATTAAATACTTAGGAATTTGGCTTACTCCACAAAGCAAATCATTAAAAGAAAACAACTATGACAAACTTCTCCAACAATCCAAGAAAGATTTAGATTCCTGGAGTACATTACAACTTTCCTTATTGGGCAGGATTGCTCTGATTAAGATGAATATTCTGCCAAAATTTCTATATCTATTCCAGACAATTCTAATCAAATTAAATAAAAAAAAATTATGGAATTAAACAAGATAACACTGAAATTTATTTGGCAGGGGAAAAAAGCTAGGATTAATGTAAAAGCCCTACAAGATTTGAAAAGCAGAGGAGGGTTAGGCCTGCCAAACTGGGAAGTATATTATAAGGCAGCCACCCTACTATGGATAAAGGAATGGGTGAATTTAACTAATAAAAGAACACTAATATTAGAAGGCCACGATATGCAGAAAGGATGGCATGCCTTTCTGTGGGAAACTGGGAAACCCAGGCAATCATATTTTCATAGGCATCTTATCAGGGACTCTCTATTAACCAATTGGAAAAAAGTACGTAAAAAACTTTATCTAAAAATACCGATTTGGCTATCTCCAATGGAAGCGATAGTACACCCTAATAATTTGGATATAACTAAAATGATTAAGTACGAAAATTTATTAGACCCACAAGGAAAACTGAAAACCCGACAAGAATTACAAGAGCGAGGATTTAAAATTGATCAGTGGGTGTACCTTCAAATTCATAGTAGATATAAACAAGATATTAAGGAATTTGGAATCTACAATAAATTACAGACTTTAGACAAAATTCTATTAGGACCGAGCAAAAAAAATATATCTAAATTTTACAAACATTTATTAGAAACTGAATTAGAACAAGAAATTGTCAAAGGAAATATGATTGCGTGGAGCAGAAACGTGGGACGGAGCATTACTCTAGCAGAATGGGAAAGGATCTGGAACAGGAACATTAAGATCACGAAATCAGCAGCTTATAAAGAAAACGCATATAAAATGTTTTATAGATGGCACCTGCCCCCTTCGAGATTGGCGAAGATGCACCCCAACACGAGCCCCAATTGTTGGAAATGCCAAAGCATAGAAGGTACCTTCTTCCATTTGTGGTGGTCGTGCAAGGAAACTCAGAAGTACTGGCAAAAAATTAGGCGCTGGCTAGAGGAAATAACCAAGGAACAAATAGAGTACAAACCAGAGTCCTTCCTTCTAGGAATTTTCGATAAACAAATACCCAAAAAATTGAAGTATATTGTAATTCATATCTTAACCGCAGCCAGACTGGCATTTGCCCAGTGCTGGAAATTACCTTCCATTCCCACTGAACATATGGTTATTCAGAAAATTTTACAAAGCGCTGAAATGGACAAACTAACCCAAGCACTAAAAAATAAAGAATCCTCATCCTATTACAACAATTGGAATCCTTTGTATAATTGGCTAAACCAAAGATAGATCACCTCTAGGAAAATTATGGCCGAGGGCCTCCGAAGCAGAGATAAAGAAAAGCACCGCAGATGATACTTTTGAAGAAGAAAGGATCTTACAGACAGTCACAAAATATGGGTTTTTTTTAACTGTTTTCCCTACTCTATCCTTCCCCTCCCTTACTCTTCCCTTTCCCCTCTCTTAGGCTTTCCTCTCTCTCCCTCTTGGCCTATGCTAAGGCCTGTTTGTCTTTTTGTTGTACATAACTTGTAGTTGTGTTGTTCTTTTAAAGGTAAAACTAATAAAGTATTTTTCCAAAAAAAAAAAAAATGTGAATACTCAGCTTCTTTATTAGTCGTACTGGTTACTAAAATGCTTCTGGACTCAATTAGCTGGTTTTGGTAGTTAAAGTTCTTCATAAACCTAGAACCAATTGTTTTGGAGACCTTTTTTCCTTATATCATTCCCCATGCCTGCTGTTTATCCTGGCTTTATGTTCAAACTTTAAGAATTGCATACAACAGAGCAAGAAAAATAAATGTATAATAAAGGGTTTGACAATGTGTAGGAAGTAAGACATGAATGTGTGTTTCATGTATTTATAGATAAATGTGTGAGGAATGCTTAAGCCATGATCAGGTGTGTTGATTGTGAAACTAATAGATATTTTGTCTGCAGCTGATGTCATTGTGATGGCTGAGAAATAAAATGATTTGTAATCAATGTAAGATAAATCATTTTCCACTGGTGTGTTTTCATAATTCTCTATGGATTTTTTTGTATTTTTCTTTATTCATATTCAAAATATAAAATCTGTTTGATACTTTTCCATACAATGTAAATATAAAGGTTATCTTCTTGTTGACAATAAATCAGTCATTATTCTCACTGCATGATTGGTTTTTATAGCCCTCAGAGTTGTTAAGTAGACTGTAATATTTTTGTGGCTGAGGAGATTGTTATTTTTTATTTTTTATATATATTTCCTCCTTCTTCAAATGTTATACAATAGCTTTTTTCCTATATGACTGGGAAAATTCAAATAGCAACAGGTAAAAGAAGTAAAGAAGAATATTTATAGCTCAGGGTCGAAATGAAAAAATCTTGATGCTCTCTGACCTTGATTTGTTTCCTTGCAAGCATCTCATCACCCAAACTAGGTAACATCATCAGTGATAATGTTACCTAGTTGGGTAATGAAATGTGTGCAAGGAAACAACTAAGCTCAGAGAACATCAATATTAGCAATATTAAAATGCTATCTGCTTATTTTTTCATGACTTCTGAAAGTTCTTCAAGATTATATACTTGACCTTGTTCTTATGGACATACAAATGCCACCTCTCTGTGACAGTAATAAAGATTTGATTTGAGTGTTCTGTTGTACGATAGATGATCATATGAAAAAACAAAAACAAATTTAAATTGTAATTCTAATTTAAAAATATGAACTTTTGATAATTCTCAATGGTATACATTAAGTATATGCTGAGGTTTTCTGATCTAATTTGTAATGGTCCATGTATGTTTGTGTTTTGGGCTGGTAACTAAGTCTCTGCAGTTTTCTTGACATAATATTGGAATTGGTTTGCCATTGCCTGCTTCATAGGACTGAAAGAGAGAGACTGGCTCAAGGTCACCCAGCCAGCATTGTGCCTAAAGCTGGACTAGAACTTATGGTCTCCTAGTTGATAGTCCAGTACCTTAACCACCACACGAAGAAAGCTTTTAAATCTAACCTGAATGTATAACTTTGCAAATAAATCAATCCAGTCTGAGCATCTCCAACATTTGATGTGATTTGATGTGAGAACAACAAAAATGAAGTTTCATTCTCTTGTATGCCACATTCTTATTTTCGGACTGTTTTTCTTTTTCTTTATAAAAGCTTTTCAGAGAAGATGATTCAAGAAGATCACTGTCTTATTCACATACAGCTGAGGAGGTGTCTGGCAACTTGCTTTTGATCCAGGACAGAAAATCTGGAATGCGACCAAGAGCAAAGATGACTGACCCAGATTGGATCCGGCAAAGATATTTGTTCACAAAGAGTGGTAGAACTTTTAATTTCAAGGGAGAGAAAAAGAATAAATGAGCCTCATGAATGGAGGGAAGGCAGTGGAAGCACCAGATATAAATACATCTTATTGAAATTGTGTCAGATGTTGAAATCAATATGTGCTATAACTCTTGCCTTGTTTTCCTTGGCTCTTGATCTGCTGCCTGATTTTCATCTAATGATTAAAAAAAAATCTGGATCGTCTGGAGGTCACCAAGTTTGATTGCTGGCTGTTAAATGATATTTAATTCCAACCATGCCATGCAAGAGCAAAACCACAATAGGTGCAAGCTATTTATCTATTTATGATTTATTTGTTTGTTTAAGCAAAATGGGATGAAATTTTCAGGCAGACTGAAATAGACGGGGTGTGCCAAATTGAAATGGATATCCTGGGCTTTGGATACTGTTTCAATTTGTGTTTTAATAGTCAGATATATTTATTGTGTGGAGACAAAAAGAGAGGAAATTGAGCATGGGTTTACTCATATGAGCACACAACAGATATAAACCTAACTTTAACCCACTCCAAACTTGATTGCAGGAAGTAGGATTTCAGTAACAGAGTGGTCAATGTCTGGAACTCACTACCTGATTCTGTTGTCACCTGCTCAAACCCGCACTCCTTTACCCTCAAACTAACCTCTATTGACCTCACCCCATTCCTAAGAGGTCTGTAAGGGGCGTGCATAAGTGCACAATCATGCCTACTGTTCCTGTCCTACTGTCCCCAATTATAAGTTCCTATTTCTTATATTTAAACTTATGTTTATTCTTATTTCTATTATATTGTAAGCTTTTGATGAAATAAATAAAAATAAATAAAATATGAGTAGCAATAGCACTAGCACTTAGACTTAAATACTGCTTCACAGTGCTTGACAGTCCTTTCTAAGCAGTTTACAGAGTGAGCATATTGTCCCCAACAGTCTGGGTCCTCATTTTACCAACTTTGGAAGGGTGGAAGGCTGAGTCAATCTTGAACTGGTGAGAACTGAACTGCCAAATTGCAGGCAGCCGGCAATCAGCAGAAGTAGCATGCAGTACTGTATTCTAACCACTGCGCCACTGCAGCAGGTAACTTGAAAGTACCTCATCCCCAAAAGAGAAAAAAAAAATATTAGTCAAGTACAGTAATGCAGTAAGTGTTTTTTTTTTTTTTTAAAAAGTTTTATTGTTTTTTAACACAAACATAGACAACAAAACATAAAAACATCAAGCCATCTTCCATATAGTGTGTCGGTTGGTTTACAAATTGTTTTGTGCATCCACTTCGTAGTCTTCAATTACAATTACATTGTATATATTCTCATATTGTCAATCAAATATTCCTAAATACATTAATATCATTATTAATCAATCATTTGACTATACTATTATTCATTCATGTTTTACAAGCTAATCCATATTTTATTTAATTTGTTTTGTGACAGTTCATATTATCATCTCAGATCTATCCTACAATCATTTTGTAGATATAATTTTAAAAAATGCATTTTTATATATTCATTATGTTCTAAAAATCTACATATTTCATTACCATGTTTTATTATCTAACCATTGATAGAATAGACCCCAAATTTTATAAAATTGTTTATCCTCTTGTTCTCTGATTTCAAATGTCAATCTACTCATTTCGGCACATTCCAATATTTTCTTAATCATTTCCTCCTGTGATGGTATTTTCTCATTTTTCCAGTTTTTGGCAAATACAATCCTAGCTGCTGTTAATACATTTACAATCAGGTATTTCAATTCTTTACTATATATTTCAGGTAAAACTCCCAATAAAAATATCTCTGGTTTCAAGTCTATATGCTTTTTTATCATTTTTTCCAGCCAAGTGTGGATTTTAGTCCAGTATTTTTTAGCATTCGCACAAGTCCACCACATATGGTAATATGAGCCAGGTGTCTGATGACATTTCCAACATTTTTCGGATTTATTCTTGAACATTCTTGCTATTCTTGTCAGGGGAAAATGCCACCTGTAAAACATCTTATACAAATTTTCTTTATATGCTGTTGACAATGTAATTTGATAATTTTGAGACCACAATTTTTGCCATTTCTCTAAATCAATCCCATATCCGAAATTCTTCCCCCCAAGCAATCATTGTTTCTTTAACTTGTTCTTCTTCTAGCTTAATTTCTAATCCATACAACTTTTTAATCACCTTTTCATCAGTACCTGTCAAAATCTTATCTAAATCAGTCAATTTATCATGGAAACTTTCTGTTTTAGAATCTTTATCATACCTTGAATGTAGTTGCGCATATGAAAACCAATTCATCTTTATACCTTGTTCTAATTTTTGCATAGATTTAAGTTCACCCTTTTCATTCAATATTTCATCATATCTAACTGTTTGTTCCTTTTTGTATATTATAGGATAGGAAAAAGCTGCAATAGTCGATAGCCAGACTGGAATTTTCAAATAACATTGCCTTTTAGTCTTCTCCCAGTTTAACCACAGAGACTCCCGTATATAATGTGAGTAATGCAGTAAATGTTTTGATGTTATATTTTCCATAGGGTATGGAAAAAATGATTCTTAAAAGAATGTCTGTGGAGATTCTCAGTTGCCCAGGACATAGTTGTCTCAAATGTGCTTTGAGTTGTTTTCTCCTTGAGGAAGATGAATAAGTTTTGCTTCTCATCCAAGAAGTTTCATCAGTTCTGGCAGAAGTAACTTTTGAGCATTCTACATCTAATCACCAGGTCAGTTACTAACACTTCTCACAGAACTGCTTTGAATGAGAGATTGAGTAACAGTGCAGTTAAGGCACTCAACATCCTTGCATTTTTTTTTATCATACTTAACCAATATAATGATTGGATCAGTCATTAATGGTGTAATTGCAAGTATTGTTCAGATTTGCTCATCGGCTTCTCAGTCAACATTCCCTTTTTCTCTATATCCATGCTGCTACGGCATTTTATGAAGTGGTTCAGTGGCTCAGTAGCTTAAAAGATGCCAAAGAAAATCTACACTCGAACACTTCAAATCCTATGACCGCATGATGGAGTGACCTCCTGTCATTTGCCTCCATTCCTGCAACCTAGCAGTTTGAAAGCAAGTAAATGAAATTAAATAAATAAGGGCCACTTTGCTGGGAAAGTGTTTTGCCATAGGCTTTTTGTGCTGTGCATTGATGCATATTTTGGATTAAAAACGCAGCTACAAAAGAGCAATGTATGCATCCTGTTCAGTATGCCTCCATTTCAATGAGGAAAGGGATAAAAAAGAAAAGAGATAGAATTAAAAAACTATATCTCAGTGAATGCGAGGTTATTGCTAACTTTGAAAAATGTGTCTGAATTATTTTATTCAAATTAATGTCCACTTTAAATGGAAAAGAAAAACAGTCATTTCTAAAAAAAATAGTTTATTAATGAGTTTTCTCAAAATTTATGCTCAACCATTTCCAGAAAGATCCTCCAGGTAGAATAGCAATAGAAAAATAGCCAGATACTAGGATGCTGCTATTCCTAAAAAGATCAGAAGAGCAATATTCAATCAATCAACTTGCAAACCTATGTTGTCTATCCTAACTGTTAGGGATAACATTGTTTACCCTAACTGGTTTGGGTAAAAATAATAAATATGGTATCATGGTTTGTTAGTTAAAGTGTGTGTAACTTTAACTGCAAGAATGTAATTAAGGGTGTGGTTGTAAAAGCACTATATAAGAAGCGAGGCAATTGCAGTTCTCTCTCTCTGGCTTACTGATCCCTAATTACTGGATGGATTGATGACTGCATTCTTGCTGGAACGGGGAGAGAAAAAGGAGTGTTGATTTTTCTCAACGGAGAGAAGATAAAGATTGGACTGATTTATTGTAAGTGAACTGACATTGGCTATTCGACACGGACTTTGCAAATAGAGTATCCCCGACAAGACTTGACTGAAATTGATATATGACTAATGGACCGTTTATTTGACTATGCTATAATTCTTAAATGGAATAAAATATATTTTTGATAGCACAAGCGTATCTGTATTTTTACTGCGTGTTAACTAGAAAACTTATCTCACACATTTACCTGTTTTCCTATCTGACTTCGCTGCACGTTCTGTTTAGTTTGTTTTCCTTAACACCCGTTGGGGAATCCAGGCTTAACACTAACCATTGGAAACTTATTTCACAATTCTTTAATGGTAATTTCCTTTTGCTTTTCCAATAGATGCTATGCCATAAAAGAAGGTTAGTTAGTCACAAGAGAGGCTCTTCATTTGAAAATATATTTAGACAATATAATCATGAAAATAAGTAATTAGAGAAGATTCATTCCTAAGTCGCAAGTTGTGCAATGATTTACCAATTACATTTTCCTTGAATTTTTTTTTTCTTAATGATCTGCAGCATAACATTTATTCTTGACTAGCTTTTAATGAGCCCCATAACTGATGACTGGACATTACTATTTTTTTCCCTCTTTGAATAGCAAATATTTCAGAGTTCTTTTCCCTAAAGAGATTTATATCTTGAAGACTGGACTAGTTAATACTTTTACTTCCTCCAAATTTTCAGAGAAAATTAAATTATTATTAAAATCTTCAAGACATCTGAAAGTTTTAGGTGCATTTGTGTTAATAATGACTTCTTCTTTTAGTGTGCACAACAGAAATATGTGTCTCTGGGTATAAATGTTAAGAATTCTCATGCCACTGATTCCCCTTTCCTGTTTTTAAATAGTTTGATATACTTTAGATTCTTTAATAAGTGAGATTATGGCTTCCAATTTTGGATAACTTGTATTCAGGGGTGGGATTCAAATTTGTTAACAACTGGCTCTGTGGTCATGGCTAGGTGGGTATGGCTAGGTGGGCATGACTATGTGTCTGCATGGGCATGGCTTCTTCTTCTTCTTCTTCTTCTTCTTCTTCTTCTTCTTCTTCTTCTTCTTCTTCTTCTTCTTCTTCTTCTTCTTCTTCTTCTTCCTCTTCCTCTTCCTCTTCCTCTTCTTCCTCTTCTTCTTCTTCTTCTTCTTCTTCTTCTTCTTCTTCTTCTTCTTCTTCTTCTTCTTCTTCTTCTTCTTCTTCTTCTTCTTCTTCTTCTTCTTCTCCTCCTCCTCCTCCTCCTCCTCCTCCTCCTCCTCCTCCTCCTCTTCCTCCTCCTCCTCCTTCTCCTTCTTCTTCTTCTCCTTCTTCTTCTTTTTGAAGCCCCCCCTGCACACACACCCTGGGCCCCAGGGAAACTTTATGGGGGTTGTTTTTTGCTGAATGGAGCATGGGGGGAGCATGCAGCACCACTCCCCATATGCCCCTTTTTGCCTCCTGGGCCTTAGGGAAGCCTGCTGGGCGAAACAGTAAGACAGCAAGGGGGATCCTGGAATAGTTGATCATCGGAACAGCTCATCATCTGGAGGGAAAGAAAAAAAAAAGAAATACCTTAAGGAGTGACTGGGTGGGGGACAATGCAGTCAGCAATGTTACACGTGTGTGATAAGGACTGACTGGGTGGGAAGGGAAGGGGCGGGGCCAGCCAGGGGCACAATTTGCCGGTTCTCCAAACTGCGTAGAATCATAACAACCAGTTCTATAGAACCGGTCCAAACTGGAGAGTCCCACCCCTGCCTGTATAAGCCACCTTAATCATCAACTGGAAAGAAAGACAAGATATAAATTTTGCTACAGAATTCTAAAAACAGAATAATTGGGAACATCTGCTGACAGTCCTAGTCTTCTCTTTGTTGCAAGAGGCAGGCAGGGGATTGACAAAATCAGAGTAACCTGAATTGTGTTAAGACAGGATGGCAGGGGAAGTAATCTTTCTTTACAGATAAACTTGCTTGTATATACACTGAATTGAATGCCAGTTGGGCAAAGTGAAGTGAGGTGAGCAAAACAACGCCTTATATTTAACTCGAGATTGTTTGAGCTACTGAAACCTGAGAAAGTAAATAGTATGACTTATCCCACTTATGGGGCTGTACCCATATCATTATTGAAAGACTGGGCAGAGCACATATGGATAACTCCAGGAGGTGATACATGTTCCTTTGAGGGATTCCATGATGCCCTCTGCTTGAAAGAGATACTAGTGGATCCTCTCTTGAAGAAACCATTTCTTTATCTGACTCCAGCTTTTCCTTTAAAGGAAGGTTATTGAGAAGATGGTAGGAATTTGGCTGCAAAGACTTCCAATGGAAATAGATTCTGGATTCTTTTCATTCATGATACAGGCCCAGTGATGAAACAGAAACAACATCGGTCACTGGACAACAGAGTGGGCAATGCCTGGAATACTCTACCTGACTCTGTGGTTTCTTCTACTAACCCCAAACACTTTAACCACAGACTGTCTACCATTGACCTCACCCCATTCTTAAGAGGTCTGTAAGGGGCATGCATAAGTGCACCAACGTGCCTACCGTCCCTGTCTTAATGTTTCCTTTTATTCGTATCTATTTCATGTATTAATAATCATGTTTATACTTATATATATTATCAAATGCATAAATAAATAAATAAATAAATAAATAAATAAATAAATAAATAAATAAATAAATAAATAAATAAATAAATAAATAAATAAATAAATAAATAAATAAATAAATAAATAAATAAATAAATATCTACTGAATGACCCTCAAAGATTCCTGGATGAATGGCCTGTATCCTCTGGGTCCTCTTGGAGCCCTTAGTTCCTAGAGCATTTTCAAGTTTTGCAAGTTTTATCAGCTCAGTGTAACAGATGCAGCCCTTCCTGGCCCAAGATGCCCTGGTTACAATGACTCATGCCGTCTATAAATTTATAGTTGGATTATAGATAGTCCTCAGTTGATGATGGTTATAAAGTGCAACATCACATGACACATCATTTAGCAACGACAACTTCAGCAGTCCCTGCTGCTGTTGCTAAGCAACAATTGCAGGTGATTAAGCAAAGATCTCTACACAATTTCTTGCTGGCTTCCAAGAAACAAAGTCAGTGAGGAAATCAGAAGAAGGTTACATGTCCCAGGCTGATGGGCAAGTGCCTGCTGCAGGATATGAGAAGATGCAGGAGGATGTGCAAGTGACACACAATTATCTATATCTATCATTATATATTTATCATTATCTATCTATCTATCTATCTATCTATCTATCTATCTATCTATCTATCTATCATCTGTCTTTTGTTGTTGATGATGATGGTGTTAAGGCTGTTGGTTGGTTTGTGTATTTGTGCTAATTTGCTCATTTACACTATCCAAAATTGCATAGATTGAGGTAGTATGTAAGTATGTATATATCATGGCAGAAATCCAATTCTGTTAGCTGTGCCCACTGCTATATAGTTTTCCCTTGTTTTACCTATCTTAACATCAGAGTAAAAGCCAAGCACTCACATCTACTACATCACATTTGTAAACTCTTATTATAATCAGACTAGGGAGGTTTATGAATGTCTGATATTGCCTTTTCTCTGAAATAGGCGAGATTCAGAGGTATGCATTCATGCTGCTCCAGAACCCAGGTGCCATTATGGTATTGCTCTACTGAACTACTTCTTAAGCAACAGTACTAAATTTAATCTGATACAATCTCCCTCAAGTAAAAAGTTCTATCTTCTTATGACTCCTGCTGATCTACATTAATTAGTTTTGGGCTTGGATTGTTAATTATTTCTTCTTGCTTTATAAATGCACAAAAATGAATGAGATAATTGTTGCAGTTAACTTGTTGTAAAAGGATAAGGTGTTACCAATAATTTAAAGTGTAACCAATGGAAAAATTCTTTTAAAATGCATAATGTGACTCCATAGACTTGAGTAGGGATGCACTGCATTTAAATCCTGTGAACTGATATTATATGAGTTAGAAGCCCAGCAGCTTTGGGCTTCCTTCAACCAATTTCATAGCTGTGGTACAACAGAGATATAATCACATTTCTTATTCTCTAGTTTCAGTTTCTAAATCCAGACAAGCCATAATGTTTGCTTTATGATAAAATTATTATGATTTTTCTCTCTGTTACACACAAAAACTTTTTTCTCCTGTAAAGGTATAATCTGAAAAAGAAAATTCAGATTCTCCCTCCCTCTTTCCAGTGACTATATTTGCGTTATTTCCAATTTCTTAAAGGGCCAAAATGAAACATTTGCCTGCTTGAGCCAAACAACAGTTGGTCTTCATTCTCAGTTCAAACTAACTGTACCATCAACACGGTGTTCCTTCATCATTGTTGGTGGAGAGTACTCTCACCATTCTTGTTGGTCAGGTTAACATTGTCAGGACAGATCAGCCTTCTTGCCAGATTATCTGCTAATGCTTTGAAACATTGCTTACCTGAAGTGGCCATCACAGTTCACCTAATGATGAAATACAGGTTAATTCTGGATCTCCACTTACCCACTATTGCCCACAATTCCTCTTCCAGTTTAGACTGACTTACCTTGTTCTTACTACTGGTGCGAGAATGCTTTGATTCTAGGACAGGGATGGATAACCTTCTGATTTCTAAAGGCCTCATTTGAAACTGGTAATGGGGAAGGAAGATTATACACAGTCTTTTCTTTTCATATTTCATCAGCAGTGGTTAGAGTGCAGTACTGCAGCCTACTTCTTCTGACTGTTGGCTGCCTGCAATTTGGCAGTTCAAATCTCATCAGGCTCAAGGTTGACTCAGCATTCCATCCTTCCAAGGCGGGTAAAATGAGAACCCAGATTGTTGGGGGCAATAAGATGACTCTGTAAACCTCTTAGAGAGGGCTCTAAAGCACTGTGAAGTGGTATATAAGTCTTTAGTGCTATTGCTATAGTATGAATGTGTTGCTGTTTTAGTTGTTCACATGCATTTATTGTTTTTGTCTTCTTGCTTTGACTAATTCCTGCTTTGGAGGGGGAAAGGAAAGGAAAGAGGATATTCATTGAGTGAATACGTTAATGAATAAAAAATACACAAGAGGGATAACATTAATAGGGTGATCTACAAAAAATCTTTCAGATTTAAATCAATTGTTTGACTATGTATCAAAACATTTTGTACCTTTCCAAAACCTTTAAAAAATATTTGGTTGTTGGACACTGTTCTATCTCGGAGGGTAGGCGCGATAACGGAGACGAGACATCGAATAGTGACTCCAACTCTTTATTAGTGACTTCAGGAAAACAGAGCGAAAAGAATAACAACAGCAGCTCCTTTTATAGAGCTGGCTGCTGTCAAAGCGTCCAATGGTTTAAGTTTGCCGCTCTTGGAGCGTCCAATCGCGGCAGCCCATTAACTAGCCAATCAGATCAGTCCCAAATGACCAATCGCGACTCGCTGTCAACGGACCAATCAAAAGTGTAGGATTACAAGCCTGCTTGAGGAACGGCTAGTCAGGTTTGCAGGCTTACGAGCCTGCTTAGTTCGGAACACCCCTCCCCTCTAGGTTCCGTCTCAGGGGTGGGGTGATGTATTCGCACAGGTAGGCAGGTCTTCGCACCTGTCTACCTGATTTGCGTTGTTCAACCTGCCTTAGCTCGGATGCTGGTTCTGGTGGGTTGTTTAACGGTCACCTGGCTTCTATGCTGGGTATCCTTGGAGGTGACTCAGGGATGCCTACAACGTTGTCCCTGTCCTCTGGGTCCTCCAAACTTGCTGACCCCGCTCGGCTGCTGCTGCCTGGAGAAACGACCGTCTGCCACGGGTCCTCGTCATCAGGTGAGTATGCTGGGCTTGGATGTACGAACTGCGGGCTAGCGTTCGTGGAGGGGATAGTTAGTAGCCTTGAACGCAGCTGGTCGATGTGGCGTTTCCACAATCTTCCATCTGTGGTTTCTAATCGGTAGGAACGGGGCCCCGTAATTTGTGTTATCTTGGCAGGGACCCACAATGGGTCACCTGTAAAATTCTTAGTGAACACGAGGTCTCCTACCTTGAATGTGCGATGTTTGCTGCTGGAACCCAGGGGCTTTTCTGGGGTGTAGGCAGGGTGTAGGCGGTCCAGGTGTGATCTAAGTTTTCTGCCCATCAGAAGTTCGGCTGGGCTTTTGTTTGTGGTGCTGTTCGGTGTAATATGTTGGAGAAGGAGCATTGTGGTGACTCTGTCGTGAACGTTTCCTTGGTCCATTTTGTGTAGGGTTGTTTTAGTAAACTGAACCATTCATTCAGCCCTGCCATTGGCTGCTGGGTGAGCAGGTGATGTCAAGGCGTGACGTATTCCCCGGTCAGCTAGGTATTGTTCAAACGCCAAGGCGGTAAACTGCGGGCCATTGTCGGAGACCAGGACATCTGGAAATCCGTGTGTTGCAAACAGTCTGTTTAGTTTTTTGATGACCGCTTCTGTGGTTGTGGTCTTCATCTTGTTCACCTCGAGCCAGTTCGAGTAGGTGTCTACTGTTATCAGAAAGGTATGGCCTTTTGTAGGTCCCACAAAATCGATGTGGATGCGGGACCATGGACCCCTGGGCGTTTCCCATTCCGTTGGGGGTGCTTTTGGTGGAGCTGCGCGTGTTTCTTGGCATTTACTACAGGTGGCAACCCAGGCTTCGATTTGTCTGTCCATGCCTGGCCACCATGCATAGCTCCTTGCCAGCGCTTTCATACTTACGATGCCCAGGTGTCCATCGCGCAGCACTTTCAGGACTCTGCGTTGAAGTTTTTCTGGAATGGCTACTCGGTCTCCCTATAACACGCACCCCTTTTGGGAGAATAGTTCTGTCTGTCTGTTTTTGAAGGGTTTAAACTTGTCGTTGGGTTCGATTTCTGGCCATCCCCTCTCCACCCAACTGAGGACTCGCGCCAGACAAGGGTCTTTCTTTGTTTCTAACACGATATCCTGCGCAGTTAGTGGAGGTGAGGGAAGCATCTCTATGTGTAGTGTGGAAAGTGTAGGAGCTGGGTCGTCTAGGAACTCAGGCAATGGCGAACAGTTTAAGGCGTCAGCATGGGGAATGGCTTTCCCCAGTCAATGTCTTAACTGGTAGTTGTACGCGGCTAAGAACTCCAACCAACGTGTCATTCTTGGTGATAGGATGTGGGGAGTTGGTTTATCCCCTGCTAAAATGCCAAGCAATGGCTTGTGGTCTGTGATTATAGAAAGGGATTGTCCATATACGTATTCGTGGAACCTTTTAATTGTGGATACAATAGCAAGGGCTTCTTTATCTAATTGACTATAGTTCCTTTCAGTTTTAGACAAAGTTCTTGAAAAGAATGTGATAGGCGCCTCTGTACCGTTTGGTAGAACGTGGCTCAGGATGGCTCCTACTCCAAAAGGTGAAGCATCACAAGTCACAGTCAAGGGTAGTGTCGTTATATTGGATTAATACTGCATCAGATGTGAGAAGGTCTTTGACTTGTTGGAAAGCTTGCTCCTCTTGACGTCCCCAAAACCAGGAAGCCTTCTTGTCGAGGAGCCTATGCAGGGGTTCAGCAACAGTCGCCTTCTGGGGTAGGAAGATGTTATAAAAGTTAATGAGGCCCAGGAAGGCTGGGAGGTCTGTCTTGTTTCTGGGTCTTGGAGCGTTTTTAATAGGTGCTAATTTCTTTTCGGTAGGGTGAATACCATGCTTGTCAAGAAGGTAGCCAAGAAATTCAACCCTCTCAGTGCATAATTGGCACTTGTCCTTCTTGACTTTGAGTCCTGCATCCTGGAACTTTTGTAGGGCGGTTCTTAGGTGTTTTTCTAATTGACTTCGTGTAGGGGCGGCTATCAATACATCATCGAAATAGGGTACGACTCCTTTTATGCCCTGTAGCATCCTTTCCATCAAACTTTGAAAAATGCCAGGTGCTACGCTTACTCCGAACTGGAGTCTATTACATTTGAACGCACCCCTATGCGTGACTATAGTCTGGGCTTCTGCGGTCTTTACGTCTACTGGCAGTTGCTGATACGCTTGGGCCAGGTCAAGCTTAGCGAATACCTTTCTGCCCCCGAGCGAGTGAAGAAGGTGTTGGACCACGGGTACTGGATAGGTGCTCTGTTGAAGCGCGTGATTCAGGGTGGCCTAGTAATCCCCACAAATTCTCAGGGACCCGTCAGGTTTTATGGGGGGTACTATTGGGGTCTCCCACCGGGCGTGGTCGATGGGTTCTGATACGCCCTGTGCTATTAATTTGTCCAATTGTTCGTCAATTTTCGGTTTGAGGGCAAAGGGAACTCGGCGTGGCTTTAGACGGATGGGTGCGATGTCAGGGCGGAGATTAAACGAAATGGGGGACCCCTTGTACTTGTCTAATTGCTCGGTGAAAACGTCTTGGAAATTCCGGATGAGGGCCGCCTCCCAGTCCTCACTTACAGTCTGGTTGATGCCTGCCAATTCGATTCCTAATGGCGCGAACCACTGTAATCCCAATAGACTGGGTCTGTCTCTGTCAATGACGGTGAGAGGTAGAGTTGTGGTGTGGTCTTTAAACGAGACCTGGACGTGACTGGAACCAGCAACCAGGATTCGATTGCCTTGGTAGTCTTTTAATATGAGTCTCTGGGTGCGGAGATCCTGGAGGCGGATGTCAGGGATCAGTTGCTTGAGAGTTTTCCAGGAGACCATTGATAGGGATGACCTGGAGTCGACTTCCATGATGCATGGCCTGTCTTCGATGGTGACCTTTACCCGGATTTTCTTTGCATCCACTGATGATGCATGGCCGATGATGACGGTCTGATGTGCCTCCTCTCGTCTGGTAGTGGTGGCAAGCATTCGGTTTCTATTGTACGGGCTCCACTGAGTGTTTGGGCGGTCCCGGCTTGATGGGTGGCTGCCCACTGTCTGCCGGAAGGTATTTTCGTTCCTCTTGGGGCTGGATACCCGTTTACTTCTGCAGACTTTGGCGATGTGGCCCCTTTTATCACAGGTACGACAGATGGCGTCTAGGAACCTGCAATCTGCTCGTGGGTGGTTTCCCCCGCATCCGGCGCATTGGTAGCTGGGTTTACGACCTCGCTGGTCTCGCTGGTCGCGCTCTGATCTGAGTCTATTGACTTCTTCCTCTTCACCTTCTGATGAGGACTCGATGTCTTCGTGGTGGCCTGTTGTTGTGTGTCTCTCTGTGGGTGTTGTGATGTCGCTGGCGAGTTGGCGGCTTGATCCATTCACTTGGCGCATTCGAGCTGCTGACTTCCTGGTTGCTTCTGCTGCAGTAGCATCCGCTATGGCATCTGCGAGGGCGATATCTCCCTTTCCCATAATCTTGCTTTGGATGGTGAGGTCTCTTAGACCCAGGACAATCCGATCTCTCATGGCTTCTTCCAGATTCGAGAAGCCACATAGTCCACCCAAATTTCTTAGGTCAGCTACAAAGTCCCCAATGCTCTCGCTTTCCTGTTGGTCCCTCTGGTAAAACTCGTGTCTTCTGATGAGGGTTGGAACCGCTGGGGCGTAATGAGCCCTGAGAATGGGAGCGAGGGTGTCCCAATCCATAGTTTTAACTTCAGCCGGTTTCGCTAGTGCCTTTGCCATTTTGAAAACGGCAGGTCCGCAATGCGTTAGGAACACCGCACATTTTTTTCCAGGTGTAGCATCCTTCAGATTATTGGTTTCCAGGAACATTTGGAACCTGTCCATATACGAGTCCCAATCTTCGTTAGCTGGATCGAACGGAGCGGGTGGTATTGCGCTGCTGGTCATTCTGCCGTCTTTGCGCGAAGTCAGCCACGTGCTCTGCCAATACTACGCGAGTGTTTCAGTCAGCTCTTATCATCTCCGCATCCCATCCTCGTCGCCAGTGTTCTATCTCGGAGGGTAGGCGCAATAACGGAGACGAGACATCGAATAGTGACTCCATCTCTTTATTAGTGACTTCAGGAAAACAGAGTGAAAAGAATAACAACAGCAGCTCCTTTTATAGAGCTGGCTGCTGTCAAAGCGTCCAATGGTTTAAGTTTGCCGCGCTTGGAGCATCCAGTCGCGGCAGCCCATTAACTAGCCAATCAGATCAGTCCCAAATGACCAATCGCGACTCACTGTCAACGGACCAATCAAAAGTGCAGGATTACGAGCCTGCTTGAGGAACGGCTAGTCAGGTTTGCAGGCTTACGAGCCTGCTTAGTTCGGAACAGACACGGTTGGGTAAATTTGGATATCAAAAAAGGATTGGAGTCATGCACTGTAAATACACACCACAAAATATGCAGCAACTCATACTGTTCCCTATCAGGTTAGCTGATGTTACTGATCTCAAAATGTAATTCAAACAATGTCACTCTAGGGCAAATCTGCTTTTGTGCTTCAGTTTAATTACTAACTTCACAGTATTTTAGTTTCCTATTGAATAGTGTTAGTGAATAAGTAAGCAACATGCAAATAAAATATTCACTGCAGGGCAAAGAGTAGGGGTCTCGTGTAAGTGTTCAGCCAAGATTTCAGATACAAAATACCCTGTTCTTTCCTTTTTAATACTATCTAAATTCCTTGTTACCAAAGGCAAAGGTTTCTTCACTCATTTCTGGTTCTGTCAGTTCATTACAGAAGGGAAAGCAAAGAGATAATGACCTCAAACTGTGCGAGCAAACAGCTTGTCATAAGGAAAGTCCTTCTGACCCTCAAATTTTCTAAAATCATTTTACTGTTTGGCTTTTCAAATAATTCGATACAGAGTGTACAATCAACTGTCACTTAAGCTGCCTGCATATCTCAGTCTGAATTGGATGCAAGGTATTGTATGGATTTTATAAAAATCCAGTTTCTTGGGTTGTGCAAAGAAGCATGACATTCCCTGACTTGCTACTTTTCAATGGAAAGCTTTTGATGTAATGAAGCTACCAGAGTCCAAATGAAGACTTTTTATCTAGTAGGCAGAAAGTGATGGGAATTTGTTCTTAACCTGTGTCCACATCTTATATAGCAATATGGTTTGTGTTTTGTCCCCATTGCCAGTCATTTTCACTGAAGGCAGAAGGTGTTGAATTGACATTGTACAGATGATCTGAGGTGTACCTTTGGCAAATTGATTCTGGAAGTTATAAGAGGAAAGAAGCCTGGAATGATGCTTAATTACTAAGAGAACACCCTCTACCTCCTCTTCTTGTCCCCTAATATTGTTCCTAGTATGAATTGATTGCTTATTTGCACCCTATGACTATCATTAAGTGTTGTACCTTATGATTCTTGATGAATGTTTCTTTTCTTTTTATGTACACTGAGAGCATTGGCACCAAGACAAATTTCTTGTGTGTCCAATCACACTTGACCAATAAAGAATTCTCTTCTCTTCCCTTCTCTTCTCTTCTCTTCTCTTCTCTTCTCTTCTCTTCTCTTCTCTTCTCTTTTCTTCTCTTCTCTTCTCTTCTCTTCTCTTCTCTTCTCTTCTATTCTATTCTATTCTATTCTGTTCTATCTCTTATAAACACAATGAAGTTATTAGTTTTCCACTGTCTTCTTTTTGCCTCTATTTCTACTTTATCTCTTCTTTGTGTGAGTAGGATTTGCATTGTTGTCAAATCAGTTGTTCTTCCAGTTCTCCATTCCTCTTTCTTTTGTTCTGTTTGTCCTTTCTGTCAACTCCTCCCTACTTCTTGGACTTTTATTACTGTTTAGCCATGCATTCCAATTTCTGTCTTGACATCTTTTTATTTTGTCAGCAAAGACTTAACACTAGTAGGAAGTTACTGTAAGTCACCAAAGTTTTCCTTTTGGATTTATCCAAGTTAATTTGATAGAGAGGGCCAGAAACCATAATAAGTAGAATACTAAATATTTCTATTACTCACTTCTCTATACAGAATTGACATAAAATATATCAGGTAGTCCTTGATTCACAACCACAACTGAGCCCAAAATTTATCTTGGGAAGTGACAAATTTGAATTTTATCCCATTTTATGACTTTTCTTACCACATTTGTTAAGTGAATCACTGCAATTGTTAAATTAGTAATGCCATTGTTAAGTGAATCTGGTTTCCCTTACTGACTTTGCTTGTTCGAGGGTTGCAAAAGCTGATCACGTGACCCCAGGACACTGCAACCATCATCAATATGAGCCAGTTGTCAAGCATCTGAATGTAAATCACATGACCAGGGGGATGCTGCAATGGTCATAATTGTGAAAAATGGTCATAAGTCACTTTTTTCAGGGCTGTTGTAACTTCAAACAGTTAGTAAGCAAAGTGTTGTAAGTCAAGGACTAACTGTATATAAATATATTTATATTTATATTATGTATACTTATATTATTTATATTTATATTATTTATATTTATATTTCTACATATCTGTATTTCCTCAAAAATAAGACCGGATCTTATATTAATTTTTGCGCCAAAAGATGCATTAGAGCTTATTTTCCAGTTAAGTCTTATTTGAGGGAAATATGGCACTAAATGGCTGGCAATCTTAACTGGGGCTTATATTTTGAGTAGGGCTTATATTACGAACATCCTGAAAAATCATGCTAGGGCTTATTTTCTCGTTGGGTCTTATTTTGGGGGGAAATACGGTATGTATATAATCTTTATTGCAAGAGAAATATCTAGCTTGCTATGGTGCACTTACCTGTTCTGCCCTAGGCTTCCTTAGAAAGCATAAAACACAATCTTAGTTCTGGTAAAACTTCTTTTATTTCCATGGCTGTGAATTACATTCAAGGCTTCACAAACCATCTTTCAGGGGAATGTTTATAAGCAACCACCTTATCACACTTGGAATGCTGCCAGAGAACTAATTGCCCAACACAGGCCAAGGCCAAACCTGACACAGAGTCAAACATAACTTTTCAAAGCTTGAACTGACCAGACAAACTAATTGTTTCTTGCAAAAGCTCACATTCTGTTCGCACCTCTTTTACGTCCAATGGGAGGGGCCAATAATCTCCAAGGTGTGGCCTTACTCCTGGGTTGATCCTTCTTTCTTAATTGTTCTTGTCTTCTGGTAGCCCTTCACATGCGCAGGCTGGGAACTGATTCCAGAAACTCCCCCACTTCACTGCCGCCTGAATCTGAAGGCAGCTGATGACTGCCAGCCTGCCCTCACCCCATCCCTGCCTCTGATGCAGAGCCCTTGTCCAAGCCCTCCTCAGGCTCCAAGACTGGCCCAGGTTCCTCCCCAACCTCCTCACTAATGTTTGACTCTGCTGCCAGCTCCACCAGCTGCGGGCAGGCCACAACATTACCAGAAGTCAGGATGTAGGAGATGGTATGATTAATGCAACACCTTATACTTAGTTACATCTAGGAGAATATGTTGCTAAGGACATAGTGGCAAAGTAGATATGGGATATCAGTTGCCGTTATCAGTGTCATTTGTAAAGTTTATCTGAATATATCACTGGGCCCCTATATGTAATGAACATTTCGGTTATGGCAATAATGCTGCAACAGTGTTTAAATTTCACACCTCATGTATACATATATCAAATTATAGTCCAATTTTTTGAGGCATAAATAAGATATGTGTTGCTTGTTTAAAGAAGCATTAAGTTAAGAAATCTGGAAATAATTCCAATTAATCGTTTTCAAATTTCGAGGTGATGGTGAGGAATCAAGGCATGGTTTATTAATTTTTATAATAAATTAATCAAGAGCGAACAAACTACATACACATGAAAGTAATTTTGTCCTTTCTTTTTTACATGATTTGTTTGACCTAATGAAGTATGTGATGCAGGGTAAAAGTCCACATGATGTAATTTTGCATGGAGTAATTTTTGATGCTATAGGTGGTTCTTGTTTAATGACCACAATTAGGACTCACAAATCAGTCATAAAGCAAATTGGTCACTAAGTGAAACCTAAACTGTGCTTATAATCTTCAAGTTTCATCTGTTTTATAGACTGTGGAGATCATAAATGAGAAGTCTGGCCATAAAGTTACTTTTTCATCACCATCAAAACAAATTGTTGCTAAATGAGGCAGTAACTAAACAAGGACTGTGTGTACAGAAAGTTGTATGGATATCTGTCTTTCCATCTCAGCTTAAAGATCATTCACAGAAGGAACATTTTATTTCTTTCAATAAAACTGGCTCCACCCTTTCCAGCAGATTATCCTGACCGAAGTATCTTTTCATCTTGGCTAATGACTGAATGAAAGATGTTGCATTTCCCTTCATCCACTTTGGCTTGGCCTAGTAAAGCAGAGATCACCAAGAAGAGGGGATAATTTCATGATTTATGATAATACCAGTAATAACAACTGTGAGGCAAGACAGAAAGGATAGAACCTGGGGAGAGATGGAGGATGACCCACAGGTTTGTTTATTTTCTTACCTGTTTCTGGATCAGTATTTTTGCAAGCATCTCTCTGGTCTGATGATCAGATGCTTGGCAACTGACTCATATGTATTGTAAGGTCTGGCAGTATGCTTAAGCCAAAAATGAACCAAAACAAAGACTTAAACAGACGCTTGCAAATCAAAGAAAGCAGACTTTTATTCTTTGACCAAAGTTAAAGATCTGGAAAGAAGTTCCTAGCACATCACAAGAGACGTGGGAGGAAAATTCTACAAAATACAGAAAAATGCCCTGTCCTTCTTATACCTTTAAGATTCTTACAAGTCAAGTAACTGCATTGTAAAATTCTCTAACTTAAATTTACATCTTTCCTGCAAAAGACAAATCTCTCTCCAACAATGTTCACCTTTCATTATCTCTTCTCCTATTGTCCACCTAATTGATCACAATTGATCATTTAAGGAGGCTATTAACATCATACTGCAAAGATGTGGATTCCTCCGAATGGAGATACGTTACATTCCCAGAGAGGTACATTTCATTCCCAGGGGGTGATGCTGGAGTGAAATGTATCAATCCAGGAAAACAGATGGATTCAGATTGATTTAGATGTGACAATCATGTGTCTTAATAGGAGAGGGATGTAACTGATTACAGGCATGTGTTTATAATTGTTTTACAACAAGGAAATCTTTTTTACAACAGCAAGGTAACAAATGTCTATAGAATAACCCTCTACTTAATGCTATAATATATTCTCTTTATTTATTATTATTACTATTCCCTTCAGTATGGTGGTTGAATGTCCTAGGCTCATGTGATCACCTTTTGCAACTTTCTTACAAGCAAAACCGATGAGGAAGCCAGATTCACTTAACAACCATGTTACTAACTTAATGGCTGCAGTGATTCATTTCACAACTGTGGCAAGAAAGGTCACAGAATGGAGCAAAACACACTTAACTGTGTCACTTAGAAGCAGAAATTTGGGCTCGATGGCAATCACAAGTCAAGGACTATCTATACTAGCCTGGCCAAGGGTAGGTTATATTGTATGATAAGTTGACCCCCCCCACACCCAGTCCTCTTATTTATTCACTCGGTTGGAATTTGAGGGGAAGGCAGCAGAGACTATTATAATCTGATTATGTGTTTTTCAGCTTACCTCTCTGGCAATGGTGTTCTTATTCAAATAGCATAAGACAAAACAGATATAATGGAAGATATATTGTGTAATGCTGTAAGAACCCTTTATAATGAATCTGACCACCTCCTTTTCTGTTTTCCAAAATAGGTTGAAGAAACATCTGCTTTCTTTAAAACTGAAAATAGGGCCTAATAATGAAACTAATAAAAATATGTTTGTGTAAGAAAAGTAGCAAATGCCCAACTGGATGTGTATCATGAAAGTTTAACAGGATGGGATGGGGGATTTTCTTGAGCTTACTTGTTACCGACCAGCTACCCTGTGAAGATCTTATGGTTTGGGAGAAAATATATTATTTAACTATGTTATCCCCTTTCTATGGTCTTTGACTAGTGCAGGGGTGGGCAAACTACGGCCCGCATGGCCACATCCGGCCCGTTGGTCTTTTTAATCTGCCCACCGAAGATTGGTACAGAATTAAGGTTTGATGTGAATGATTGAATGATTGCATTCATTTGATTTTGACTTGTAATGACAGGCATTTCGACACCAGGTGGTGGCCCGTCTGTCAAATTTTAAAAGTCAATGAGGCCCCCAAGCCAAAAAGTTTGCCCACCCTGGACTAGTGCCTGCTTATTTTTAAGGCCATGTCCTATATTCTGTTCTGAACAGCTGGGCGAAAATAGTCTTTTCTTCTACAAACTATCCTATTTTAAAATGGGATCCTTTGCCTGAGGTGATGCAGTGATATCTCAGATATAATGGCTAAGATTCCACTTTTAGGTAATTACAACCTAAAAGGGCTATTTTGGCAATATCAGCTCATTATTTGTTAGGCTCCATAGCTTTAATGGACTTTGCACAAATGGTTTTATAAAACCAATCCACGAGGCTGCAGATATTCTTGATACATAGAGATGTGCAAAATGTAATAAGTAAAATACATTTAATAGACATTGATAATTACTAGGCATTATACTGTAATACAATAAATTTCTACCTCTAAATGTTCTTAACTTTAATGGAAAATACATAGTACTAATACATCCTCATAACTACAGACTATTCCAAAGCTGGGGGAGAGACATTTGAAATGGATGTTTTGAGCTAAGCAGCTATTTAAGCTAAACCCATTTCCTTGAAGCATTAAACCAGCTGCATCTTTTGGAAGTTCACACATCTATTTTGATGGTTTCCCCCAGTGGTCTCCATAAGCATATGCTTCAACTGTTTATACTTCCATGAATTTCTGGTGTAATAAAGTGGCTCCACAGCCCACTGACATGCAGCCAGCTGGGACCGTCTTTGAAAAAGCCATGGGAGATCTCCCAATGATGCCGTGCTTTAAGCCTTCAAGGAGTGAGTGCTTTGCTTGTGCGAACTTGTGTTGCAAAACAGCTGTTTCAAGGGCTTTGCGCAGTCCAACGTATATTTCATCGCAATTATATCATGTTGTTTCTGTACATTTAAATGCACTCAGAGTTTAGGATCTAGGTTTCTTTCATGTTTAGTATTGATTCAGTCAAAATAATATGTATTCAAAACTATACAAACCAAGGTACTTATATATGACTGATCTCAGTAGTTCTGGTGTGTGTGTGTGTGTGTGTTTGTGTGTGTGTAATGCACAGGTGGTATTCAGCAGGTTCTGACCAGTTCTGGAAAACCGGTGGTGGAAATTTTGAGTAGTTCAGAGAACCCACAAATACCACCTCTGACTGGCCCCACCTCCATCTATTCTCTGCTGATCGCCTGGGTCTTCTTTTGTTGCCCTACACACAGGAGAAGGGAGTTGGAAAGCAGGTTAGTGGGGTAGGGACTGAATGGGATTTTGCAGTAACTTTCCCCCAGGTGTGGGGTGGGAATGCAGATTTTACAGTATCCTTCTCATGCCACGCCCACCAGGCCATACCCATTAAGCCACACCCACCAAGCCACACCCACAGAACCAGTAGTAAAAATTTTTGAAGATTGCCACTGGTATAATGTCTTTATTCATATCACACACACATGTATGTTGTGTGTGTGTGTGTGTGTGTGTGTGTGTGTGTGTGTGTGTGTGTGTGTGTGTGTAAATTTTTGGCCTAGTGGCCTCCTGCAGCACCTTTCCAGCCAAAATAGGACACAGGGGAACCTCACATGGCCCCCCACACCCTAT